>NC_090934.1:19185519-19488093 GCF_040938575.1 Ambystoma mexicanum | reverse complement strand
ATTTGTGAGACAACTCCCTGGTCATTTCCATAAAACGGCAGTATTGTAGAGTCAAGATGGACTCTGGGATTCTCTTCCTCATCCCAGTGCAGGCAAGTTGAAGGACAGTGTTCATGCAAGAACAACACTAAATCAGTGGAGGGAACTTAATGAATTGATGTGGAATCTAAAACTGCAATAATTCAAGAGAAGGTTGAAGAGTCGAGGAGAACTCGAGGAAGCCTCTGCCTCGTCCCGGTGGGGCAAGTCATAATACAGTGTTAAATTCAAGAAAAGTCTGCTAAAAGCAGACTATAATTTAGGAGAAGGGGGTCATTCTCCTAGTCCAGTGATCTTTCTGTGCATCGTTGTGAAACCTAAACTTGAGAGACTTTTACCCAAGAGAACTCTTTTTCCTCAGTTTAGTAATTTCGGGGAACAGGAATCAAAGAAGCCTGATAAGCAGAAGCCAGCATCCTTTGGAAGTTGTCTCAGAGAGCATTGAGACAACAATACTCTCCCCCTCTTCCCCCTTTTTCTTCAAAGCCGAGGAAGGTGTAAGGGTGTGGAAGGAGGAGACTGACACACAGGTGGCATGATTGTTGTTAAAGACTTTTAATCAGTGAAAATAAAGAGGGAAAAACCCCATCTATGGGTTTCCCTGCCTCAACTCAATACTAAGAATATTGTCAGACTGTCCAAAACATAAAAAGTCCACCCTCCTGTGTAAAAACGTATTTCCTTCCCTTACACTTTAAACTAAACTAAAGGCTGTTGGCTCTTCTTAATACAGAAGTGTGGTTTCCTTCTTCTATAAAGTGGACTATAGTGCCAGTAGTCTGGAGGGACTATTTCCTGAGGGAATGACTCCCTTCCCCGGTGTGTAGTGTCTTTCAAACGCACAACACAAAGTTCCAGATTGAAACGTCTTAGTTCATAAACAAAGTAATTGCCCAACTTGAAAAACCGTGATGTCTAGAGAATGATTTCCTTCCCTTGACCTTTCTCAGGCTTCCCACAATGTTCACAAACACCAGGGGGAACGACTCCATTCCCCTGGCCTTTCTTAGGCTTCTCATAATGTTCGCAAACACCTGGGGGAATGACTCCCTTCCCCTGGCCTTTCTTAGGGTTTGTATAAAATATCTGGTTCACTAACCTGCCCAGGTACTGTGATGAGGAAGATGTCTGTCGTATTTTGATCTTGAAGCTGTGTCCCAGACCCGTATTTCGTGAGTGACATTTTGTTTAAAGTCCTTCTCTTGGGCTCTTTCTCCTCTATTCCCTTGGAGTGGATGGGGTCCTCGATCCATCCCTGGTGTCTAGTGGACGTATCCCTGATATCATATACGATGAGTAATTTATAACACGCCTGTACACACGTGTTTCTAGGAGCGACAAGACAAGGAAGGGAGGACAGAAGGACAAAACAACGATCTTACTAGGTCTTGTGTCATTCAGATAGCACAAGTGTGGGAGGGAGGGGGAGAAGTGCCAATTGGTGAGGGGGGAAGGGGAAAGTGCAAAGTAACTCGGAAGTGCTGCCGGAAGGTGGCTCATAAGTGCAGAGAGTCAGGGGACTGTAGGGTTGCAGATGCAGATACAGTCCCTTAAGTGGTTGGGAGGCAGTGCAAGGTCAACTGGTTGTGCAGGAGCCTGGTCCTGTAAGTTCAGCGGGTGGCCATGTAACCAGTATGGGGGCATCCTGCCTCTAGAATTCACAGTTCTTTGTTTGGGATTTTCAACCCTTCCCTGGTGGACAGCGGTTGGGTGCCAGGTACTGTAACGAGGAGGATTCTTCCCTGCGTCCCCTCTGGGTCTCTTCCCGGGTCTCTGCACGTCACAGGGTCTGTCTGGGATAGCAGACGCTTTGCAGCATCTCTGCGGCATTCAGGACCTGTGGTGATGTTCGGGTAGCGTTCCCTTCTGCCCGGACCGCCTTCTCGTCTGTTTCCTTTATTCCTCTGCAGCTCTGCTCCAGCAAGCCTTTCACAGAGCGTACATGGCCCGCTGCCAGCGTCTTTCCCTCCAAACTCCCGCGCTTGATGCTGCGGACACCAATGCAGTCGCTAGTGAGACCTGCATTGCTCTGGACTGTTTTACTTTGGCAGTCCTTCGTTACTATTAATATTGGATGACAAGCGGTGGTTGGCAAAAGTACTATTGTCCTTCTCTCTTGCAGACCTTTTCTTTATTTCTTGTAGGGGCCAACTTGTCCCAGTTTTTGCATATTACTCACATGATATGGCGTTTAGAACGCACCTGTACACAAGTGTTTCTAGGCACGACTAGACAAGGAGGGGGAAATAGATGGAGGACAAAACAATTGCTAGGCCATGTGTCATTCAGATCATGCAAGCGCAGGGATGGGGAAGGGGAGAAGTGCAAACGGGGATATGGGGGAATGGAACTTGGATTTGGGCTTCAAGTGAATCCACATGACGGGGGCAAGTACCTCAAGCGTGTCAGAGATGGAAAGATGAAGGTTGGAAAGGGCTGTATCAGGATGAGTCAGCCAAAGGTGCAGAAGTATGAAAGTAGTGGCTAAAGCCTCCACTGACACACGCTTCATGGGTGGAATGACAAAGAAGGTAGTTGGCAGTGCTGGAGTCGGCTTGGGCTGAACGGTAGAAAGAGAGAGGGATGAGAGGAGAAAGTGATCACTCTAGGAGAGAGCAGTGGTGAGAGGGTTGGAGAGTTTGAGGCCTGAGATCATCAGAACATCCAGGGTGTGCCCTGCAGAGTGAGTTGGGCCAGAGGGAAGACTAGAGAGAGAGTGGGAGTTGCAGAGATTGCGAAAGAGTCATGCAGAAGGACAAGAAGCATCCAAGTGGATGTTAAGGTCTCAGAGGAGGAGAATTTGAGAGGTAGAGGTGAAGACGTAGGAGGAGAGATCCGGCCACTCAGAAAGGAAGGAGGCTACCTGGCCTGGTGGCCAGTAGACAATGGCCACAGTGAGAGAAAGGCCAGCACAGAGAGAGAGCCTACAGACCAGGCATTCAAAGGACGAGTAGTCCTGCATAGGAATGATAGAAGCAGGGATCCACTCCGGGAAGATCAAGCTATATACCCCCACCGGGAAGGTTGCTCTGGGCGCGGAGAGGATCTTGTAGCCATCAGGAAGGAGAGTGTCAAAGCTTGTGATAGAGCTGTCCGTGAACCACGTCTCGGTCAGACCGAGAACATCCAGATCAAGTTCTTCCAGGAGACTGTAGATGTCGGAGGAGTGAGAATGGCAATGTGGAGCAGGTTGCCCCCTTGGAAGGACTTCCGTGGAGAGGTACATGTCAGAGGTACACACTGTGGAAATGTTGAAAGCGCCCTAGTATAGGCAGAGGAGAAAGGAGGAGAGGGCAAGGTAGCCAGAGAGGAGGATGTGGGAGCCAGAGAGGTGGCATAGAAAGGAGGCAACAGAGGGCCGGGGAAGAATCGGAGGCAGTCATTGAAATGACAGAGGATGGAGGAGGCAGAGGAGCCAGAGTGTGGAAAGAAGGGCAGCAGGAGAAGAAAGGAAGTTGGTAAGGCGCAGGAAGCATCTATCAAAAAGGAGAAGGTTGGCCTGAGGGCCTTGGACCAAGACGGTGCCATTTAGGTTAACATTAACGATGGTCTTGGAGGAGTGTAAGGGGGCCTCCCATTGGGTTCCACTATTAATGGGTGAAGAGGAAAAAGGAGACAGAATAGAGACCATATGGGGGGTCCATGGGCATGGAGAGGGAATGACAAAGGGGATGTCGGCAAGGGGCTGTCTGGAGGAAGCACTAGTGTAAGTATCACCGATAGGGAGGCCTGGGTTGGAGACCAGGATATCCCTTTTGAACTTCTTCCTACCAGACTCAGTGAGAAGGATAGGATAGTCAATAGAAAAACAGTTAGAGAAGATAGGAGAGACAGAGAGCACCATAGATGGTGTGGAGGGCAGAGTGGGGGTGGGGAGGGAGAGGAGGTGTGGAGGTGGGTTAGCTAGGGGGCAGGCAGCGGGGACGACAGTAGGATGGGTGACACAAAAGGAGGATGGGCACACAGCAGACAGAACAATGAGCGAAACTCAAATGCAATATATAGACAAGTCAGTTGCCACCAACCTAGAAGTAAAGAATGGACACAACAGGGATGCCGGCAATACAATGAAAGCAGACAACCAAGGAGAAATAAAAACACCAAAAACCGTGAATCGACCAGAGAACCTAGAAGAAAGGAATGAACAGCAAGGGTGCAGGCAATACAATGTAAGCAAACAACCAGGAGAAACAAACGTCAGAAACAGAACAATCAACCCAGGAACCTAGAAGAAAGAAAGGTAGGTTTCAAGGACGCCAGCGACCCTCCCAGGTGAACGTCAGAGTTGGGGAGGCGAGGCCAATCCTGTGGTACTAACCTTGACTCGTAAACTGGAAGAGAAGAGAGTAAAGACAAGAAAGAAACTCACACTGCCAGTGAGTTGGCAAGCGACATGAAAGACTGATGTGTGTTAAGGAAAGGTTGAAGTTGCAACTTTATATCGCACAATTGAAGGCCGCACGCGTGTGGATGAGACACAGAGAAAGGCCGACCAGCGAATGAACCTTGAAGTAGCGATAGCTGTGAAAAGGGGAGAGTAAAAGGTGAACATTGAACTTTGGTGCATAATACAGTGAACTACCCAGATCAGGAAGCACTGGGGCTGTTAGGGAAGATTGTATGCAGTACCCTGTGGGAGACTGCACCAGCCTTGTCCTCCTGGCAATAGTTAACACAACCTTTGGTATAAGCATGTACTACACAAATTGGTCGAGTGACTGAGCAGCCAGGCTTATTTCAAGAGCGGTCACTGTGAGCTGGAGGGTTGTAACAAAGTTTCACAGTGACAAGTATCCAAATAACACTTACACTCAAGGTTTCTTGATTAAACAATTATTTATTAATTTAACAGTCAGTTTGAATAAGCCTTCTTTAGAAGGGAGCAAATATGTAACACTTAAATATACTACAACAATACACACTCTCAGTTTCAATAAATCAGTAGATTCCCATCTGGGATGGCACACACACTCCCTACACCTTGAGGTGACTTCAATCTAGGACACTGTGGACATTGGTATATCACTGGTACATGTAGAGCAATACTGAGTTTGGTGTCAAAAGGAAAAGGTTAGATGACGAAACAATGGTTAGCAAGTTTCTCAAACAGGTAAGCACTTTTGAACCCCCAATGCAATGTAGATTAACCCTTTCCCAGCTATACAAGTAAAGAATGTATTACTTTTTGGAGGAACAGATCAAACACATAGTCAGAGGTTAGAAGAGTATTCAGGGAGCCAGGACAGCCAATATCAATTAAGCAAAGTCTAGGGGAGCTGAGGCACTTCTTGGAGGTACGTAATGTCATAGAGAGTTTTGCAGAACATGAAATCACTGTTGACCCACAAGCTGGGAGGCTTGTGAAAGGCAGAGCTGCAAGCAACTCTACAAAAGGCAGTAAATGCAAGTCTCACCTGGGAGCACGCAAACTACACAGCAAGAGGTAAGTACCCCTTAGTTCACAGTACATTAGGTCTGAAGAAATTGGTTCCAGATGGCTTCTGTTCCTGTTGTAGTATGGCAGATCCTGTTGTTCCTTGGCCTCAGTCGTGGGGACAAGAGGGAGGACGTCTGGGGACTCCTGGACTACGGTTTGAAGGTTGGCGGCAGCCATGGGCAAACTTCAGATCAGTGGCACTTCGCAGTTTCAGCTTCTCGCAAATAGCACCACAGCAGTTTCTGGACACCTTGTGGACTTTGCATGTTTCTGGGGCCCAGCACTCTGTTGAGGTGGCTCAGGCTTGGTCAGTCCTGCTTCAAGGGAGTCCAGAGGATCTTTGTGGAGCTCAGGTACGGCTTAAAGACAATGCACTCGATTCTGGTGTTCCCCTCCCTGGCACTCGGTTCCTGCAGCAGCAATGGAAGTACAGCCAGCTTTGAGAGGATGTCCAGATGAGTTCGTCTTGTTCGATTGGTCCCACCAACCCAAGGGGAGAAGTCGTCCTTTGCAGGGCTTCTCTAGTTGAGGCGAATTCAGAGCTTCAGCACTGCAGCAGGGCTTAACCGGGCAAACCAACGGTCCAGGAGTTGCAGCAAGCGTCTTTTCCAAGTTCTTTTTTGGATTCCTTCGTCCAGTGGTCGACTCTGCCTTCTGTCTAAAAGACCTCGCCTTTTATGCAGGTTTCTCCCATTCATTTGCAGTCTAGCTGTCACTCACACAGCAGGGTGGCTGTCCTCCAAGGACAGCCAGCTGGCCAATCACCTCTGGGTGCATTCCTGTAACCAAGGAGACTAAGCACTGGGAGTTTTGGGCACCTCCCTCACTTCTTGCCCTGCCAGACACGCTGGACCCAGAGGCGGGCTTCAGCAGTGAACCCCATCAAAGACAAAATGAACAAAGGGACTAAATCTGGTTTGGCGCGCAGAGTAAATCTCAAGAAGGACCTTTCCAACAAGAAATGGCGATAAAAGAAGACCGGGCCATTTTTACAAAATGGGCACCCATGGGTGCTTTACTGCAGCTGTAATTGCAGCCTGCGGTAAAAACACACAATGGTAGGAAAAAGTAAACCACTGCCACCAGCCATTAATTGTAGAAAGGGTAACATAAAAATGTTACATGAGAAAGTAGACAAAGGGGCTACTAAATAACCCCTCCAACACCCTCTGGTAAGATAGTGTGTGCTGGGACTACAAAGTTAGAAAAGGTAAGTAAAGTAATTTTCACTTTACTGCTCTTGGAAACAGTAGTTTATTCAAGAGAAGGTATTTAAACCTTTGGGAAATCTAAGACTTCCCTGTGCCCCTGCACTGAAGGTGCTGTGTGTCACAGTGTAAAAAGAGGATGCCTATGGAGTTTGTCAGACTCCAAAACCAAAAGAGAAACACAGGGTTGAAATCAAAGAGAGTGGCAAAAAGGTCTCACTGTTTCCAGGATATAAATGAGCCCTAAAGGCCAGCAAAAGAGCTGGGGGTCTCTAAGGTAGAAGGGAATTAGCAAATTTCTGAGAATTCTCTTGTCCACCTGGCATGGTCCTGCCCCGAAAAAGGAGCGTTCTGGACAGCGGTCCTAGGGAAAATATCAGCAATAATCGGAGTGCAACTGGATCCCGACCCAACACTGACCATATTGGGCTTAACCAACCAATTACCAGAGTATACCAGAAAACTGGCAAACCTACTCCTTGTCCTGGCACGCAGACAAATAGCTTGCAACTGGGGCAGAGGACCGCCACCAAAACTGAAGCAGTGGCTACAGGATGTCACCTATTGTCAAGATGTCGAAACAAACTACATACAAACTCTGTCCCTCCACGCACATCCCCCAGACACCTGGGGCCTCTACATAGCATACCTGTTAGATGCAGACGACGACATGATCTCACAGTCTCCACCACCAATACAAAACCGACACGAACAACCGGAAACCTCAACAGCAGCCACGAGTGCCAAATAACGACGACAATTGAACTAATAAGAAACAGTGCTAAATATCAAGTGGGGGACTGAATCGTGGGGGGTGGGGGGGGTCAGGGGTCACGTTGACCGGTGCACGGTCTTGTAATGTTATATTATATCATTGTTGAAAAACCAATATTGAAAGTTACAACAAAAAAAAAATTCTGAGAATTCTCCCTAACAGGTGCAAATAACATTGGAGTGTGAGTTGAAAGTCAAAGTGGTACTGCAGAGGTCTGTAGAAAACACCACACACATTCAAAAGTCTTCGACATCAGGAAACGGTCCGAGCCCGACCGATGTAGACCAAAGGTGTAATAAGTTAGGGGAAGGGAACCCCTAAAGGAGGTGAAAGAAGCTTGGGGAAGGGAATCCCTACAAGTGCTGTGATTGTGAGGTCTGAGCCCGACTGAGGGGGACTGACGTGAACTTTTTGGGGAGCTGACTCAGCCACGTTTATTCTTTATATTTGAACACTGACTTTCCTTGGCATACATAGTCTCCTTTTCACACTTTTTGTACAAGGGCCAGGCATTAGATTTTTGTTAGTATAGTACATTTTGATTTGACAAACTCCACTAGGACTGTTTTATTTATTATTTGACGGTCAAGACTACTCCCATTGTAGCTATAGAATGAGGATTGAGTGCAAGGGCTTGTAATTTGAGAAGGTGTATTGGAAGAAGGGAAAATAATTACAAAAAGAATTTGAGAAACTTGACGGAACACATGTTTATGTAAATGGTATACTGGAACCTGTAGTTCTTTCCTACGGCTCCCCTTGGGGTTCCTTGATACCCTCCTGGCCTCTCTGCTCCTTCAATCAGGTGGGAATCCAAGGTCTAGGTCTAGTTGAGTTTCTCATTGGTACGAAGTTCTTGCGCAAGGTGTTGTGATGAACCTCGCCCAGTGCCCGCTAGCAGTCCTTCAGGGAAAGATTCCACCTCCTGGCCACCTCTCGGGGATTGTGGTAATCACCATGTGACCTTCAGGGACTTCCTTGTGAAGTGGCGCACAGCCAGGCTCTTTGTACTGCACTATCCCCAGGTCTCATGTCTGTTTCACTGTAGCCGTGGATGGCTTCTCCGTTTCATTCTAGACCAGCTTTCCCGTTACAATTGAGAAGTCATAACTTTTTATAACTGATTCAAAATGTAGGGATTTTGTTCCCTCCAGAAAATAAACTAGAGCTACCCAAAAACACTTCTTACATTTTTTTTCTTGGAAATAAGAAATTCCAACTTGTTGATAGTTAGAAAACATGTTTATTACCTTTCAAAACTTTCAAAAGATTGGCGTATTTTATTTTCCTCACGTAAAATGTTGTACAAGAAGTATTTCACAAAATCGTATACTTCATTTCCTTACAAGTTAAGGTATTTACTTTCATAAACAAGTTATACAACTGTGGTGTAGCTTTCTCACAACTGATCAAAAATAAGAATGTTTGTTCTTAACAAACTAAGCGAGCAGTTCTAAGTTTTGATCATCGTGGTTGGTGGATTTGAAGGATAGCGCTACATCCCCTGTCTGGGTCATGGTAATGGCGGGTCATTTGTCTGGCACAATAGCTATGTATCTTATATCTGGCCGAGGATCGTGTGGATCACAGACAGTTGGGCCTAGTAACGTTGGACTCTAGCACTTGTTTGATCTCGCCAGCTCTTGGATGGATCTTCCTCTGTGGCCTAGCCATGGTGTTTCCCTGTCTCTCTAGCCTGCAGCAATGACTCTGTTTAACTGCCATAGGCAAACACAGATGCTGTCTTCTTCAGCAGTGGTTTGAACTGCAGTACATGCTCAGTTTCTTTTCTTTTTTTTTCTTTTTGTATTTTTTATTTTTTTTTAGGCATACAGCGCTGCCGTGCAGTCCCAGTGGCAGTGGATTAAACAGTTGTGCCTATGTGTGGACCAGCACTTATCTGAGAACACAGCCTACTTCCAGGTAATGTGAAACATGGCTACCCCTCCCTGTTTTCCTTTTCTAAAGTTCCTATCCCCCACTCCTCATCCCACTCTTCTAGCCTTCAGCTCCTCATGGTTCTGCTCCCCCGTTGTCCATTTCTCGTCCCTATTTACACTACTTCATTACATTCCCCTCTTCTCTTCATTCACTGGTGTTCCCTTCTCATCCTCAAGCTTCCTCCTGTTCTTCCGTTTTCCTTTTATCCTAGCCCTACTCCTCTCCTGAACCTGTTCCTAAGTTATTTAATTTCTCTTTTGCTCCCATAGTTCTTCAGTGACATGCGTGAGTCTGAGACATACCTTCGGAACCTGCAGGACTCCATCAAAAGAAAGTACTCTTGTGAGCGCAACACAAGCATGTCTCGACTGGAGGACCTTCTCCAGGACTCCATGGTATGGCACTGGCAGATCCTTTAGCAGGGGTGTTGCTAGGTTTGGAAAAGACCCGGGGCTACGCTAATGTCGGAACTGTTGGGACTGGGGGCTAGCTAAACTTTTGGTTGTAGCTCCTGAGATTCTATCTGGGGCTACAATCAAAAGACCAGGGGCTATAAGTGCCCCTTTACCCCCGCCTCCCTAGCAACGCCTCTGTCCTGTAGCAAGGCTCCAGGCACTCATGCTCCTCCACCAAGCCTTTCCTTTGCTTAGAAAGTGGCCTGTCGCTGCATGATCTGTGCCTGACGAATGTCCCAGGGAAATTGTTTGTCTAGTATCTCTGCCATTGCAAAGGGGGCTTGGGATAGCATGGGGGGTTTCTCTGGCTTTGTCAGTGGCTTTGTACAAATGAGGGGGCTCTCTTTCTCTGCCACTGACCATGTGATTACATTGGGGGGGGTTTGCTAGTTCTGTCGTTATCTATGTGATAAGGATGGAGGGTTTGCTGTTTTCTTTGTTATAAAGATGGGGATGTCAATTCTCTGTATGTTTACAGGGTTCTCCTTCTTTGCTGCTGTTCTGTGAATAGGATGGGCGTTCACTTTAGCTGTTTGCATGATAAAGATGGGGAGGTCTCTTTCTCTGTGTTTAAGATGGGGGAGTTTTCGGTCACTGGTCCTGTGTTGGGGTTGGTAATTATCTTTCTATGTTGCCGACTCTGTGATAAGGATGGGATTTCACTGCTTTGGGATTAGGATGGGGGTGCTCATTCATAGCCATTAGCTCTGTGGCTAGAAGTTGAGTTTTCTTCTTAGGTCACCAGTTTGGATTAGTATGCCCAATCCCATTCCCGCTCACTGGCTATGTAATACGGATGATTTTGCTAGAATTCTATGCTTAGGACGAGGCTGCAGGCTCTGTGACAAGGTTGCGGGTGGAGGTGGTCCTGTTCTCTGTCCCTGGAGCTCTCATTGGAATAAGTGGGACTTCTCTGTTGATTGCTTAGCAATTTGGATGTGGTTCTTTTCTCTGTTGCCTGCTTGGTGATTAGGATGGGGGTTCTCCATGCTTGCTTGGTGATTAGGATGGGGTTTCTCCATGCTTGCTTGGTGATTAGGATGGGGGTTCTCCATGCTTGCTTGGTGATTAGGATGGGGGTTCTCCATGCTTGCTTGGTGATTAGGATTGGGGTTCTCCATGCTTGCTTGGTGATTAGGATGGGGGTTCTCCATGCTTGCTTGGTGATTAGGATGGGGGTTCTCCATGCTTGCTTGGTGATTAGGATGGGGTTCCCTGTTAATGGCTTTCTGGTTAAGATGGGTGTTCTGTCGCTGGCTTTGTGATTAGGGTGGGGATTATTCTCTTTCTCCTTTTTTGGCTTTGTGTTTTGGGAGGGTCCCTTTCTCTCTCAATGCCTCTTTGATTAGGATGGGGTTCCCTGTCACAGGCTCTGGTTAGGCCGGGGGAGGGGGATTCTCTATTACTGTGAGTAGGTAGAGAATTTTCCATCCTCTCGCTGCCACTGTAATTAGTTCTGCGATTAGGATTGGGAGTTCTCTTTCTACGTTGCCAACTCTGTCCCAGTGATTAGGATGGGTGTTCTCTTACTCTGTTGCAGGATGTGATTAGGATGAGGATTCTCTTCTCTGGCTTTATGATTAGGATGGAAGTTGCTTTGGGTGGTCTCATTCACTGATGCAGGCTCTACGATTAAGATGAGGATTCTCTTTATCTGGCTCTATGATGAGGATGGGCTTTCTCTGTCGCAGACTCTGTAATAAGGATTGAGGTGTCTTTTGCTGGCTCTGCAAGTAGGAACTGAGTTAACATTTTTCAGTTCCTGGCTCTGTGATTAGGATGGGGGTTCTTTGTCGCTGGTTCTGTGAGTAGACAGTGGGCTTCACTTTCTCTGTCACTAACACTTTGATTAGGATAGGGGGTCTCTATCGATGACTGTGTGATTAGGATCGGATGGCTCTGATAAGGGAGGGGTTGGTTTCTCTGGCTCTGTGAATAGGATAGGGGTGTTCTCTGTCACTGATTCTGTGATTAGGATGGGGGTTCTCTGTCACATGCTCAGGAGCATAGGGGGTGTGCTCGCTTGCTCAGTGATTAGGATTGTTCCCTTGTCTGTTGCTGGTTCTTTGATTAGGATGGGGATCCCCTGTCGTGACTCTGTGATTAGGATGGGGGTTCTCTGTCACATGCTCAGGAGCATAGGGGGTGTGCTCGCTTGCTCAGTGATTAGGATTGTTCCCTTGTCTGTTGCTGGTTCTGTGATTAGGATGGGGATCCCCTGTCGTGACTCTGTGATTAGGATGGGGGTTCTCTGTCACATGCTCAGGAGCATAGGGGGTGTGCTCGCTTGCTCAGTGATTAGGAAGGGTGTTTCCCTTGTCTGTTGCTGGTTCTGTGATTAGGATGGGGATCCCCTGTCGTTACTCTGTGATTAGGATGGGGGTTCTCTGTCACATGCTCAGGAGCATAGGGGGTGTGCTCGCTTGCTCAGTGATTAGGATTGTTCCCTTGTCTGTTGCTGGTTCTGTGATTAGGATTTTTATTTATTACATTTGGTTACACGCCCAAACCCTTGGGTATCACGGTGTAGTTTGCATATATCTTTGTTATCATGTCGGGGTTACATACAAAATGTTTTCGGATGGACATGCGTTTAGTAGACACATTGGCGTGTACAGCTTGGATATCATTGTTCTTTGCAGTGAGTAGTCTAAGTTACTGAGAGGGTGACCCAGTCTGCTGAGGAACTAACTGGTGACAAGTTATTAGAATTTGTTGACTAGCCAGGTTTGGAGTAGCTTTTTGAACTTGGGTAAGAAGACTTCGTTGGACAGGTGGGGGGGGGGGGATTCCAGATGCGGGGGGCTGCAATATGGAAGCGTGGGATGAGTAGCTGGGTGTTGGCACTGCATCTGAGTGTTCTGGGTGAGGCTTTGTGTGTGATGCAGCTATTAAGATAAATGTGGGTGGCCTTGAATAGGCATTTGTGGGTAGTGGTGAGTGTTTTGTGGAGGATTCTTGCGTGCACTGGGAGCCAGTGTGCATCTCTTCTGTGTTGTGTGATGTGTTCCCTTCTTTTAATGCCCAGTGCTGCTCTGAGGGCTTTGTTTGGTAGGAGTTGGAGTTTGGTTAGGTTGTTTTTGAGGTACCTAGCAGTAGGATGTTGCAGTAATCTATTTTAGTTAGGATGAGGGCTCTAGCAAGGGTAAGGCAGTTGCCTGTAGTGAGGAGGGGCGTACCTAGGGTAATGAGTTTGCCGGTGTGGGCGCCTTCCCTTGATTTGCGCTGATTTATTCAGGGTGAACTCCTGTACTGTGGGGGTGGATTTGCGTGTCAAGGGTAGAATTCCACTTCTGAGAGGAGCATTACTTGCTCTGTAAATGACTTCATGACCACCGATTCATTGTGCTTTGAATTGTGGTTGGAGTGGAGCTTTGCTCGCTTGTGTTTGGGGTACAGTTTTTCGTTCCTCTTTGGGGTGGGACGTTACTTACCCTGGAGTTAAGGGTGGCCACATTTTGAATTCTGCAAGTTGCCTTATAGGGCTAATTTGGCATACCCTGTTATGTTGTATTTTCATTACCAGGATGAGAAGGAGCAGTTAATTCAGTCCAAGAGCTCTGTCGCTAGCCTTGTGGGAAGATCAAAGTCCATTGTCCAGCTGAAACCAAGGAATTCGGACCATGTGCTAAACAGCACTCTGCCTATCAAAGCCATCTGCGACTACCGCCAGATAGAGGTAAGCTCACCACATGCTCTGTTGAAGCTCCCACGTGCGGTGCATTAAACTCTGTAAGGGGAAGGGGAAGTTTGCCACTGCTGAGCAATTATGGTGAAGGATTAGGGCCATAAGCATCCTCTAGTGCTTTATATCAAACATCACAAGCATTGGCGCACAACACAAAGGGCCTGTGGCTTTTAGCCAAATCCAAAGCATCATTAGAAAAGGAACAATAAACTATTACCTGATTTCTTAGTCAGTTAAGCTTTTTGCACCTTCAAAGGGGTGTGCACTTCTGACCACGTTGTTCTTTTCTCCACTCCTGTGTTTCCCTCGCTTCCTCCCTGCTCCAACCTCTCCTCCACATTCTCACCTCAACCTATAACTTCACCCATGTCGCACTCCGGCCCAATCACTCTCCTCCACCGTTCCAGCCAATTCTGCAAAGAGATCCGGCCAGAAGTCTAGGCACAGGTGTCTCCTTGTGCCGCAGCAACATGGATCGGAAGCCTAAAAAGGTTGGTTCTGGGCGTTGTAGTGGAGAGTGCACAAGGGAGAGGGGGATGCTTCCCACTGAGCCATCAGGTGGCGATGCCTGATAGCGTGAAACGTTAGCACTGTCTGTGTTGAGTTGAGGAATATATGTATACGATAACAATTTCCCAGACCTAAAGGCTTGCATCTGGGCTACTTTGCATACCCACGTGGCACTGACCTGGAGGGCAACTGAGTGGCACTGTGGCATGTGACCTCGCTCAAATGGCTTATTCTACTTCCATGTTTCATGTGGAAGGGTTTCTTCAAGTCTTTTTAAACTCCCCATACCTTTGCAGATGTTTTGAGGGAAAGTTAAGATCAGTAAACCAGGTGTACCCCTGGACCAATTACTGAGGGTCGGCTATGGCTCAGGGTTCACCTTGGGCTGGTGGACAATGCAAGTTCCACTGTGATGATTTTTACATCTGCTGTGTACCACACCCACAGTGGTGGAGAAAAGGACTTGTTCCTCTAGCTGGGCTTTGATGGACTTAATCTGGCCAACTTTGTTGGCTGCTTTGGCAGTACTTCCAGATCTCTGCACGTCACTCCTATTCCAGATCTCTGCACATCACTCCTATTCCAGATCTCTGCACGTCACTCCTATTCCAGATCTCTGCACGTCACTCCTATTCCAGATCTCTGCACACCACTCCTATTCCAGATCTCTGCACGTCACTCCTATTCCAGATCTCTGCACGTCACTCCTATTCCAGATCTCTGCACGTCACTCCTATTCCAGATCTCTGCACGTCACTCCTATTCCAGATCTCTGCACGTCACTCCTATTCAACTTTGCTCTAGGCACTGATTACTCGCCACACAACAGAAGTCTGTAGATTTTCTAAACCACTGCCACCAGCTATTCAAGTCAGTTAGTGTAACAGAATGTTACATGAGAAGTGGGATAAAGGAGTTACTATGTAACCCCCCAGCACTCCACATAGAATGGTGTGTGCTGGACTTAGAAAAGAAAAGGCAAGTATGACGGGAGTAATCTTACTATTCTTGGGAACAGTACTTCACCCAGGAAAATGTATTTAAGCATTAAGAGAAGTCCAAGGGATTTACTCAGTGGCACTGCACAAAAAGTGCAGTGTGTAACTATACAAAAGCAGATGCCTATGGAGTTTACCACACTCAAACCTTAAAAAACCTAAACTCTTAGTCATAACAAACACACGAGAGAGTAGGAAAAAGTCCCACTCACTCAGGAGTAAAAGTTGAAAAGCCATGAGTCCAGAAAAAGAGCTGGGGTCTCTAAAGTGAAAAGGAACTGGCACAGAAATGAGAATTCTCCCTAACAGTGCGAGCTGTCGGCAGGGTGAGATCGGGGTCAGTTGCAGGAAAAAGCCAGAGTTCTTGTGGAAGACTGTTCAAACAAGTAAGTAGTTCACTTTAAAGTTAGTTGGGGTCCAGGGAGTGCTGAGAAGACACCCTAGGAGGATTCCAGCAGTGGGTCTGGGGGAACTGGATGAGAGGCCTCCCAATCACAGGAAACGCCCCAAAAGCTACACAGGAATCACACAGGCTTAGGATAAGACAGAACTTTGGAAAGGAATCTGCAGCAGGGATCAACGGAAAAGGCTCCAGGCAAGAGTGTCTTTGTGGCTGGATGCGGCTCATGCAAGATCCGGCACTCTGGTGAGGGGACTTTGTGGACTTGATGCACGTCTCTGGAGTTCCAGCAGGATGCCACCAAAGTTTCAGCTCGATTCGAAATTCAGAAGACAGTGCACTGCACAATGCTTAGAGGTCCCAGGTTATTGGGCTATTGCAGCCCCACAAGGTCGCATCATGACGTGGGATGGCCCAAAATGCAGGTCTCCTTGAATCTAGTGGATCTTACCAGGCTCTGGGCCGTGTTGGTCCTTTTCGGGGTCCCCAATGTCGCTTGGAAGGAAGGGCTGCAGCAGGCTCCGGTTACACAGCAGGCTCTCCGGTCGCTGGAAACCGTCCGTCTCAGCTGCGTTTTCTTCATCTTTGGATTTGGTTTGAGTGGTCGACTTGTCAGCAGCTTCCAGGTTCGGAGTTTTTATCAGGCACTACGACACAACCTCTGCATTCTCTCCCCACATTTTACAGCAATGGGTGGTCCGGCTGTCCAATGAGGACAGCCAGCTCCCCACTGGGAGTTGTTTTCTTTCAGGCAAGGTGGACGACAAAGCGCTGCAGAGTTGTGGACTCCTCCCACACTTCCTGCCTTTCCAAACACTCTGGAGCCTGGGTGGGGAATGCACAGGATTCCCACCGAAGACAAAACATCCACTGAGGTGGTTTCCACCTAGAATGGCAGGGGAAGACCTCAGGAACAGCCAGCACACAAGAAATGGCGAACAAAGGAGCCCTACATTTTTGAAAAATGGGGAACCTTCCATGCGTTACTGAGGCTGAAATCACAGCCTGCGAGCAATAAAGACTAAAAGTCATGAAGATAAAACTACTGCCACTAGCCTTTCATGTGAACTTGCAACTGTAAAAAAATGTTACCAGGTAAGTAAGAAAGGGGATATATTGTATCCCCTCAGCACTTCACATAAGGGTGGGTGTGCTGGCTCACTATATAAAATGAAAAGGGAGGATGACGATCTCGCTTTACTACTTGGGAGTACGCTTTACTAACTGGAGTTCACCTAAGTACATGAAAGAGAAATTAACAGGGAAGCCCAAAGGGGCAACCCAGCCTAAGCCCCAAAGTTGTAGGAAACTATAACTTCAACCATACACTATGGAGAGACATAAACAGGCCACACATAAGACTACGTGAGAGGGAAAAAAAGATTCCCCCTCACCTAGGGACAAGGTGAAATAGTTACCTAGTCAAAGCAAAAAGTTCTGGGATTGACACAGGTCAGGAAGATTTATCATTGATATGAAAATCTTACAGAAAAGTGCTGCAGCATGGTGGACTGCTTTTAGTGGAGCCAAGTGAGCAGCTGGATGCCTTGTTACGAGAGCATTTACCCCATCGATGTGTGAGACCACAATGGCCTGCACTATGGTCTGGAGGTGGGATGAAGGGTTTGATTATTTTGAAAATTAGAGATTCTAAGCCAGGCTATTTGGGCCTTCTTGGCTGTGTGCTTCTGGCAGGACAGATTGCTGTTGATGGTGAAGCCTAAGGATTTTGCTGAGTCAGAGTGGTGGATAAATACGTCTGGGCGCATATCTTTGAGCCATTGTTGGACAAGTTATTTTTTAGCGCGTGGACCGATGAGGACGAATTTAGTCTTGGATGGGTTTACTTTGAGGTATACAACTTTCACACAAAAAAAGGGTCCCATTAAGGAACACATTCAAAAATGTAATTCTGTAAAGCCACACTCCTACTAGAACACGTGGCTACCATAAACTGTATTTTAATAAATCTATTGAAAGGCAGACAATTGAATATAAAATAAATTATTTATTCCGTTAAGCCCATGGGTTTGAAGTAGGCAGTCAACATCCAGGACAGGATGATGGCTAGGTAATCGCAGAGCCGAAGGATGTCCTGTGTCCTATTTATTCTCATGCACAACTGAGTATCGTGTACGTATTGCTGGATGGCTATATTGGGATCTTTGAGGAGAGTGCCCAGAGGCTCCATGTAAAGGTTAAAAGGGATTGGCGAGTGTCAGGCAGAATCCTATGCAGTCCCCTTAGGGAGCACTACAGAAGATTAGGACTACAGGTATATGCAATAAATCCCCTTTGGTATCGGTCTGTACCACAAGGATTTAGTTGGTAGCTGTGGCTGAGCAGTCAGACTTATCTCAAGAGGGAGATGAGCAGTATTCAGGGTTTACACAATAGGACTAAAGCACTGTGGGACAAGAAAACACTGACCAAAGCTTTGTATCAAAAAGAATATATATATTTATTTTTCACATTCTTAAATCAACATACAAGTCACTATCATTAAAGCAAGTTAAAACAGTCAGTACAAGTATACACAACTCCCTATTTAAATTGTAGACCAGTTTGAGCAAGAGTGAAAACTGAGCAAAATGGCACAGTGTAAACCAAGCAGAAATGGCACTCTTAACAATTTCCTCAGAGGGAGGGAAAGGACAAGCTTTACAGGGTTAGACTCCTAAACACACCAGCAACACTTCCCAATAGGATTGTGAACAAGTTAGGCAAGGTGGCACTTTAGCATAAGCAATACTTGGGTGAAAACCGAGCAAAATGGCACTTCAACAATATATAAAGGGGAAGGAAAGGTGGTTATAAGAGTTCAGGTGCACCAACACATTTCTTGATGAAAAGCAATCTAGAGAAGGCAGTTGTAACAGAATTAGCCAGAGTCAATAGGCTTGTGCCAGAGTCAGTGGTACGAGGCAAAGTGCCCAGGGTCAAACGGTTCTAGTAGCTGCAGTCAAGTCTTTCTTTAACGGTTGAAAAGGAGGGTGCAGAAGGTAAAAAGACAATGTTAGACGATAGGGGCGGCCAGCCCAGAAGGTAAGTAAAGGATTTAAAACACCTTTAGCAGTACCCAACAAAACGGGAGGCCTGGCAGAACAATGTACCTTAAAAGTGGAAAAGGCTCCGGCGGTGGCAGTAGTTCCTGCAGTTCGGGAGATCCAGCAGAGGAAGAGAGGCTCGCGTCGAGGAGGAAGGTTCGAGTCACTGCACTGCCTAGGGAAGAAGCCGGCCGCAGTGATGCCAAAACAGAATAAAAGGTATGCTCCTTTAAATCGAGGTCATGGTGGATGGGTGCCTGGCTATCTGGTCTCCTAGTCCTTGGCACTGGTGATTCGACCAAGGCAGGTCCTGGAAGGCGATTGGCGAACTGGTTGGCCCCACCAGCTCAAGGGAAGAAGGCTCTTGCAGGTGAAGATCTTCTCTTGTCGTTGGAGAAAAGTGGAGAGGATCTGCAGCAGGGCTTCGCCAGTGTCTCAGTCGTTGCAGATGTCTTCAGCTTCTCTCTTCGGATTTCTCAGGTCCAGTGGCAACGTCTTGTCCTCCAGTCCTCAGATCCCTGCTTTTATGCAGAAAACCCCCCATTCACACAGCTAGCTGTCACTCACACAGTGGGGTGGTTATCCTGGCGGGATAACCCCCCAACCTATCAGGGCAGAGTGTGACTTGGGTTGCTTCGACAACCCTGTCCAGGGTGCCTACTCCCCCTCCCACACATCCTGTCTACCCCAGAGTCACTGGCGCCTGAAGGAGGGCTTCTGTCCAGAAGTCCGCCAAAAGGACAAACAAAGGGGCCTGACCTGGGTTTGGATTACAGAGCGAGACACGAGAAAGAAATATTATCAAAGATCTGGCAAAAAAAAATCCACCAGAGTAAAGTTAATAAAAAGATAAACCGGCGGTATGTTAAAGGCTATCATAAAAAGTGGTAGCCTCGAACAATGGGAAAATCCCATAGGGAAATATTTGCGGTCGAATATTAGGGTAGTAACCACTGCCACCAGCCAGAAACTTTGGAGAGAGGGACTGGACAGTCCCCTCTCGAAAATGAACACCAGGGAACAACTATTAACCCTTGCCAGCACCTCCATAGGAAGATGGTGGGCACTGATTTTGTTCATAACTATTGTCTAGCAAAGTCAATGGTAACTTTGCATGCCCTGGGAGACAGTAGTCAGTCCCAGGGTATGGAGTCTGTTTGGGGGGGTCACTGTGACACCCCTGTGTTACTGCACTGAGGGTGCTGTGTAACACCCATGAATAAGATGATACCTATGGGGGTGAGAAAAACCCCATAGACCATAAGCACAAAAATAGCCTCAAACACACATCAAAATATGCCTAAGAGTGGGAAAAAGAGTCTCACTCTTAGCAGGAGAAATAAATAAACCCTTCAAATCCAGCAAAGCTGCTGGGGGGCTCTATAGGTAAGGGAAAGTAGCCTTTAAAGAGAATTCTCCCCAACAGCGAGAACATGGAGCCTTGGGGGACTCAGCAGGAGACCTGGAGTCGGTTAGAATGCTATGAGTTAATCTGGACAGCCTGGTGTCTGCCGGAGAGGTAGGAGGTAAACCAATTCAGGACGGTGCCAGAGAATCCTATCCTCTGTGTTAGAATGGATTTTTAAACTCTGCTCTGGTGAACAGATGTTTAGGCGGCCACACTTATTAGTGAAACAGGGAACACTTCTGGGAAAATAGCCAGACCAATTCACAGTAATTTGGAGAGCAGGCAAGGCTAAATCACAGGAGGAGTGGGGGTGATCTGAGGTCTTTGATGAGCACACACAGACACCAAGAATTACCCTCAGACAGTATACGAAAATATACAATTTTAGGCCCAAGAAGAAACACAAGTGAATAATGAAAAGTACCGTAAAAACACCACTCAAACAACACACTTTCTAAAATATATACAGTCACTTCGGTCAATGTAGTAAAGTGCGGAATTCCACCAAAACCGGTAAGGTAAAATGGCAGGCAAACTAGATAACATTGACAATCTTCAGAGATGGATAACGCTAACTTTATTAGTCCAGCCCTACGATGAATGGAGCCATGTGCTGAATGTTAGATGCGCCCATAAAAGGGCTCGGCCGTGCATAAAGTCACAAAGTACAATATCTAAGGAGCTGTCCAAGTTAGACAGCGGATTCGGAAGTGTGGAAGACAAGGTTCCAAGAGTCGGGGGAGGATATGCTGCGATGAACAAAGCTATTCCCAACTTTCGGAAAAGGGGGCAACCCAAGTCAAGGAGAGGACCACATGGGATCCTTTGTGCGTAAAAATACAATGGATGAACCAGGGACCACCGCTAAGTGATTTCAGTATTCACCGCCCCTACGTGGCAGGTCTAGAGTGGGTCATCAGAGGTACCATTTCCCACCCTTGATTCAGCTTCAAAGTGCACAGGCGCTGTGGGTGCATATGCAGGTCTGGTTTACACCAGAAGCTGTACCTCTAGTCTCGGTTGCAGGACAAAGAAAACACTGATGCAGCTTGTCTCAGGGCACTTAAAGAAATGCAGGAAAGTTGCTTTCAGCGACCGTCACTGTCACACAGTAATGCAGGGGCATCCAACTCTCGCTGTTGGACTCGCACTTTCCTCTCATGGCCCAAATCAGCTGGGATGACATAATTTGGCAAGAAGGTGCTTTGTAGTGCAAACTAGGATTCCCCAAACATTTGAGGCAAAACTCAAAAGGACCGCGTTCCTCCATGGCTGCCAAGGTTGGAGCTGGACAGTCCACTGGATGGCCCAGGGACACTTCCGAACAGGCTCTACCGGGACAACAGCGGGCTCCGGGTGCCAACCTTCTTCTGTGTGGTTCCGGTTAGTCCTTCAGCCTGCTCGGCTCTTCTGGATACTTGGCTCCGTCTACAGGTCGATTTGGACCTGTTGCTGATATGCAGGTCTACATTCAGGACCCCTCCTCATATCTACAATTCCATTGAGTGCTCACACCCAACCTGCCAATGAGGTGCTCTGCCCCATTCATGCACGCCAGCAGTGGTGAAATCGGGGATCACTGCGGCTCTCATGCCCTGGTGCACACCATACATCCTGGACCAGTAGTGTGGATTGGGACCAGACAGTCCCAGCCCACTTTCTAGGTACCTACACACATGACCTGCAGTAGCCCGAGAAAGCTGCGGCTTTCACAGGCAACTGCATTCCCAATTAAGGAATCCCCGGTCACAAAGACCAGGGGGAAGGCCAACGGACAAAATGGCCAAAGGAATTGACAAAAGACCTTGTGGCACGGCCACTAGCCACAGTCATGATCCATACGCTGTAAGCGTGGTATGGCTTGGTTGAAAGTTATAAAAAAACATGAAAAAGCTTATGCTGCCACCAGTCCACCCCTAGGCACGGGTAGTATCGCTCAGTGGCAACAGGATCATCATGGAAGAAAGATGATGCAAAACAACACAGGTTTGAATACCGAGTCCGCGCTTACAAACCTCTTCGGTATCAAGCACGTTATAAATAACCAATTATAATTATCCAGTTACCAAAAAATCCTTAGTGGATGACTAGGGCACAAAATCGCAAGGACCCCATTGCACGGTACAGTAATGTACTTTGCGCAGTGAAATACAGTTGCCAAAAGTGGCAACAAAATCGAAAGAAGAGAAACAAAGTTTCTCAGTACTGACAGCCCGAGGACATGTCAGTTTCCCCATAAGGATGAGTGAATGCCCAGTGGAGTGCAGCTGAAGGCTGTGATCCATTGGTAAAAGTCAGGTAAGGAGGCTGCAACAAAAGCAAAAGTTTGGGGAGGTCCACAAATGTAAGGGTAAATTAGCAGTAAGCGAAATGTGCCCTAACAGTCAGCAAGGAGGGAGAGAAGGATGCAGTGTTGAATGCAGTCCCAACGTCAAGGAGCACGAGGAGCCATGAATCGCCCTTATCCATGATTTGGAGAGCATCATCCACCACCATGGATGGTGGCGGTCTCGATGCTACACTTTGGGCTGCATGCTGACTGTCATTTAGGAGGTGGAGGAGTTGGATTCTGATTGCTGTAGGCCCTGCTGCCAATATATCGTCCACTCAATTTCTTCTAATAACTATCCGATACTCCACCAAAGTATTTTTCATACCATCAGCAATGGCAGGGACCAGGCAGGATTGATACATTTGCTGAGTGACTTTTATCATTTTTATGGTATTTATTGAGCGTGGACCTGGCTTCGAGAAGCAACACGGCCCTTTACAGAGGTAACAACGGAACAGATATACCGCGGGGGTAGGATACAGAAGGGGACAGAGGAAGGGTACAGTTATACCGGGTGGCGGGGAGGAGAGGTGCGGGTGGCATATAACAAGTCAGCTGGTGTGAGGGGTGACGTGATTGCCTCGCTGTTGAGGAGAAGAGACTCCTTGAGGGGAAAATATATAATAAATTGAAAAAAGAAAATGAATGGGAGATTTGATTGAATTCCAGCCGTACAAACATTTCGATCGAGTCTCCCATTCGGTGCCATTACAGTGAACAAGTGGAGCGGGAGTTGCAGGGATGCGCCCCACACCCTTGTTCACTGTAATGGCTTGGGGGTGTCCCTGGCCTCCTGTGAAAAAAGAGGACTCTGCAGAGCCAGTTCGCAATCACAGGAAGTGAAGGGAACAGGTGTTGTAGGGTACAGCGAGTCGGCACACAGCGAAGTGTGCCGCCGAAGAGTAAGTAAGGGGGTGGGCGGGAGCAGGTTATCTGAAATGACTGCGGGATGAAAAACCGAAAGTTATTTTAGAAGAGGTGGTCTCGAGTTCTTTTGTGAATTGTAGGAGTGTGGGGGGGGGCAAGTCTGATGCCGACGGGGAGGAGGTCCCCTTTCAGGCTGTAACCACCATCATTATTGGTAAAATGTTGAATAATAGCTAACTTTGTGCTTTCTTACTGCATCTATCCCATAATATGTTTGTTATTAGATATGTGGAATATCACACCCAGAAAAACATATGCTTCCACTAGTTATAAGGTAAAATTCCGATGGGGCCAATAACTACAGTGACTGTTTTTTTCCCAGCCGAAATACATGAAGTTGGTCTTGCTCATGTTTATACATAATGCATGTGGATCATAGTAAGCCAATATCACATTCAACGAGTGCTTAAATCCTAGAGGCATATCAGCTAGAATAATAATGCTGTTGGCATAGCCCATCCATCTGATCGAAAGTGTTACCGATTTTTAGTGGAAAGTTGTTCACCACCTTCTTTTATTTTTAATGCTCCATAGGTCCTTGGGTAAACAGGCGCTAATAACAAGTATACACAAAAGAAAAGGAGATATTGAAAGAAAAACAAACACACAATGACACCAGGGAGTAAAATCTAAAGAGGCACATAAAATAAGATCAGAAAGGTAATAAAAACAACAAAATACAACACGGCATATAAAAACTATGCAAAAAAGGTGGGTTTCAATTTTTTCTTAAAACCATCAAGGGAGGTCTCAAACCGTAACGGTTCAGGCAAGGTAGTCCACAATTTAGGGGCAAGAAAGTCAAAGAGCATTTACCAGTTCGCTCAAGATTGACCTGTGACATAAATAGCAAATTGCTGTTGTTCAATCTGAGCACCTGCCTGTTCTGATACAAATGTTGTCTTTGTTTCAGGTAAGCAGGAGACTTGCCAAAAAGTCATTTATGAACAATAGATAGTAACCTAAATTGTGTGAGCTCCTTAACAGGTAGCCAGTGTAAACATGGCCTGTCAACAGTAACAGGATCCCTCCTCTTAAGGCCTGCTATTACCCTAACAGCTTGATTCTAGGTCATTTGTAGGTTGGGGAGATCACGCTGTAGTATAGCTACATTGCCATGTAGGCCATAAGGCTACCACAGTAATCTATTCTTGCCCCAATTATGGCTCTAGCCAGTGTAGCACAATTTACGGCAGAAATGAGTGGACAGATCTTACTCAAAAGTTGAAGTTAATAAGCAGAAGAGACCACTTAGTTGACGGTATCATTCATAGATGAAAGCAAGTCAAGATAGTCTCCCAGATTCTTGACTTTGGAAGAAACCTCAATCTCACAACTGGCAATATTAAATGTTTTATAAGCAGCCGATTAACTGCTTAGTCGAGGTTAAGTCTAGGTTAGGCCTATCACCAATATACCGATTGAACAAAAGAGGGGCGAGCAGACCACCATGTTTGAGTACACGACTGGTTTCAATTTTCTGTGTCACAGTAGCCACGCTATCTAACTTTGCTGCTACCTTAGTATCACTATATAACTGGACTCCTACTTATATTAAGAAGGTCCCCTCGGAATCCCCCGTTTTTTGAGTTTACTCTATCAAATGCCGCCGATTAGTCGATGAAGGCTAGATCTTGCTTGTCTAGTTAAGATTTTTGATGGTAGACCATTTTGTATTGTACTTAGTCTCTTTCCAAAACTAGACTGAAAGATATTTAATACATTATTTTGCTCAGCCCATGTTCTAAACTTTAAGAAGGATATTTATAAAGAGCTTCGCCTGAGCGTCCAGCAGAGCAAGCGGTCGAGAGTTTGCAGGATCTGTTGTATCATTTTATCAATAAACCAGGAAAAATATTGATTCTTTCCAAGAAACCAGGATCTTATTTATTCTAACATTTTATGTGAAGTATAAATGCAAGATTTTTGGCCAGGGGTGTGATTTTATTTTCTTCTCCATAATCACATTTGGCAGACCTTCTGGACCTGGGGCACTCAAGTTGTTGAAATGTCTTCTATAATTGAGGTTACCTCCTCGTCATACCAACCCATGTCATATTTCATTTTATTACTTTCTCAATCACATTCCTCTTTGCTCGTTATAAGAAAGTTATTTTTAAAATATATGTACTACCTCTTTTTGTCTATCCCATTGGCTAAGGCTCCCGCTATTTGTTTATTTATTTATTTATTTATTTATTTATTTATTTATTTATTGCATTTGTTACTCGCCCAAACCCTTAGGTACCACGGCGATGTTACAGACAGCTTAGTTAAAACATTTCTTGGAAATTGCCAGTCGGGCGCAGTGCATGTGAATACAAAATAATCATACATGAAAACTTTAAATGCAGGGCTTAAATACAGTGATATTTCCTGAAGCATGGAAGAGGCTTTTAGTCTTGGTTAAATAGTTTGGTTTGTGCCTTATTAACTAACTTTCGGAACTTTCTATTATCATTGGTGGCTAATGTGCATATCATTAATTGCCACTTTGCTTTTTAGTGAATGTCTATGAATTGTAATCCACTTATTGTATTTACTTTTTACTCACTTTATCACTTTCAACTTCTCTTCCATAGAGAGGAAGGAGTATTTTTGTAGTGTTTGTATATTTCATCTTAATCCACGTTTACGGTGTGCTATTATGGCATCAGACAAAGTATTTGTAGCATTGTTATCAACACCTAGCTCACGTTTTCCACCAATAACGCTAAAGGTCTGCGTCAAACTACCAATCCATACAGAGATTTCCACCACCCTTTTTCCACCCAGTTCATCCATTATTTTCTCATATTGGTGAGAAATGTGGTGGTTAATATTTCTAAATTTTCACTCAGTCCAACACATTCATTTACAATGGAAATTTATACTCAGAGGCACAGTTTTATCTTTCCTAATGGTTGGAACCTCACCCCTTATAGTGGCATGATCACTCAATGGAGTATGCTCAATCTTCAAAATACGTGGCTCTGTCAAGATCCTTCCAGCTCATAAAAAGATAATCTAGGGTAGAATGTTTCCCCATTGCCCATGTGTAAGTGCCAGAATGTCACCACTGAGCATACAGAGTGAATTATTCACCATAAACCTCAGCCATCTTGGTCCTTGTCTATTCTTCTTAAAATAATTGTCAGCAATAGGTATTAAACCAGATGCAGTGCAGATACCAGTACTTAAACCTTCCTGTTCAGAGCATTGTAATACTCCCCACAATAATTACAGAATCCCGCATTTATAATCTCTATTAATAATAACATCAACAGCCAACAGATGTGGTGTTGTCTCTCTAAACGCATTTTTTTTTTGCTTCAAAATGACATGGTATTCCCATTAGTAGATCACCATCTGGGCGCCCCTGGGTCCCATTGATAGCCACACGAGAAAAATAGTGTATCCATCATTATTGAATTTTTCTGTGAGCCAGTATTCCTGTAGTAAAAAGATGCCACAATCCAACAGCGTTCGAATTCTAGCTCTATTATTAACAAAATCCTTTACTATTTCTTTAATGTGAGGGTCCTTGTCCCACGCCCCCCAATACCTCACAATCGACTCCCACGCTCTCTCACATCCACACTAATCCCTGTAAACCCATCCACATATATATTTATGTATTTTTTTACTCATATATTTTTGAGGTTTGCTCTTTTTATTTTCTCTTCTGTGTCTTACCCGAGGACCTGCTCCGTCTTCTCCGAGGCTCTGCCCCGACATCCCCGCGGCCCAGCTAGATCATAGTTGAGCACCAGCAACATCTTAGTCGAAGCCCAGCCACCTTTATGACAAAGAAATATGCTTCATGTGGTCTCCACTGTTTTCTTCTTGATTGACCTCTATGGGGTATGTAGGAGCTAAGGTGTATGAGAACCCTATGACCCTTTTTACAATGGCTGGCTCAAACCTTACCTAGTGCTCATGTAAGACAGCGGAGGGACAAGAAGGCCAGCATCCAGGAGGAGCATCATTTGAAGAGCCAAACAAACGAGATTCTGCGAAGCCCGCAGAGTTCAGTTGCTCTACAGCGCACACATGTGGTGTGGCTGGTAACTGAGAACGACCGCCAGACACGTCATCCTGGCCAGCAACGTGCTACCAGGACCCACAGACGAGTACCAGACCATCCCGTGCAGCCATGAGAACTGAGTAACTCAGAAGGCCAAGAGTAAAGGCCTGAGGAGAAGCCGCCTAAAGAGCCCTGCGCAGAGTGAGTGGGAGAGGAGGGTCAACGCCGGCCGATGCAGAGCCCAGTTGACTAATTGCGTAAGCGGCTCTGTGGTGAGTGGAGGACCGGGCCGAGTACACACCACTTCCAGGGAGCACTGCTCATCAGAAGCAGGTATGGAGAACGGGAGACGAGAAACCCTGTAGCAGGGTAAGAACCCTGGAGTGGGGAAGAGATCAAGAAGCCCCAAAGTGGGGGGGGAACAGAGCAGTTGGAGTGGGAAGCAAGAGAGAGTGAGACCCCGGAGTGGGAAATAAAGGAAGGAGAGAAAGAGAAAGAAAAGCGCCCCGGAACGGGGAGAGAACAGACCACTCCCAGAGTGGGAAGGGAGAGCGGGAGAAATCCTAGAGTAGGGAAATAATGGAAGAACACCGGCAGGGCACTCCAGCACTACACAAACTATATCAGCGGGAACTGTGAACATAGGCAAGGGCTGATGATGGAGGCAAAAGGAGTGAGGATCAGAAGCCATCACACATCCCTTTCATTTGGCTAGATCCCAACTGTGTATTGGTTGTATTTGCGTTTTCCTTTTTAGAGCTAGGGAAAGAAGCTAGGTAAGAATAGGGTTCTGGGCCATGGACTTTATTTATGTAGGACATCCTGACAAGCACTTTTTTACTTGTCCCTTTGTTTAGAGTAGGGCTTAGAATCTTAGGCGTACGGAAAGGTAAGGCCTTTTACGTTGAAGAAAAAATAAAAGAATTCAGAGAACATGCCTCCTTGTCCGTTTCCTGATTCTGACCTACCACAATGTCTTTTAATAAGTCACATGTCTATGTATCTAGTAGATGCCTATTAGTAAATCAGGTGGCTACGTTTCTAGTAGACTCCTGCTAGTAATTCACAATGCACTAAATTAACTAGATTGGCGTTAATGTCTCAGGTGGGTTTGTATTTATTAGGTCCTGGTTAGTCACCTTTGTGGCACCCTGGGCTACTATGCTGTTAGTCATTTCAGCATTCAATAATACTCTCAAAGCATCTGGTTTAAGAAGACCAAGAAGCTCATTTTCTGAAACATTGAGCCTTGTGAACTCAGTGTTTGTCGAGTTCCTAAACAGCCCAACCATCATGAGGTGATATTAATGGTTGCTTATTTTTCCTCAGAAAACCCTGTGTTCATGGATTTCGTTAACAGTACGGCACTTCTGAAATTACTGCTTTTTTCTTTTTAGATCACCATCAGCAAGAATGAGGAGTGTGTCTTGGAAGACAACTCCCACAGGACCAAGTGGAAGGTCATCAGCCCCACAGGCAACGAGGCAATGGTTCCTTCAGCTTGTTTCCTGGTCCCTCCACCGAACAACGAGGCTATTGAGCTTGCTAACAGGTAACTGTCCAGCTGAGAGCTCTGTTCTCCACACTGACTGTTCCCAGTGGACCGCAACACTCCAGGGACTCTGTCCTTTTGGCTGGTCATGCCTCACGCTTACTGGACTCTCTCCCTTCTTTTCTGCCTGCCTGCCTCCTGCTTCTATCCCCAGACTTGCACACCTGTCTTCCATTATTTTTCCCATCTCGCCTGTGATGGCTCGAGTGTTCAATTCCCGAACACAATGATTACTTCTAACTCTCGAGGCTCACATTTCTGGTTTCCCCATTTTCGTGCCTTGTGTTGGAACCTTCATTATTGTGAATGTTGCTATTCTTCTTAGATGTTTGTCTCTTTGTGTATCTGTATGGAGCACAGATACACAAGTAGCAGCTTTCCTGTTATGGGTCAGTCATGACGCATGGTGCCACACCCCTTGTTCTGTATTTTTTCACCTCTTGTGTTTGGTTTTGTGATGGTCACTATATCTCCTCTTTAATTTTTTTGTTTCGCTTTTGGTTCCGTCCGTGGTCTTTTGTGATGTGCAACTGGCCCCTAACTCTCCTGTTGACTTTTTACTTTTTATATATTTTGGTGATGTTTCCAGCTAACCTATCTGTTACCACGCTTTCTTCCTCTGACATGTTTGTTTTTCAGTGTTCTTTTTCAGGTTGTTGCCCTGTTTCATATCACACATTTGCCCTCACACTTTGCGTCTGTTCTTAGGGTCGAGCAGCTTTACCAGAAGGTCATGTCTCTCTGGCACCAGCTGCATGTCAACACGAAGAGCCTCATTTCCTGGAACTACATGAGGAAGGACATTGACGTAGTTCAGGGCTGGACTGCCGAGAAGGTATGGAGCTCCAAGTTTGCAAATCAACTGCTTAAATAACATCAAACTGTGAGTGGAAAAGGCAGCTGGGGCAACAAAGATGTTCCATCTTTTTAAAGAGATTAGGGTCTTTACTGTCTAAGATCATGGTAGAGGGTCTCAAACTGCTGTGACGAGTCACTAGGTGTCGTCACTTTTCCCTAGGAGGCAGATGTTTCCCATGAGGCTAAAGAGGTATGGCTACTACCCAATTTTCCCCCTAGGGGTGGTTGAGTGTGCCCTGAGGAGTCAGCAATGAGAGGCAGACACAATCTGTACATGTTTTCTAACAACGACGTTCATTAAATGAAAAGAGGTCGAGGAAATACCTTTCTAGCTCTGTTCTAAAGAGGACTTTCCCTACCTAGAAAGCAAAACTAAGGATCTGTCTGTGTCAGAAAGTCTGTAACTAATAATCTGTGCTTGTGTCCAGCACTTCTTATCCTGTCCCTCACATTATAAATAAAATAGCAAACAGTGAAAGGAAATATCTTTGTCTCGAGGGTGGCAAAAGTGCTCAAAAAACAAAAAGTAATAACTCCCAACAAAAATGTTCTTCAAGGTAAAAGGCCCTTGGACCCAGAGGATGTTTCCCTTTCCCTAGATTCTTTAAATAGGATTGCAAAAGTGTTGCTTTGGGTAAGAGTCTTTAGACCTGCTTTGGACTCACCAAGTCCTTGTTTAAGCAATAAAGTCTTTCTGTGAAACTTCTTGTAGCTTTGTAGATTGCCTGCTATACTCTCCTGCCATAAGTCTTGGTTCAATCTCAATTGCTTGGTACACTCTCCTGCCAGGTGGTCTTCTATGTTTCTCAGTTCTGTAGTTGCATCAAAATAGCATGTCCCGTGCGGTGCTTGGCATATCTATCTTTGGTAATGCTTGTTCAAACCTCTCCCGCCATATTGGCGGCTTACGCGTCTGTATTGGGTTGGGGTTTGCCTTTGGAATTTGTCTTGACAGCATTCAAACATTCTTCTCATCGGTTATTGATTTTTGTAACCTTTGGGATTTTCTCACATTAGCAATTTCGTTCCATTCAATCAATCAGTGCTCTCGCACTTGCCGGAACGCCCTGCATTTCCGATGCTCTTTGCGGGATCCCTTCATCCGATTTCCATTGGGAGGCGTGTGGACGCTCTCCCAGCTGCTCACGCAGCTCTGCAGTGACTGGCCCGCTTCCCCTTTCATTTGGGACTGAAGAGTGCTGCTTCAGCGAGCGGTCTTACCTCTAGGACATCCAGCACGGCCCCTCTCGTCTCCACGACCCTTTTGGCTCACACGCCTTCTCTTCCTCCGTTCCAGCGGCCTGCTCCCTGTTCACGAGTCCCAACCTGGGGCTTAACGCTGTCTCCTGCACCGCTCACTTCCCTAGTGCATTTTCCTTCTTTAAATGTCCTGTGCACTTAGGTATGGCAAAACGACTAGTCTACATGTGATACTTCGAGTTTCTGTTCCTTTGCACACACTCCTTATTTCTCTTCCCAGTACCATCAGGTTTTCACATAGGGGCAGATCAGAAAAAGGATGCCATGTGTTGGTTGTGGGTGTTTGGGTAAAAGATGGCGTTCTGCCCATAGAAGTTTAGAGAAGAGACATCTTCTGCGGGGGAGGGGAGGGGGTGGGACAGGTGGGAGGGACGGGACCATTAACTGACAATAGGCCATTAAAGTCTTTGATGCAAGATGATCTTCTTCATGGGGGGGTTGGAGGGGAATACTGTATCTTCTCCAATGGAGTCAAAATGTCTCTCCGTTAGTTGTGATCCTCCCTCATATATCCGCCCCCAGGGGCAGGATCAGGTAGCGGCTGCCGTCCACGGGCCACTGGATTCATCACAGCAGGAGGCCCTCATGGGGAGCAACTCCCCTCCTGGGGACAAGGATGACCACCTGGGGTATGGCCCAGTAAACAACATTGCACCAACACATACTCTAGCTCCTCTTTCCTCTTCTGACCTAGACCCCTGTGCTATTTTCATACAGAAGACCTCTGCGTGACCTCAAGTACCACGATGAACAAGAGCATAGGAACCATGCAGATCACTATTTATAGGAGTGCTGGTATAAGTTGACCCAGCGGAGTCATGAGTATTGGAACCAAGAGAGAAAAAAAGGACACACATCATGGGTCGAATGAGACCTTGCTACATTGTTTAAAAACTGGCAATGAACTAAGTAATGCATCAAGCCCAGTCGGGATAGGCTGTGAGTGCAGCACTTGTCCGACGCAGGAGTTTCAAGCTCATTTGGCAGATTCGAGGAAGGTGAGTACAGAGGACGCTGGCAGTCAGACGCGTGAGCTTTCGGGCAAGACCGGGCCTGTGCAACAGGCCAGAGGGAAGCCGAGCGGAGGAAAGCTGTAGGTTGAATTGCCACCCAACAACAGATGGCAGCCTGAAGAGCCTGCATAAACAAGCTGGAGGACCGCTGTTCATGAAAGCCCTGGTGATGCACCTACACCCAAATCAAGGTAACTGGTGGAGCGGGAGACCCGGAAGGGACGTGGCAGCGCAAGTAAAGTAGGCTCAACCCCTTGGAAACCCCAGTGCCTGGGGACCCCGAAAGGCCCAACATGTATCTCAGCTCCCTTTCCTCATCCCAGTGGCCATACCAATAAGTCCATTGACCACCAGGGAAGGGTCGAGGACCCCCACCATCAAGGATACTGCATCCGAGGAATTCTTCCTCATTTCAGTGGCCGTACCAGTAAACCGACTGACCACCCGAGAAGGGTCCAGGACCCCTACCATCAAGAATACTGCAGCCGAGGAATTCTTCCTCGTCCCTTGAGCTGTACCAATAAGTCCAGAAGGCTGAGGACCCCTACCATCAAGAATACTGCATACAAGGAATTCATCCTCCCCAGTGGTTGTACCAATAAGCGTACTGAACACCAAAGAAGGGTCCAGTAACCCCGAAAAAGTCCAGATAAGCAACAGAGGCAATCATCCTCAACGTACTGCAGGCTTAAGCCCGCTACTCATAAGAGAAGGGCCGAGGACCCCAATGGGAAGTAAAGTGAACAAAGTGTGCATCAGAGGAAAGTTGCCTTGTGTCAGTGAGAAACCCAAAACCACTGACTACCAGAGAAGGTTAAGGACCCCAACAATAAAGAAATGGTCAAGGAGAAAATCTTGCTCAATTCAGTGGCTGAGGCAAAGCTAGCCAAACACTGTAGAAGGGTCTGGAACCCAGACAAATAAAATACCAATATGAGAGAGTGGAAGTTTGCCTACACTTGGAAAGAATGTCAAACTCTATTGAATGACTGTGTAACCTATCAGGGGATCCGGAGGACATCAGAGCAAGAGACCTCTACCCCCTGGACCAGTGAAAGGATGTGGAAGTCCATACCCAATCCAGGAGAAGGGCGTTGTTCGCCTGAATCCAGACCTATGTACATTGTGTGAACTTTTGTGGGATAAGATATCGATGTCAGGGGAAAGGAGTCCTTCCCCCTGGCTTGGGAGCTTTTTGAAAAGTTTTCAAGAAGAATTCTCAGCGTCCACCAGGAGAAAAGAATGCATGGCCCAGTGCACCAAAAACCTCAACCTGACCAACCTTGCACCTCTACTTCCCACCCTGGCGCACCCACCACCCTCAGTAACAGACCCTGCAGCACTTGTTGACCTCTACATGATATCTGTCGCAGAAGCAGTCAACACGCTTGCCCCTCTCAAACTCAGAAAAGCCAAACCTTCTCTAAAAAAAACAATGCCTGGTTCACTCCGTAGCTCCTTGAAATCTGCTCCAATCAGCGCACCGCTGTGGTAGCCAGGATAGGAGAACCCTTCCCTGCCTCCAAAGCCCTTTCCGCCTCCCTTGCCAAAAACTACAAAAAGGAAATCCACGATGACAAAGACAATATCTAGAATTAGTAATGCCTCATCCAACTCCCAGGAACTGTTCACCATCCTCCAAGAACTAGAATCCCTGTGAACCCCCAGCCAGACCAGACAGAAGACAGCACCTGGTGAGAAAAAGTCCAAGATGCCCTAAATGCCGAGGTCAATCCCTCAAAGAATAAATCGCTGCCAAGCAACTGACCATGCTTACAAAACCACTAGCACCCACAGCACAGATCCCATCACCTTCCCACTCCAGCATCCCGTTCAGCTTCAACCCCGTCTCAGACATGGACGTCTCCAGGATCCTCAAGAGCCTCAAACCATCACACTGCAAAGGCAACGCATGTCCTTCGCCTATCATCAAAGACTGTGCCGAGACACGGATACCTATCTTCACAGCCATCATCAATGCATCCTTCACCACCAACAAAGTGCCATCTTCCCTGAAGGAAGCATGGGTCCTACCGCTCCTCAAAACACCCTCCCTAGACCCATCTATCCCGACTAACTACTGCCGATTACCACAGTTTCCTACCTCCTGAAGATTCTGGATCGGTTTACCTACATCCAGATCCAACAACAGCTACAGAAAAACCAAATTCTGGGCACTCGCCAATCGGGATTCCGCCTCAAGCATGGAACTGAAACTGCCCTACTAGATCTGATAATACAAATCGATGACATCAAAGACACTGGCAAACCGGCCCTCCTGATGATGCTAGACCTCTCTGCAGAATTCGATTTGGTAGACCACTAAATACTCTGTTCTCAACTCGCTTCAACAATTAACTTCTCACAATCAGCCTCTGACTGGGTGAGATGCTTCTTAGCCGATATTCTCCTGTCTCTTCATGAACGACTTCTGCGCCGAACCCACTCCTGTCACTTGTGGAGTTCCCTGAGGTTCCTGTCTTGCCCTCACTCTCTACAACATTTACACTAAACCCCTCTTTGACCACCTTAACCTACTAGGCATCTCATACACAAACTATGTTGATGATACACCGCTCCTTATCCCACTCTCCAGATCCTACGACCAGGACTCGGCAACCATAAACGCCGTCTATGACTTCATTCAAAATTGGATGGGTTCCCAGCAATTTTGTCTCAACGACGACAACACGGAAAATGTCATCATCAGGTCAATCTCCACACTGTGTAACATTGATCCAGCTTACAAAGAATTCATCATCAATGGTAACTGTCTCTGGGGGTTTACCTGGATGACCACCTCAACTTCTCACGTCACGTGAACTCAATCGCTTCAGCGCCAGCCCACACAGCCAAACTGCATCATACCAGCAGGCCCATCCTCTCAAGTACTAACTGCCTTACAATAGCAAGAGCCATCATTGGAGCCAAGCTCAATTATTGCAACACCTTATTTACCGGCACATTCGAAAGCAACCTTTGTAAACTCCAGATGATCCAGAATAATGCTCTCCCAATAGCCATTGGCCTCTCCAAATCGGACCATATCTCGGAAGCCAGGAGAGCTGTACACTGGCTGCCCATCCAGGAACAGATTAAAATCTAGACAATATCCCTGGTCCAGCGTTCTCTCCAACACTGCCCGACCTACATGTCACGGTGTGCAGTGAAATACACCACTACCCGCCCTCTAAGATCCTCCAACTCTCACCTCCTGAAGACCTCCAAGTTCAACCGCCGCTCAGCAGGGGGAAAGAGTTTCCGGTCATGGCAGCCAAACTTTGGAACAATCTGCCACTTACTCTCAGAAAAGAACAGGCCTACTGGACCTTCCGCAGAAACCTGAAGATGTAGCTGTTCAAGTGACTGAATTCCCACTCAGACTATTGCATCCCCATCTGTCCTGCCCCACTCCCCATCTTTTAACGTCCTTCTGTATTGTAAAATGTAACATTTCATGCACCTCTTTTCACGCAATGTAACCTGTAACTTGGCAACCCAATGTAACTAATGCACCCGTATGAAATTAGCGCCGAGATACCCGAGGGTTTTGTGCGCTCTAACAAATCAATACATAAATAATAAATAAATAAATCCCCTTAGTGGGAGAACTTTTGTGTTATTATATATCCTTAGATGTAGTGTGTAAGGACTAGAGATAGGTTTGGCCACAGGGCAGTGAGTATTTGACAAACATTCCAACAGTTCCTTTAGTTTTGGTTGAGGCGGGGAAACCCCTCCTAGTGATCGGGCCAGATAGGTTTTTCTCTAATATCTCAATAAATATTTGTGAAATTGTCACCCCTATGTCAGCCTCTCTCTCCTGCACCCTTACACTGCACAGATGAGGGCTCATCACTTTACCCTAGCAGCCAGCAAGTCATCCTGTGCTCGTGTGCATGGATTGATTCCCATGTTTGGCTTATAGAGGGACTTCGCACATATGGAGCTGGCCAACAAACATTCTTCTGTACACAAAGCAAAACTGTAAAGCTCCTGGCCGAAGACTGACCGCCAAGTCCTGCAATTTAGAGGAAGATCTCTACTGCTTCCCAAACAGCAGAGTGGAGGTTCCTAAAGTGCGATTCTTCCAGCCACTTAAGGGGTTGAGGGGAGTGAAGGAGAAGGAGTGCCTTCCCATCATCACAGGTGCCTTGGAAGATTTTGTCACGCCACTGTTGAACCATTTGGGGTCCCAACTACAGCTTAGCTACGGCAGGCCAGGGAAAAGGTTGAGGTGTTTGGGGAGTGATGGGAAAAGAAGGCCAGACACTTTGTACTACGGCCAACAGCTCCTCCTTGCTCCCCTGAGTAAAGGAAAGCATGAGTCGGGCACCCTCTGTGACTCATGCCAGGGGGATGGTGCGATGTACCTGCCCATCAAGTCTGAGACAATTCCGTGAGTGAGTAACATTATATGATACTGTCGTTTGGAGCAAACCATATCAAGGAGCCCGGTGTCAGCAGCAGCCAATGGAATGGCAATGCAAAAGTCACCAAGGAAACGAGCAAGAGGGTCTGAGGGTTGTATTTATTTCTAAATTACAGGTCCTATTTGTTCCGCAAAATGGCACCCTAAAATCAAAAACATTGCTGCATATATTCAGGGGTAGCATCTTGAAGGGCTTTATTTGTCAGGGGACCTGATTTAAAGGTGACCTGCACCTTCCCCCGTAACGAGTTTTAAGAATGTATCAGCGCTAAGACGAATCACAGAAAAGCCAGCCAGCCACGTGTTGGGCCAGATTAATAGAAGATGGCCCCCTGGTGCCAGTGTTTCAGAGAGGTGTCAGACTCCCTGAAAATGTGAAGTGATAGTTATTGTGGTCTGGTGTAGAGTAGAATATGATGACTTAACATTGTTATGCTTCATCCCCTCTCCTAGTGAGACCCCCCCCCCCCAGCACATTTTGCTGGACTTCGGGACCTTTTTCTTTAATCCTGAATAAGTGGAGCCTTTTTCCACTCATTCATTCTTGTCGGCTCTGTCTTTTGGAACACTAGTCTTTGTATTCTACCTGCCCTATGGAGTCTGTGGGCTCCATAGCTCTTAAAGGCATCTGTGTTTTGCTACTGCAGCACCAGGCGCCCTACAGGCAGTGTTGCTGGGGACCCTAGGGCCCTCTAGAGATTATTTCCTTTGTCCTAGATTACCTACGTTTCTTAATGATAGGCAGATACTTAGTAGCGCTCCTAAAACGTTATATTCTGAGTGATTGGCACACACCACCTTAAGTGGAGTGCCAAAGGGATACCTAGTATCCCCCTTCTCTCGGCTCCTGTGACATTTTAGTCACATAGACTATCACCTAGTGACAGCTAGTGGCAGTGGACGTGTTCTACCAACTTGTGTGTCATTTTCCTACCGCAGGCTATGTCCATAGCCTTGGTAATGCACAATAGAGGCACCCAAGTACCAACTTGGGGCCTCCTTTCTTCTTTCGCCATTACTAGCGTAGTTGTTATTTGTTAGCCCTTCTGCCATTCTGGGAGGAGAAGGCCTGTGTGTGTGTGTGTTTTGCCTTTGACTGGAACTCTTGGGTTCCCCGCCTAGGCTCCGGAGTGTCTGGGCAAGTAGGAAGTGGGAGAGGAGTTTTCCACCCTCCTGTCCTTTGTCTGCCAGAGTGCCTGAATGGGACCAGCTCTCATTAGGGGTCTCATTGTCCCGATTGGAGAGCAAAACCCCCACTTTCTGTAAACTCCTGAGGAAGATTGCAGAGGAGTGAGTGCTTTAACTGTATAAAAGGTGAGGCTCCTGTAGTGAAAAGCAAGTCGACCACCGGAAGCTGAAGTAATCGAAGAAAAAGACAACTAGAGACACCTGCAGCCCCTTTGCAACACCGTGAATAGATCACTGCTGTCCTGACCCCGCTTTCAAAGTGTGAAACTGCAGGAACTGAAGAATATTGACCGGGCGAATCGTGTCGTTTGTTGGTGCTGCAGAAAAGGTGCCAAAACCGCAGAGTGACCAAAGAAGTTGTTAAGTCGTGCTACAGATCCTCCCTCAAGAGTGCTGCTGAGAGATCCCATCCATGGTCGTGCCTTACGTCATCAGACCAAGGAATCCAGAGGTTTGGTCCACAGCTGCAACATTGCGGACCATCCACCACAAACGTTTTCTTCAAACCTAAGGTACTGTGGGGGAAAGGTATTGCTTACCTTATTCCAGAAAGTCGCTCCAGAGCGTTGGAGTGCACGTAGAGGTGTACAGGGCAACCCCCTCTTACCTCCAACACAAGTTGCGGCTTCTGTCCCATTAACAAGTCCTTTCACAGGTTCTTTGACGTTTAAGTCGTCTTGTATCTTCCTTCCGAGAGACTAGAAAGTGTCCACAGGAACTTTTGATTTCCTGCTACTTTTCATGACTTTAAGCCGCTACGAAATGCATTTTAGCTAAGGTTGCATTTCTGACTTTCAAAGACTTGCTGTGCTGCAATACTTCCTATAGAACCCGAAGCTCTGCTAGGATAACACAAAAATCACTATCTTATATGTGTAGGCTGACTAAATACAATTACTGTATTACTGTTTGGGTACGCGTTATTACAGATAGTACAGTAGACCTGTCAAACCCCTGTAACAATTGTGCAGGTTCAGCAACTACCAACTAAGAAGTGGCCTTTTGAAAATATTGTAAAGTATACCGATGTCTGTTGGCTTATTGTGCTCTGTATTTACCAGGGGGACTTGTGGAAATATAATAAATCTATATTTTAATATAAATGTATGTGTAAGTGTTTCTTTGATGTGCATTTCTAGCTAGGTTCTGTGTACTTACCTACAGCTCACATCTTCTTCTTAAGATCAGCCTGACTGCTCTGCCACTCTACCATGGTCCCAGAGAATTACAGACTGATACTAAACGTTGGAAATCTACAAACCACTGGGATATCTTACTAAAGTCTTGCCTCCAAGTGCGACTTTAGGAAAACTCCCCTAACACAAGGTATGAAAAGTTCAGGTGTGAACTATGAGTTCCAGGAGTGACCGTTGGACAAGGAGTGATGTACCTGGGTAATGGGCTCCGGTAAGAGTTACAGGGTTGCTCCCTACTTACCAACCTAGGTACTGTGCCAGCATCCATGCAATAAAGAAGGCTTACCTCAATACTGTCCATGAACTTTCATTGCCTTCCATAAAAATAGTCTTTGTGGTTCCTGCAACTACTCATGTATCCATTTGCATCCGTGCTCTTTGTTTATGATTGTTTGGCAATAATTAATATTATATTTAGTACTTATGTGCCGATCTGTGTTTTTCCTGGATTTTGAATTTGGCACAGACCTTCAGGGCCACATGCTGGTGCCCAGTGCCAGGGATCAGCGTTACCTTAAACATGGCGAAGACGATGGTGATTAACATTCTGTCCTCCTCTCCTCTAGCTTCGATCCTTGGCCCAGGCAGACCAGCTCCAGGTGTTAACAAGCCTCCAGTCCCATTTCGAGGACTTCCTGGTGGACAGCCGGGACTGTCAGCTTTTCTCGGTGGCCGATCGCCTGCATCTGGAGGAGGAAGTGGCGGCATGTAAAGTGCACCACCAGCAGCTGCTACACTCTATGGAGACAGGTGAGGGGCCGGTGGAGGGAGTGGATACAAGACACATCTAGATCGGGGCAATGATGGGAGAATAATCTCTGCTCGGCTGTGGCTCTATAGAGAAGGTACCTGGGATCTGCCCCTTGCTTGATTAGTTGGGGGTTATCTGAATGAGAGCCTTGCTCGATGACTGTGCAATAAGACGATGACTGCAGGGAATAGACCGTCTCCCCATTACTTGATCAGTTGGGGGTAACCTTAGTGAGAGCCTTGCTCCATGACTGTGGAATAAGACATAGACTGCAGGGAATAGACTGTGCCGGCATGTTAGAACTGATTTTCTATACTCCGGCCTGGTGGACAGATGTATAGACGGCAAACCTATATTGTGACAGGAACTACTCTGGGGAGCTGTAGCCATACCAGTACAAGGTAGCAGGGCGAGTGGTCCAGGCTAAGTCTCAAGAGGTGGTGAGCATGTATGGGGTCCACAATGAGCACACACAGCAAAGCAGTCAATGGAACACACTTAGACAAACAGGTATAGCAATACATATTTACTTATAGCCAAATAAAACAGTGTCAAATGACTACTAACAGTTAATATTAGCACACAATACTAAAAATTAGATACATATATACAATTACTGGTGTAGTGCAAAATACATCTCAAACCCCTGAAAGTGAAGATACAAATTAGTATTAGCACTACAAGTTCACAGAGAATACCCACTAACTTCAGATGTCCAACCCCAAGTTGTCTGGTGCTTTGTGCCCAAAAGTTCAGCAAAGTTTCCACATAGTTTGGGAAGCTGGAAAAAATGAAGGTAGGGTCTCTGGGGCCCAGTGAGCAGTTCCAGGTGTGAGGGGACGAGGTAATCTAGCTAACAAACGTGTTCCCAACTTTCTGATTGCTTGTGTGAACAAGCAATGGCAAACCCAAAGTGTTAGAAAAGTTTTAGAAATGTCAGCAAACTTTTAAAAGGAGTTTAGGGGGCAGGTAAGTTTCGGTATATCACCCCCTGTACTTCGATTCTTCATGAGACTTGGCAGGTAGGTTGAAGAAGGTCTGAGGTCACTTTTCCCGCCATCAGCCTCAGCCCTTGATCCCCACGGGTTGCAGGTTCGAGCAGATCTCCGGTTGGTATCTGATGCTGGTCCAAGGACTCTCAGTGGAAGAATGCAACAAAACTTGATGCAGGCCCCCCCTCAGGACAGGAATGGATGCAGGTAAGCAGTTTCGGATGACGGCCACTGATTCACAGTGATGCAAAGGGATTCACTTGGCACAGTCTGACTTTCCCTCCTATCTCAGTTCCCCTCGATGCCGGGACCACAATATTTTGCAGAGGTAAGTCTTGTTGCACACGCTGAAGATCCCCCAAGTTCCAGGCCTCAACTCGGAACGGTGACGTCTGCAGCGCCGTAGCCCAAATTCAGGGCTGGTCAGCCACAGGGCGGTCCTGGGGCCCATCCAAAGGCTCTTCTTCGTAGGATTCCGAGCTGACATTTGGAATGGATGTTCTCTCCACTCCAAGGGTTGCAGCTCCTTCACAGGATTGCTGGAGATCTGAGATCCTCCACAGGACAGGCCTCTACCAGGGCAGCAGCAGAGGTTGGTCGCCAAGCCTTATTCTGACTGGTCCAGTATCTCCTTGCAAGTCTTGTAGCTGTACAGGAGTCTTGGCTCCTTCAGTGTCTTCCAGAATCTCTCTAGAGTGGGTACAGTGGTCTTCTTATCCAAAAAGCCAGATAAGGTCAGCTCCCCCCAGTAGGCAATGGCAGATCTGCCCCGCACACACTCCCCTCAGCAGTGGTCCAATCAGGACCACTGGCAGAAAAACTAATTAATTTCACCCAGACACAAAGGCACTGTGGATTGGGACCAGACAGTCCCAGCCCACTTCCTGGCAGCAAACACAGATAGCCCTCCATCCAGTGCCCGCAAAAAGCCTCTGCTTTCCCGGGCACTGGAAGTCCATATAAGGATGTTCCAGGCCTCTCGGGCCACGAAGATGCACAAAAGACAAGATGTCCAAAGGACAAGCGAAAAATCTCATGGCACGGCCATGTTTGACCACTAGCCACAGTTAGTAGCCAAATGCGGTAAGGCTAAAATGAAATGCATCAAACCATGGTAAAAAGTCACTACTGCCACCAGTTGTCCATTTAGCACACCTAGAGTAACCAAAAATCCTTTGAGTATTAGTCTAGAGCAAAACAGAGCAAAAACAAAAAGTTAACCCCATTGTACTGCATTGTAAGATGCATTTTACACTGATAGAAGTTACCACAAGTTTAAACAATTTACTAAAAGTAGTAACAAAGTAACTAGACTAAGTGAAACAATGTTTGCCATTACTGACAGCCTGAAGGACATGGCAATTTACCCATAACAGATGAGTAAAAGACAGTCTAGTGAAGCCTAAGGCATCCCAGCACTGTAAAAAGTACAGGTCAGGATAAAAAATAAAAGCTAAAAGTTTGGGGGTCCATAGAAATGGAAGGAAGGGTGCAGTAAAGAGGAATCTTTCCTAACACAACTTAATCAATGTGGGGAATAGACAGTGCTGGCACAGTGACTATGGGGGAATAGGCAGTGCTTGCTCAGTGACTGGGGGAATAGGCAGTGCCTGCTCAGTGACGGTTTATAGTCAAAAAGTCGAAAACATTATGTCGAATAGCAAAAATGTCGAAAAAAAATGTCGAATGTAAAAAAGTCGAAAAACATACATATAATAGGAAAAGTCATAATTTTGAAAAAAAAGTCGAAAAAAAAATCGAAAACCCAAAACACTTTTTTTTTTTTTTTTTACCCAGATAGTAACATTTATTATGGGGGGGGTCACCCCCAACCCCCCCCCCCCCCCACCTCCCCATCCCCCCCACCCCCCATAGATATACCTTTAATTATTTAAAAAAAATCTTTAATATAATATTAAATAATTAATTAATTATTTAAAAAACCAAACCCCTATCCCCAACCCCCCCCATCCTCCCCATCACCCCCACCCCCCATGGAAATACCTTTAATTATTTTTAAAAAAAAGTTTAATAAAATATTTATTATTAACACATAAAATCGAAAAAAGTCGAAAAAAAGTCGACATTTTTGTTTTTCGACATTTTTGTTTTTCGACTAAATATTTTCGACATTTTTACTTTCGAATATATTGTATTCGAAATTATGACTGGATACCCTCAGTGACTATGGGGGAATAGGCAGTGTCTGCTCATTGACAATGGGGGAATGGACAATGCCTGCTCAGGGACAATGGGGGAATAGACAGTGCCTGCACAGTGACACTGGAGAATTGGCGGTGCCTGCTGAGTGATCTTTGGGAATAGTCGTGCCTGCTCAGTGACTATGGGGGAATAGGCAGTGCCTGCTCAGTGACTATGGGGGAATAGGCAGTGCCTGCTCAGTGACTATGGGGGAATAGGCAGTGCCTGCTCAGTGACTATGGGGGAATAGGCAGTGCCTGCTCAGTGACTATGGGGAATAGGCAGTGCCTGCTCAGTGACAATGGGGGAATGGGCAGCACCTGCTCAGTGACAATGGGGGAATGGGCAGCGCCTGCTCAGTGACTATGGAGGAATAGGCAATGCCTGCTCAGTCAGTGTGGGGACTGCATGGTGCCTGCTCTGTGACTGTGGGGAATGGGCAGTGCCTGGTCAGTGACTATGGGGGAATGGGCAGCGCCTGCTCAGTGACTATGGGGGGGATAGGCAGTGCCTACTCGGTGAGTGTGGGGACTGCATGGCCCTGCTCAGTGACTATGGGGGAATAGGAATAGACAGTGCCTGCTCAGTGTTTATGGGGGAATAGGCAGTGCCTGCTCAGTGACTATGAGGGAATGGGTGGTGCCTGCTCAGTGACTATGGGGGAAAAGGCAGTGCCTGCTCAGTGACTATGGGGGAATAGGCAGTGCCTGCTCAGTGACTATGGGGGAATAGGCAGTGCCTGCTCAGTGACTGTGGAGAATGGATGGTGCCTGCTCAGTGACTGTGCTGTGAGGAATATGTGGTAGCTGCTCAGTGACTGGGGAATGGACGGTGTCTGCTCAGTGACTGTGGGTAATGGGCTGTGTCTTCTCTTTGATGGGGCGGCTGGCCCAATTTCAGTGGTGTCCACTATGTAGATGATTGGTGAGACCTTGTCCGCGCCTACAGGTCATCCACAGAGTGCCCAACTCTGCTGTTGTTCCCAGGAATCTTTTGAGTCTGATAGTGAATCTTTCTATCAATCTATTTACAGAAGACAAGGACGAATCAGAGGCCAAGACTTACATGTCGCAGCTTCTCAACATCCGACTGCACCTGGAGGAGTGCGAGAGCAGGTTGGTGCGGCGAATCCAGACCCCACCCGGCCCCGAAGGTGACACTGGGCAGGATAGCACAGCCCGCATCGTGGAGCAAGAGGTGAGTGCTCTTCACAGCTCAACTGTCCTAAGTCTGAAGAACCTCAGATATCCCACAAGCAGACTGCATGGGACGCAACCCACAGGAATGCTCTGGAACATGGTCCTGACGTGTAATACACTGAGGTGCAGAAGTGAGCGTGAAGGTGCCTTAATCAATGCATGATGGTGAGAGAGTTCCTGATCCCCAGATCATATGACACTTAGGGAAAGCTGAGAATCAGATGGGGTGGGGGGGCTGATGAAGTCTTATGTGAGATACCCTCAAGTACCCATTGCAAGCTGCTGTGCCTTCCACAAGTAAGCAGACTCTGATGCTGCTTTGCAAATCATTGGTAAGGAAGGTCAGTCTTGTTTAGTAGGGGCAGCAATGAGGCAACATGGGCGCAAACCTTCTAGCAATGCACATCTGACTTCTATACACTTGGTGTCAAAAGCAAAAAGGACCCTTAGCGTCTAAGCTCTATTCTTAGTGCTGAATCATAAAACGTGCCAGAAAGTTAAGCTTCACTCAGGGCAATGAAAACATGTGCCTGGGAAAAATACCTGAGCTCCATCAACTGCCTTCCTGCAAGCTGTGATGGAAGATATGCTGCTGTATCCTTTGAAGGTTGCCTGGAGGAAAGAGCTAGCCAAAGGGGAAACAGCCGATCACTGCAATATATGTGCTCCAACTACTGGGATAGACCTCCTTGTGCAAACTAAGCAACATCTGTACCTACACACTCACGCTTGCTTAAAAGAGCTGCTCAAGAATGCAACAGTTCACTTGAGAAGCAGAACAGGGAATCTCAAATGTGATATTTGATGAACCTTCACCTTCCATTCTGACTATTCCAATACTTAACTGCTATCCAAACCATCTCCTCTCATTTCAAAACATTTCATTTGAATGATAGCCTCCATTTTGTTAGACTTTATCCCTTGGGGTAAGTGCGGTTCACTTCTTGTGCATGGCGCTTCATTTTTGGACCATGTTTATTTTGTTTTATCTTACTGCCATGTGGCTCCACCTCAGCCCTTTCTTCCCCTCTTCCAGGTCCCCGCCCGTTTCCCAGCCTGCCCCTGCCTCCTGATTGGGCATTTGTCCGAGGGCTAACTCCATCTGGACTTGCCGGCGCTCGCTGCAGCCTTTGCTAGGCTTTCTCCCTTGGGGCGAGTGCAGTTTGCTTCCTTGTGTGTGGTGCTTCATTTTTGGACCAAGATTATTATTTTTTATCTTACTGCCTTGTGGCTCCACCTCAGCCCTTTCTTCCCCTCTTCCGGGTGCCTGCCCGTTTTCCAGCCTGCCCCTGCTTCCTGATTGGGCACTTTGCCTCCTGAAGCAATTTCAGTACGACAGCACCACTGCCCATTGCAGCCCCCTCTGGAGAAGGACCCGGAGAGAAGCCTGCAGCAGTCAACCTGCTGTGACCAAGTAGGTAGGTGCGGTCAGGGGGGCAGCTATCACTGCACCCCACTAAACTGACCCACCCCTCAAATGATCCCTAGGTCGCTTACCGCACCACACATAAACATCTCAGTTAATAGTATTGTTTAACCATCCCTCCCATCTCCCAAGGAAAGTCGCATTTTTATTGCATTGCTGTTTGCATTGAAAAGTATTCCTTTTTCCATCTTTTTAGGAAAGTCGAATGTGTCTGTTTTTTCATTGCTGCTTGTGTTGAAAACTAGGCCTTATCCCTCTTTTTAGGAAGTCAGATCTGGGTGTGTTTATAGTGTGCCTCTCCGCACCGCCCTGTCTTCCGCCCATGCTGCTCCTGCGTTCCCCTATGGTTGCCTGCTCATTGATTTTTCTGTGTGAATCCTCTCCTCGCTATCTACCGTGGTGCTCCTCTTTGGGCTGTGCTTCTTTTCTCCCACACAATGCCTTCTTGCCTACTCGCACCCTCTAACGTGCTCTCAATCTCTCCCATCTTCTCCAAATGCTACTCTATCCCCTATCCTATCTCTCTCACCAAGTCTGATAGGCAAATGTTCAAGAGGGATATCCTAGTCTCCATCCGTGGCCTCCCTATCGCTGATACCCACATCAGCGCTTCCTCCAGACAGACCTTAACGGTCGTTCCCTCTCCAGACCTATGAACCACTCATATGGTCTTGGCTTTCTCTCCCATCTTTTCCTCTCCCATTAATGATGGCACTCGGTGGGAGGTACCCTTGGCCTCCTTCCACTCTTCAAGACCATCATTAATGTCTTCCTGAATGGCACCGATTTGGTCCAGGGCCCTCAGCCCAATCGCCGCCTCTTCGATCGGCGTCTCCCACCTCTTAACAACTTCTTCCTTCTCCTGCTACTCCGGATAGCACCTGACTGGCTATTATGTGTGAGAAACCAGAAGGTGTCTCACCCGCTAGTCCCCGGGGATCTGCCACCCAGGTGGCTAGGACGCAGCCATCATTTTTGGTCCAGTCCTGGGAGTGGACCAGTGTGGGAGGATCACCCGGATGAGGGGTCCTCAGGGAGTAGAAGGGGGACACTGCAGGATGAGACGCGGTATCCCCTTCCCAATAACTCCTTTTCCCCATCCTACCAGGTAGGATATTTAGAAACTCAAATCCCCCTCCACTACTTTCCCGACACAAACACTTTTCCACGGACAGCTCACCATGAGCAAAAACAGACTAACACCAGAGCTGTATACCTGACATGTCCCAATACAATGGTCAGGCAATTACTGATCATTACGCACACCTGACTTCCATCACACTTCCCCACACGGATAAAAGGCGGAGCACGAAGGCACACTCTGAGCGAGGCAAACCACACAAGGAAACAGCAGTTCCAAGATGGCAGTTTAATACGAGGAGAAAGACGGCGAGACTAGAGAGATTTGCAAGAAGGGGTGTACCACATGAGAACAATAAGGCCATTTATCAATAAAGCGAATGCAGCAACTATATCAAGAACGGTCATTCTGTCACGCCTTGACTACGGTAACGCCTTACTGATAGGAGCCACGAAGAGGGATATACAATAGTGTCAGGTCATGGAAAATTACGCAGTTCGAGCTACAAAGAGAATTAAAAAAAGAGGACATGTGACTATGGGGAGATCTCTTCGCTGGTTAAGAGTGGAAGAGAGAGTACACTTTAAGGCGATGACCATAGTTCACAGATGTCTGTATGGAGTAGCCCCAAGATATTTTAAGAAGCAAGTTTCTTTGTACCTGCCTCAAAGACACCTTAGATCAGAGGATAAGGCTTATCTGAATATTCCTAGAGCTAAACGTGTGCAAGGGCAGGGGAAATCTTTCCCAGTGAAGGCAGCAAAATGCTGGAACAAATTGCCACTAACTCTACGACTAGATGGGGCATGGCTAAATGGCTACGTGAGAGGACGTGCTCTTGAGGAGCTCCCACAGATCCGGCACCGATCCTTTGAAAAAATACAATTTCCTGGAGAAAAAGCATGCCGGCAGCACACCCAGGGATGTATGAATGTCCGGTGCATACATCGAGCGCCGCGTGAGGCTGATCAGCGGCAAGCAAGGGGAAGCCACAGCCACTGAAAAGAAGTTGGGCACCCGGGATCGGGAGATTGGCAAGATGGCGGACCGAGGACAAAGGGCCATAAACTGACCGCAGTGTTGCGGCCGTACGTGCAGGTTGGTGCAGCCGTGATTGAGCCCGCTGCAGCTTTATGTGATGTGTGGGGCCCAGCCCATGAGCAACATAAGGACCCAGCCGGAGGGGGCCTGTCGGACCGAGAGACGGACACAGTGGCCCGAGACGAGGATAGGAGTGGCAGGAGGTCCCTGCTTACATCGATTGCTGGACACTGCGGGGGGTTGAAGCGGATCAACCCCGGGGGCGCTGCCGCCACTGAGCACGGTGCGGCAAAGCGGCTGGCACTGTGCTCTCCTAGCTTTGCAGTTGGATTCCGAAGTGCCCGGCAGAGCGGAGGCCCCCGCAGTGTCGGAGCTTGGGGGGTGCTGGACAAGGCATGAGGTGCCGGCCCCTACAGCGACCCGGATCGCCGGGGGGATAGTGCCGAAATCAGTCCAGGACGGCCGCAGAGAGGTTTAAACACTGCTAGCTCCAGCGGGTGCTCTGACTGGCCGTGCTGCGACCTGACACACCTGAGAATGGTGTAGGAAGGCCTGCAGTAGAGGTCTCTCTGGACACTGGGGGCTCCATTGGATGGTCGGAGTGCCCCTAGGGTTGCACCCAGTTGGGCTCCTCGGTGGCACCTAACAGGAATGAAAGGAAGCACATCCAGCCCTAGAATGCGTGTGAGCACATGGGCCCCCTATATAGTGCGGCATCCGCGGCAGCTGAGCAGTTGCCGCTGTCAAACACAGGTTGGAGAAAGGGGAAACCTGAGTGCCTGGGCCTGAGGACGGAAGGGGGTTGCACTGGGGCCAGAGACATCCACAAGGTGCCAAGGCCCCCACGCAGATAGCCAAGCAAAGGAGACGGATCAATGAGCCGCCCAGACGAGGTCCCGGTTCTGATGGACCCTGTTACCAATAGAACGTGGCAGAACAAAGCAGCTCACTCCAGGACATATGCTGAACTCCAGAGAGCACACAGAAGGTAGCCTGTGCCGGTACAGGGTTCGGAAAAGGCGTTGGACACTACTGTAGGTCAAATAGCCGAGGGGGACCTGTCGGGTCCCGGAGCAGAAGTGTGTGGTACCAGCGAATGCGCCCGACCACCAGTGCCTGAGAGAATTACAGCGTAAGCCTGTGGAATAACACTGAGCTAGACCTGGCACGTGGGAGGACACAGCCCATTTCAGGAGCGCAACAGACAGTCGGCACATACACCCAACACGGTCGAAGTGGGCCCTAAACACCAGGAACAGTCTGACACTACGCAGACCTTCAAGCGAGAAGTTGCTGTGCTGGCCCACACCTAGTTGGTGCAGCACGATGTCTAACAAAACTGTAAGATTGAAGAGCAAGCAGACCACGCTGGATGACTATGCCAAGACATTGCCAGGGGCAGAAGGGGCCAGGAGTAAGGACAAAACTATCACCGGGATTGCAGAAGCTCCGGGCACAATCCAAGAGGTGCTAGCTGCGATTGCGGACCTGAAAGTGGCCTGGGAGACTAAATTGGGGCTGGCCATGAACGAACTGAAGGTGGCACTGGACCTTAAGGTCGGTGCCGTCCAGAAAGAGGTAAATGTAACGCTCACCTGATTCCCGTAGAGGCGCCGGTCTTGACTGGGCGTATACCGTATCTTCAAAGGTGATGTGTAACACACGGCTGGCTCTTTGGGCTGGACCTCTGTGCACTGTATGTCTGACTTGAAGGGTAAGATGTCTTAGGTAAGTGAACGCCGTGCTCTCCATCTGCCTCGGGGCAGGGTGCTGTAACCAGTTTCTTCACTGGATAAGGGGAGCAGGCCTCTTGACTTCAGAGGACTGCTGTCCGTCGTTTACTGCACGAACGGTAAGTTTCGAGTAATTCTAATGTCTGTAAAGTCTTTAGTAATGATTTTTCTTGTTTTGCAGGGTTCCGGCGATGGCGGATGATGGGCTGAAGTGAGTTGAAGATGGAGCCCGTGTGATGAATAGAAGCGCCTGGAAGCACGTAAGTAAGCGCTTGTTGCCTGCTTCACGATGCGCTCTAACTGTCTTTTTATTTTGCAGGTACAAGTTCGGAGCGGCTGCAGGGTGCCGGAATACCCACTGGATTAGATGTGGAAAGGAGTAATGGCACGTGAGTATTAAAGTTCCCCAATGTCTTTAAACGCACCTTGTTTTGTCTTTCAGATGCGGGATGCAGCGCCGAAGGCCTCCGGAGCGTGCGAAGAGTTGGTAAGCTTTTGTCTTTCAGATCCCGGAATGCAGTGTGAAGACCTCCGGAGCGCATGAAGAGTAGGTAAGCCTTTGTCTTTCAGATGCCGGAATGCAGCGCGAGGCGTTGGTGACAGCCGATGGACCAGGTAAGTGAAGAACTGTCACTGAAGACCGTAATGCTAACCTGTTCTTTCTTGTCTTTATAGGTGTTGCTGAAGACTGGATTCAGGATGGTAAGCCTTTTTCCTTAGGCCCAGGATCAGATGCAGAAGACACGATGAGCGTTCTGCTGCAGAGGATGCAGAATAACGCAAAGCAAGATTCATCCATCGGGTGTGGTTTAAATAGCCTCCTGTAGTGCTTAGGTGTCTCCTTCCACAGCCACGCCTTGGTAAGAAAAGAGTTCCTGCTTTCCAGAAGAGTTCCAGTGTTCTGAATCTAGGGAGTGGCTCCTGCCCCACCCAACAGGAAAAGTAGTTCCAAACAGAAGAGGATCAGAGGCTCAACTGGCAGGCAAGTAAGCAGCATGGTCTGCTGCAGGTAAGTCCACCCAAGCATTATGAGCCCGGCGCTTCCAGCGCTGGGACTGGGCATATTTATGAGCCTGGTGCCACTGGCGCCAGGACTGGGTCCAAAAGGTCCCAATTGGGACTGGTTGGCACTCGGAACCTGGGTTATGGATCTGCTTCCAAGGGAGTTGGGAAACCCCTGACCTTTTGGAAGCAGAGATCATGACAGTAAACCTACATAGACAAGATGTGAGAACACTGGCGGAGCGCACCGGGGACTTGGAAAAGGAGTTGGCCCCGAACACGGTGGATTGCGCCGCCCACAAATTGGAACTTCATGCCCTTGTGCAGCGGGTGGGCAACCTAGAAAGCAGAGTGGAAGAAGCAGAAGGACGTGCCAGACGTAATAACATCCGAATCATTGGATTGCCAGAAGGAACTGAAGGGCCTAATCCAACGGAATACGTAGAAACCATGTTACTGCAGGAAATAACTGGAGGGGTACTGACCCAGGGGTTTGCTGTTGAAAAGCCACCTCCAGGGACCCCTCCCAGGCCATTGATTGCAAAGATCCTGAATTACTGGGATCGAGAAAAAATACTCGAATTCTTCGGGAACGGTGGAACGATCGAAAGGGGGCCAGCTAAAATAATCGCATACCCAGACTACACCTTGTAGGTGCAGCGCAGCAGAATGAACTTTGGAGCGGTGAAAAGAAGATTGCGGGAAACAGGCCACAGGTATATGCTGCCTTACCCGGCCAAACTGAAGGTGTTCCACAAGAACAAAACTTTGTTTTTTGAAACCCCAGAGGATGCCATGGGGTGGCTGGATATGCAGAGCTTACCCCAAGAATTGGGTATCCAGACAGGAGCTCAAGATGATAATATGCGGCTGTGGCACCCAGGGTGGCATAGCGCGAGACGCTGGGACTAGAATATAGCATTAGATAAGGCCTACAAGGAATGTGCTGTTTGGAAAGTACATGCTTGCAAGATCCGCTTGAACTGAATAATCCTAATCATATAAGCGGGAGCTCTCGGGAGACACCCCTTGAACCCCCGTAGCATTAAGCTTAGTTAGGTCACTAGTAGTCCGGTGACACCCCGCGGGGTCCTAGTCCTCGGTGTTCCAAGGAGGGACCAGACGCGGGTGGGCATGAGATCCAGGGATGGAGCTGGGCATTTGTTGGGGCTGGGCGGGGAGGGGGAGGGAAAGAGTTGTGTGCAGTGGGGTGTGGTTGGGGGAGGGAGGGAAGGGGAAGTTATTGGGGTTTGGAAGGAAGTGAGCCAGACTAAGTCATCGGGAACGACATGGGAAACGGAGGGAAGAGGTAGGACATCAAGTCAATGGCGTCGGGTAACCTCAGAGTTGTGACCTGGAATGTGCGGGGCCTCAATAGTTACCTAAAACGTAATAAAGTAATGATGTATCTGAAGAGGATGAGGATTGATATAGCCTTACTACAAGAAACCCACCTCACCAAAGAGAAACTGGAGGTGGTTAGGAGAAAATGGAAGGGAAGTGTCACGGGAGCCACATACCCAGCATATGCAAGAGGGGTTGTCATATGGGTGGCACCGCATGTGCCGTTTCAGCTGGTCCGGTCAGCGACAGACCCAGAAGGTAGAATGGTGGTGGCGGAGGGACTCGTGGAGAACCGAGAAGTGACCATTATAAACTTATATGCCCCTAACCATGATACTGCAGCTTACTTTAGGTCTTTATATAGTAAAATTAGCCCCCTGTTAGGCGGCACGATATTGTGGGGAGGTGATTTTAATTGCACCCTGAACCCCGGGATAGATAGGTCAGATAGCAAGCTAGAAAAACCCAGTCCATCAGCCAAAGCGTTGGGGGCACTGTTGACAGACCTCAAACTGGAGGATGTGTGGAGACGGTCGCACCCAACAGACAGGCAATACTCGCATTACGTAGCGCCGCATGACCTGCATACTAGGCTGGATTACGTGTTCGGTGCCGCCGAGATAACGGGAGAAATGGTGAGCGCAGAATATAAAGCCAGGGTGCTTTTGGACCATTCCCCTTTGGTCTTGTAGTGGCGGCACCATCCCCCTAGGGTGCGTATCCCGACATGGAGGCTCAGAGCAGAGGCCCTACAGGACCCAGGATTCCGAGAGGACCTAAGGGAGGCCATCACGGAATATTTCGACATTAATACCGGCAGCGTGCAATCAATGGGAACAGTATGGGAGGCATTCAAGGTGGTGGTGCGTGGGGTAGCTATATCAAAATCCAGGGGGCTCCAAGGGGGTATAGAACGAGAGTTGCATGAAACGGAGAGAGAGAGAGGACTTGATGTGAAGGGGGTGGACCACCCGGGAAGACGGTGCAAAGACGAGGGAGTTGCAAAAAGCTAGCAGCGAGCTCTGGGATAGGCTATGTAAGCTGAATTATAAGAAATATGTAGAAAGGCAACATGCGGGTGGAGACAAGCCGGGCAGACTGCTAACCTGGTTATACAAAAATGAGACAACCCGATTGGTGATTAGAGAAATCAGGGACGCGGAAGGCCAGATCCGAAATACCCAGGAAGGTGTAAATGAAGAGTTCCTCAGATATTATAAACGCTTGTATGAGGACGGAGGTGGAGACATGGGTCAAGAAATTCTGGAAACACTAGAAGATATAGGTCTGCCCACCTTAGACGACTGGGAACGAGCAGACTTAGAGGCCCCAATCGCCTCAGACGAACTGGAGACAGTGATCCAGCACCTGCCCACGTGTAAAGCGCACGGGTCGGACGGGTTACCCAGCGCATTCTATAAAGCGTATAGGCAGGAGGTACTGCAGCCGCTGCTGGCCATGTTCAATGAGGCTTACGAACAGGGGGAGTTGCCAGAATCTCATCGAAGAGCGGTGATCATCCCGCTATTGAAATCGGGCAAGCCGAATGCGGACTGTGGGTCCTACAGGCCCTTATCGATGCTCAACCAAGATAGAAAAATACTCACAGCGGTTCTTGCCAACTGGCTTAAGCGAGTAATTGGCAGATTGATACACCCGGACCAAACAGGCTATGTCCCCGGCAGAAACATCACGGACAATCACAGGAGGCTACCTCATATTATTGATCAAACAGAGAAAGACCCGGGTGAGCTGGCCATTGTGTCACTGGACGCGGTCAAAACCTTCGACTCAGTGAGGTGGCCATGGTTGATGGCAACCCTGAAAGGGTACGGGATAGGGCCGGGGTACATTAGATGGGTCAAGATGTTATACAGCTCCCCGACTGCAAGGGTTAAAACCGGTGCCATAATATCAGATAAATGGCGACTCAGTAGGGGGACCAGACAGGGATGACCATGGTCGCCCAAGTTATATATTCTTGCGTTGGAGCCGTTGGCAATTTGCCTTAGGCAACAATACAGTGAGGTGGGGATTCGTACGGCAGGAAGCACACATTTGATATCACTGTATGCCGATGACATGCTTTTCTACCTGCGCTTCCCGGAAGAGAACCTGCAATATGTGTTGGAGGTGATGGAACGCTACGCCACCCTCTCGGGCATATCGGTAAACCCTGGGAAGTCCAGCGTGTTCCCCTTGGAGAGATACAAGAGTATTCCACTAGAAAAACTGCCCATTTTGCAGATACCCGGGCGGACCGAGATGTTTTGATACCTAGGCATAAACATATACCACAGGATAGAGGTAGAGCACAAATACAACACAGAGAAAGCAGTTGAAGGTATCAAAAATAGCATGGTGTTTTGGTCCAGATTGCCCCTTGCCATGATGGGAAGAGCAGCTTTGCTCAAGATGGTGGTTTTGCCCAGACTGCTACACTTTTTTGTAAATGTCCCGTACTTGATCCCCAAACCTGTCTTTGTCAGACTTCATGGCCTGTGCAGTGGCTTCATATGGCACAATTCTAGGAACTAGGTGGCCCTTTGGAAATTACAAAACCCGTGTGATAAGGGGGGTATAAACCTGCCGAATTTTGAATTGTATTTCTTGGCGGGACAGCTACTATATGTAGCTAGGTGATTGTCTGAAGATGAATCGGCGGAAGCCAGTATTTTGCGGGGTGATTCTGCCCCATACTTCCTAAAAAAGAGAGTGTGGCTGCACAAAACGAAAGTGGCGGAGATGGGGAGACTGTTGGTGCTGGGCTGGGAGGTCTGGCGTAGAGCATGGCGAACTGTGGGTGACCCGGACCCGCTCTCTCAGCAGGGCCCGTTGGTGGTGTTATGTGGGGGAGACTCCCCACTGATTTATGGGGTCTGCAGATACTGGGAACCGGTGGGCCTGGCCACGCTTGGAGACATATGGCAGGATGGGGAGGCATCAGGATTTCAGAGATTAATGGAGGAGACTGGGGTGCATAAAGGCCAATATATTACTTACTCCAGGATTCTGAAACGGGTGAGGGAAAGATGGCCCGAAACAGTACTTGCAGAAAAACCTGATGCCACTATAGAAATGATGTACGATGTCTCGGAGGGCGGGCACGAAATATCTCGGATATATGAGCTACTGAGTACGAAGGCGGGGAAGGAGCTGCTTCAACTGAGGCATGTCTGGGAGGAGGAGGTGGGGGAACCCATGACGGATGGACAGAGGGACAGAGCCCAAAGGTACCAGAAGAAGGTGTCCCGGAATGCGAGAATCCAGCAGATCCAGCTATATGTCACCCACAGAGCATATCTGACCCCCGGTAGAATAGCCAGGTTCGGTGGCTCGGCTGTACAGAAATGCCCCAGGTGCGGGGAGGAAGGCGGCTGGTGCTGCTGCATATGTTCTGGGCTTGCCCGGAAGTGAATAGATTCTGGGTAGAAATGTAAACAAGAATGGCCAGCAGTGGGGTGGTGCTTGACGTGGGGTCTGCTTGGGCATGTATTCTTGGGAGTTTTCCTAGGCCATGTAATCTGAAGCATATTAGCAAAATGAAGGACCTGGCTTATATCTTGGCCAAGCGCAGAATTGCAATGTGCTGGAAAGCGGCCCACCGGCCTAGAGTAGAGATGTGGTGGGCAGACCTCCTGAAATGGGCTAAGGCAGAAACTGCGGCCTGGTATGAAGCAGTCACTCGAGGTGGGGAGGAAGAGGTGGATCCCCTGATAGCCTGGAGGCAATTGGTGACTCGATGGTAAACCCCCACCAGGCCAAACACGAAACAGAAGACTTGGATGAGTTGATGATAATAGGGACACCTGAAGATGCTCAGGTGGATGGCACGGATACAATGGCTCGAGTTATTGGGGACACTCGCACCCTGATGCCTACGGGCTATTGCACGTTATAAACAAACACATAACATAACATTACCCGTGACCTCTAAAGACTGATACTTTCAAAGGCTCACGAAAGTAAGAAACAGAAGGCCAAGTTCTTTGTTCCTTCCTACAGCCCTCTCTCGTTCCTAAAATGAGCCTGGCTGCTCTCTCTATGGTACTAAATGCTCAGGTGGTACAGCCTTGTGCTAAGAGTGAAGTTTTGTACTGTTTCAGTTGTATGGTTTTACTAAGGCCTTAGTAAGACTTCAAAAAACGGTCCCAACACTCTGTAATGGAAAATGGAGATTACATTAAATTGTTGCACATTGGCCATTCGATGTATCTAAAACACATGGAACTGTTTCTAACAAAGCCCTGGGGACATGAATGAAACAGTTTTGCTTACAAGAATAGATTGAATAATTGATGTTCCAGGGCTATGATAAAATAAATGTCACGAGTCCACGATGGCCGCCAAGCTGTGCGATCACGGCAGATTGAGCTCAGTGCCCTATAAGAAGCGAATCAATGTGAATTGTGACGATTGAGTGTTCCGCAGGGTAAGAACACATTGCGCACCTTAACAGCAATGCGTCCGCTGCAGTCGGAGGATGTAAGCTGCCCTGAACGGAATCGTATTTATGGAAGCTCCCCTCATACTCCCGGAACTGCAGGGAAGTCGGGAGCAGAGAACAGCGAGTGCCTAAAATGCGTTGCCGGTGAGGATTTGAGGGACAACGCCTATGCCTGCATTTGTTTAAGCGGAGGGAGCCCGGGCAGCATTACCGATTTCAGCAATCCTATCTAATTAGTTCATGACATCGGGCGAGTGTTCCTCCCCACTTGATATTTTACCCGGCATAGCTATAAGCTTTAAAGACTCTTTCCCCCAGAGATGACAGAGCGCAATAAAGCGATCGGATGCGCGCCAGGCAAATTACCAAATGTAACACTGCTTTTGTTGAAACACTGTTTGTCAAGCACTTTGGGCCTGCAGGCTTAACGGCATTGATTGGTGTAACACCGCATTGGAAGGGAAAGTCCATTTATGGACTGCGCAGGTGCTGATTTTGGACCCCTAGAGGGAGAATTCTTATGTTAGAAATGACATGGGAAGAGAATCCTAGGCAATAGCAGTGCAATTGCTGCGAGTAATTTCTATCTTTCCTATAAGTTATTCAATTCACTCCAATGATGCCAATAGGTGAGAACCACCTATGTTAACAGCGTCTGAAACGGCAGAAAGATGGTATTTAGATGTGCAATTCCTGTGGAAGTATTATCCCTTCATCTGATTGGGGCACGACTAAAGGCAATAACTATAATAGGGCATAGCTAAAAGAGAGATGAGAAATCTGAAATTCAGGATGTTGCCGAGTCAACATTATTAACAGGAGAACCCTGAGTGAGCACATGGTCAATGTCAGAATCTAAGGCCGAAGAAAAGCGTGCACTTCCATACTCCCTCCCACTATTAATCCGATTAGCAGTTGTTGGCTCAGGTTGGGCGGACCTGTAAAGTCATCCTCGACACAGAGATGGTGGCCTCAAAAGAAGATATGGAGCACTGCTTTCAAGTTTTTCAGGACAAGTTGGCAGCTTCTTTGCAAACACAATTTAACAATTTTACTACAGAATTTAAATCCACCTTGGCAGACATAAGAAAAGATATTGCATCTTCGGAGGAAAGAACGGATACAAACAAGTAGGCATTACAAGACTTGGCACAGGAATATACGAATTCGCAGGTGCTCCTGGAACAATCAGCACAAGCGACTTATAATGTGAAGCAGCAATATGAGGATTTGGAAAATAGATCTAGGCGTTCCAATATTCAAATACGGAACATCCCGGAATCAGTGTCGGACTCAACTTTGAGAGAGGAAGTCACTAGGGTCTTTAAGGATTTGTTAAATACTGACGATGAAACAACCATTCCGTGGATAGAATCCACTGAGTTGGTCCGAAGTGTCAAGACGTGGGGCTCACCCTAGAGACACACTAGTGGCTTTGACAAATTACCTGAAGAAGGAGCTTATTCTCAGGGAAGCCAGGAAAGCAACATAAATTCCACTTAATGGGAATGACATTCAATTGTATAGGGATCTATCCCCAAGGACATTACAAAGGAGAAGAGACATGAAGGAGATCTTGCAACATCTACAAACCCACAAGATATCGTACAGATGGACCTTCCCCTTTGGCCTTCTTTTTATTTGGGAAGGCAAACAAATCCAAATTACAACAAAAGAGGAGGGGGACGTGAATCTTGCGAATGGATTTGGAAGATCAACCAGGCCCTAGCTTTGGGATGCAACCACATGCCCCCCGGGGACCTAGGCACTGGGAATCGATGTTGGTTGAACGGAACCGGACATGGAAACAGAAAGTCCCTCCAATACCAGAGAAGCCTGGGGAACTCTAAAGGGCAATGTTTAAGGTGATTAGGTTGTTATGGGGATATAAGGTGTTTCCTTCACAGATTAAGATTTTCTTTATGTAAGAGGAGGGGCACGTTAACTGCTCATCTTGGAACTCACTAAAGATAAAAACCAGGGTTTTAGGATATCCTGCAAACATCCCTGGTACAAGTGGCAGGCCATCTCTGGGGACGGCGTCCATAGAGAGAATAGCAAAGATGGTCTACACCAGGGAGAAGGGGCATACATTGGGGGATTGTTGGGTTGCAAGGGAGGAGGGTAATGTATAGAAGGTGGAGAGGGAAGTTGTGGGAGGGAGGGGGAGCGGGTATTTGTACACTGAATCATTATCAAGGGGAAAGAAAAGATCGGACGGAACAGCATATTAAAGCGGGAGGTCATGTTGTGATGGTTTCATCCTTACCTACTTGACACTTAATATAAGGGGGCTGAATCCCCGGTAAAGAGGAGAAAATTGGAACGACTATTGAGTATGCATCAGCCTGAATGTATAGCTTTATAGGAGGCGCATATTCTATTTCAACACCGAAATAAGCTAAAAATAAAGCAATACCATTAGCTAGACAGGCTAATGCACAGGGGAAGACCACAGGGGTTCTGATTGTTAGGCTCAGCTGACTCCCACGGAGGCGCAGGCCTGGTTTGGAGTGCTGTTGCCTCTTCTATGGTGAAGCCCAGGACTCGGAAGATGGACAGGACCGGACCCTCAAATCTGGCTTGACTGGCTCGCAGAATTATCCTTCTGTGTGTGAAAAGGGAGTATTAACAATCTGCGGGATAATGTGTAAGCCTCCCACTCCCTTCTCACCCTCCACGAAACCCTTCTGCGATTCCCCGTGAAGTCTCACCTTAGGGTCTGAAAGGACGAGCTCTCCATCCTGCTTCTGATGCAGGGGCGCGTTGTAATCCAGTTACTTCACTGGATCTTGGATTGTAGAGAGTTCAAGTTTGCTTGACCTTCCTGGTAAAATACTGTGAGAATTCGCCCGAAATAATAATTGTCCGTTGTCTCTATTTCAGGTGCAGAACAAAGATTCCGAGATGAGCAATGGAACCGACGAAGGAAACTCAGGTGAGTTGTATGATGAGAGGTTCCTTTAGTGTCCTTGCATTAATGCACTAAGGCTTGTGTCTTTTTTCCCCATAGAGGCTGGGGTTCGGATATGCCGGAGATATGGCACCGACCCGAAGTGAGAGGTGCAGTTCCAGTAGATATCAGGTAAGTCTTTAATGAGCGTTCAGGTAATGTCTTAGCATTCGCTCACTAACGCTGATGTCTCTTTTTTCCCCTTAGGGGCCGGGGTCCGGAAATGCCAGGATGCGGCACCGACCCGAAATGAAGTGGGAATGACCCAACAGGTAAGTCTTATGATGGAAAATTAAGGTTTTCTTATTCTCTTCCCTAGCTCACCTTTGTTCTTGTCTTTTTCTCCCTAGGCGCTGAAATGTGGCTGCGGATCCAGATGGTCGCTGATGAACATGGAGGCGCCCAGAAAAGGTGAGTGGAATGCGGCGCTGCAGCGATCGATGCGATGTGCTTTTAAAATGAATGTCTTCCTTTTCAGGATCGTCGGCGAAATATCCCCGGGATGCGGATTTAGCAGGTAAGGACTCTTCTTTCTTCTATTCTCTTCTCTTCTCCCTTTGCAGGTGTTCCAGGATGCTGGCGGGCGTGGCAGAAGTCAGGATGCAGGAGCAGACACGGTGAGCGTCCAGCTGCTAGATGCAGAACAACGCGAAGCGTGAGTTGCTGCTTGGGCGTGGCTTAAATAGCCTTCAAAGTAGTTCCAGGTATGTATCCTTCCTCTCAGGTATGTATTCTTCCTCCGGCCACACCCGTGTGGTTAAGTAGTCCCCAAAGATAAAGTAGTCCCATTCAGGCCTCTAGATGGCCTCGATGTTGCAGCATGGTCTGCATCAGGTAAGTTTACACCAAGCACCTTGTACACAAAGTCATCTTTTATGAGCCTGGCGCCTATGGCGCCAGGACTGTTGTCCAATATGAGCCTGGCGCCAAAGGCGCCAGGACTGAGTCCAAAGGGCCCCTATTTGGGGCTGCTGAGACTTCCCTCTGGGACATGATGTCTGCCTCTGGGGTAGCTTGGCCTGGTCTGGCTCCTTGGAGGTAGGCATCATGACACTGATTGCTTTTAAGACAAACGTACAAGTCTCCATTGGGAAGGTTTTGGCTGATAAACAGAGTTGATTTTTGTTTATCATAGTACAGATGGGCTCGATGGCGTTAACCGTGGTATCTTTTTATGCCCCAAACACAGGCCAAGAGGGTTTCCTGAAGTCGGCTTTGTCTAACTTGGAACAGTTTGGTCATGGAGAAATGATAGCGATGGGGGATTTAAATATCGCATGGAACCCCTTAAGGGATAGAAGCTCTAACACTTCACACGTACGACCTTCGCCTTCATTGGCCATTACATAGAAATTTGAGCTGTTGACTCTTAGGGACATGGGGCCTACTTTTGAAGGGAGATAAATGGGCAAACACATTCTTTTCCCACTTTCATAAATCCTTTTCCAGGATAGACTATTTTTGGGATACAACTGGCTTGATAGGAAGGGCGACACAGATCAACACACACTCAATCACCATTTCAGATCACGCCCCTTTAACTATGGAGCTTAACCTTACCGTAGCAAGACCCACACTTTGAGCTGGAAATTCCCAAAAGAGGTGGTCTCCGATCTGATCATATGTACAGACATAGATGGGGAAAATTGTGGAATATTTTGAATCCAATTTGAATGGGAAAGGAAGTATAGACTTGGTATGGGACGTGTTTAAAGCAACCCTGCGGGGGAAGCTTATCGCGATACAGGTATATAGAGGGAAGCTTAGGCGAAATATGGAAATTGAGTTGGAAGCTGAAGTAAGGGAAACTCTAAAACAAATGGAATCAGACACATCCACGATTCTTCATAGGCAATACTGAACAGCTAAGGGTAAACTAGATCTAATACATACCAAACAGGTGGAAAAAACGTATTATATCTAAAGTAGAGGTTTTATGATAAAGCAAATAATGCAGATAGTATGTTGGCTAGACAATTAAAACAGAAGTTAGTGGCTCAGATAATTCAGGGGGTAGAAGATTCAACGGGAAAGAAAGTAACAATGACAGAAGATATTATAGGCCAGTTTCAAGTATTTTATATTATGTTGTATGAATCATATTCTCCAGATCAGTCAGCACACAATAATTACCTAGAGGTGAGCCAACTGGTAAGAATTTCGGAAGAAGGTAAAGTGAATTTAGGTAATGATAACACCCAAGAAGAACTACTGTCAGTCATAACTAATCTTCCAATAGACAAAGCGCTGGGTGCAGATGGATACACCGCCTCTTTCGGGTAACTTTGGCCCCCAGGCTAACAGAACTTTATAACTCCTTTGCTAGAAGCAGTAAAATCACAGCATCAATGAAAGAGGCTAAAATAATTTTAATCCCAAAGCCAGGGAAGGATTTAGCCAAATGCGGCTCGTACAGCCCGATTGCGCTCATGAATATTGATGCAATAATATATACAAAAATTCTTGCAAACCGGCTTAATGATCTGATGCCTAGTCTTGTACATCCTGATCAGATGGGATTTGTTAAAGGGCGACAAACCCACAAGTATATACAACAAATCTGTCACCTAATTGAAAAGCTGGATAAGAAAGAGGATGCAGCGGTCATGGTGTCATTAGACGCCGAAAAGGCATTCGACCGGGTACAATGGTCCTTTCTTTTTAACACTTTACGAACCATGGGGTTTGATTCTAAATATTTAATGATGGTAATGTCTAACTATGTGCATCCCTCGGCTAGATTGCTCATTAATGGTCAACTTTCCCCTAACGTTTCTCTCTTGAGGTACGAAACAGGGCTGCCCTCCTTCACCTCTCTTGGATGCACTGCATCTAGAACCTTTATTGGCACACCTTAGACAATCAGAGCTGGTAGAAGGTATATCCTTTGGGGGTGAGACGCACAACCTGATGGCATATGCTGATGACATGCTTTTAACGATCAACAATCCAAGTAGATCATTGCCTGAGGCATTAGCTCAATTAGAAAGATTTGGTAGAGTCGCAGGTCTTAAAATCAATGTTACAAAGTCCGAAATTTTGAACCTAGGTCTTAAGCAAGGAGAACTAACTAAAGCAATGAAGGAGGCACAGCTCGATGGATGCCTCAGAGCATGCGAGTTTTAGGAGTAAAAATAACAAGCTCACTGGACGACATATACTCTGCGAACTTTCGCCCCTTACTAGACAACATCCAAAGGTTGCTCTAGGCATGAAGCCCTTTAATGGTGTCGTGGCTTGGGCGGCTTAATTTAAAATGGTGATTTTACCCAAGGTGCTGTATCTTTTTCAAGCTCTCCCGATCTGGATCCCGGCCTCCTTCTTCCGAAACGCTACATAAAACAATGTCAAACTATACATTGGAAAAACAAATCCCCAAGGATAGCATTGAGCACATTAATGCTTCCTCCGCATAGAGGTGGGGTGAGTCTTCCTAATTTTAGAGTGTATTTTCGCACAGCTCAGCTGCGGGTAATTAAGGAATGGTTTGGAGATGACACAAAAAAAGGTGTAAGCAGATGGAAAGAGCAAAAGTGGGTCCTAGAATGGGAGAGACTATGGTTACCTAGATACAACAGACCTCAATATACACCATAGTATGATCACAGGGGTGGTGGACGATACATGGGATCAAGCTGTCTGCCTACACAAAATCACAGAATTTCCCTCCCCGTTTACCCCTCTCTTCGCAAGCCCCCAGTTTACCCCAGGACCCCATGCTAATTAATTTCCCGAATGGAAAAGGGAGGGATGCATAAAGTTTCAGGATATTCTCTTAGACCAGGAGATTAAGTCTTTTACGTTGTATAAAGAGGAGTTTCGCCCTCCACGAGAAGCACTGTTTGCAATATTCCAAGTCCGCCATTGACTGTTGGCCCCGCCCAACAAGTGGGCTGCCTAAAACCACTTACATCATTGGAGCAGTTTGTACCCTCCAGCTTCGGTGATAGGGACATGATATCCAGATTATATAAGCTTCTAAATGATGAAACCCCACTAAAAGTCCCCACATTTCAGTTGGCTTGGGCAAAGACCTTGGGGTATATGCCAACTGAGGAAGCATGGTCCCGCTTATGGTTAGACATCCTGAAATTGACGAGATCTATACAGATCAGGGAATTTTGGGTTAAATTAATGTACCAATGGCATTATACCCCAGAAAGACTACATAAGATTACCTAATCGGTTTCGGTATTGAGTTGGAGGGATTGTGGGGAGAGAGGTAATTGGGAGCATATATGGTGGGCATGTCCTAAACTGTCACAGTTTTGGGAAGAGGTTCAGGAAAACATGAAGGTAATGTTTGGGTTTAAGACGGGAAGACCTCTTGGAGAAATTCTTTTGGGCATGGCACAACAGGACAATGTACAATGGCCGAAATATCGGAGGAAAGCATTTAATCTTCTTCAATTGGCCGCACTATTAGTCATAGCTCAGAAATGGAAGTAGTCGGATCCTCCATATAAAACATTGGTATTATAAAATATGGAATTTGGTTTTGTTAGAGTGCATTAAATATACAATTCAAGGGGAACAAGCGGAATAGGTGCCGATTTTGAGCTTTCTACATGGAGACTTTACAGCATAGCACTTCGCACAGAACCTGCGAATTCAGAATATTCTGACTTTTATTTCTTATGCAATGTTTGTATTAAGTGTACATGGGTGAGTGAGTGGGGTGAGGGTTGGGGGGGATGGGGAGGGCAGGGAGTTAGGGGTGAGTAGAGGTATGGGAGTTGGTCAGGGATGTGGAAATGTGATGTAAAAAGTAAGCAATGGGCTGCCCTGAAGGTGCCTCAAAGCACAGATGCGTGGAGTTGTGTGGAGGAGACTTTTCGATTATCCGCTGGTAGGGTGAGGCAGGGGTTACCACCAATGGTAGCTCTAGCTGAGCAGGCAGACTTGACTCTTGGGGGTGAGGGTCAGGCGGTCGGGGGGGGGCTGGTAGTACTACGGTACCAACTGGTTCCACATAAGCACACATTAAAGCCAAGTCAAATTAACAAGGGGGGTCCTGGGAGTCCCTCTGCCAGACATTAGTCCTGGTTGCGAGAGACTTACCCAGAGTCTTTAGCTCACTATCTTTCACAGAGAAGAAATATCCTAAACATATCAGTCTTTGTCCTGCCCTGGGGCAGTCCAGCACCAAAATGCTAGGCAATTCTCCTCTGAACAAGAGTACCAACAGCATCCCCAGACACGTGTTTCGGTCTGGTTGGACCTCATCAGTAGGGAGGAGCTGTGCCTCTCTAAGAATAGTGAGCAAGGGGTCCACGTCTGGATTCCCCTAGTAATTTAGAGTGAGACCCAAAGTTACTTGCATATGCAAATTAACAAGGGGGGTCCTGGGAGTCCCTCTGCCAGACATTAGTCCTGGTTACGAGAGACTTACCCAGAGTCTTTAGCTCACTATCTTTCACAGAAAAGAAAAAACCTAAACATATCAGTCTTTGTCCTGCCCTGGGGCAGTCTAGCACCGAAATGCTAGGCAATTCTCCTCTGAACAAGAGTACCAACAGCATCCCCAGACACGTGTTTCGGTCTGGTTGGACCTCATCAGTAGGGAGGAGCTGTGCCTCTCTAAGAGTCTACACAGTACAGTTACCGAAAAAATATGTTCTTCTGCGTTTAGAAATAAATGCACATTACCTGCAAGTCACAGGAACTGCTGAGATGGCAACCTTCAGTCTGGAGAGTCTTGTGCACCCCTCCACATGTGTTCCACGTTGCAGAGGTGAGGCACAGGCTTGTTGCAGTAAGTGCTGCAGTCAGGGGGGCTTGGAGCAGGAAGCCAAAAGATTTAAAAATGCAAGGCCAGGTGACCCTGAGAAGGTGAACGAGCTGGGGGGTCGCTAGTGCAGAGGTCAGTTCATATGTTTGGTTTTAGGTTTGATTGCCCTGCTGGTACATGTTGCAAGGTCTTGCATGCATGGTTGGGCGATGTTAGATGGCCACCACAAGGTGACCCATCAAGAGCTGGACATGACTGCTGTAACGGAAGTGAAGAAACACAATGGTGACCCTTTAAAGCAGGCCTTCGAGAAGCGGCCACAAAGGACAAGCCAGGATGTCTCAAGAAGGGGGTACATTTTGAACAGATGGAGGGGATTCCAACAGGCAGTAGCAACTCCCATTTCAGATCTGGGGAGTACCGCAAGTCCTGGAAACTTCAGTGGAGTCCCGGAAGGCTGCAGGCACAGATGTACCAGAATACAAGACAGGAGCCTGAGCAGGATTGCAGCACAGGGAAAGGCAAACTATCCCCTTTAGGAGCATCTGGAGTCCACAGTCCAACCATCCTAGAGGATCTTGAGAGACTGCTCATCTCTCCAGCTTCTACCAGCTGGTTTCAAGGTGCAAATCTCCAGAATGTCCTTGGTTTTCCTCAGTTATATGTGTACACACACACACACACTCTCTCTCGCACACACAGTGTAAGGGCTCTGCCTAGCTACCGAATCACCAGCCGTGCACCGTTCAAAGGTTTGACAGCCACCAACCGGGATTGGTCAGCCAAGTTCCTTCTTTGTGCGTACTGAAAGCCGCATGCAAGCATGCATGCATGCACACCACACACTCCCCAGAAGTTGAGTCCATTCTAAACTATATACCATTCATACAGCATACCTTTGTGAGCTGTGAGAGGAGCTCACACAAGCCGAATGATTCCCTGTGCCACAAACGCACAAAGATAACCCAGAAACAATATGGCTGAGACCTAGAACTTAAAAGAAATTGATTGGTTGTCACGTTGCTCCTGTTCGGGAAAACGTGGCTACAAATGCAGTAAAAAGGGTACAGAGTGGTGTGGCAAAAACGTCAGCCACCAGTCTACTCCTTAATAACTTTCACGGGTGAGAAAACCCACTTGGAGGCAAAATGGGGTGCTCTCGGAGCACTCCTGCCCAGGTAGCCTTCTGGGTTGCTAATGGCAACCCATAATAATTGAGCTGCAGATACAGAGGGACCTATGTCAGCAAAAAGGAAGTTTGGAAATCAAAAAGCTAAAGGGTGTCCTCAAGGTAGCTAAAGGAACCGCTAAAAGGGAATCGTGAACTAAAAAGTGGTTCTGTGGGATTAATGGTAAAGGGGCTATGGAAGGGTTTCCCCATTGCATAATTTGATCAAGGAAATTGGGGAAGGGATAAGAGAAAGACGGGTATTCAAACTCACCAACAAATAAACTCAAATGGGGGTTGTGAGTGGTACAGTGGGGGGCTACAGAACGGGGGGGACTAAGCAGACAAAGGTAAGAGGCATCAGTAAATGTTTTAATTTTAACCACAATTGGTGAGATTGTTGCATAACAATGGAAAACCCATTATTGCAAGGGCTTGTAGTGGGACAGCTGCTGCGAGTTGACCATTCAAAGAAACGGACTGCATTGAAATGTCCCGGATCCACTACAACTGTTTGGTTTTGAGTGTTCTTCTTTTAGGAAACTCTTATGTCGGTGCCTCCTGCCTCAGCAGGACCTGACAAAACACACTGCATGTCCATAGAGTAGTACTTTGTACCACTTCAAGGAGAGGTTTAGTGAACCTAGCATCAAACTGTTATGCCTCCAGTCCATATCAGCAGCTCCTGGATAAAGATGGCTCTTGCCTCTTCCTTTACCGTTTGTGCATCAACTGCTGTGACTGTGCATGTGAGAGAGAATGGGAAGGAAAGACGTTTTCTTGCCAGGTGTTAAGGACATTTCCTTTTTTGCAAATCAACTTCTCTGTCCTGGACTGCCCAGCACTACTGCTGGACTCCCTGGAATGTTTTAATTTGACTTTGAAGATGAGTGAGCCTTTTTACTCTCACTGGCCTCCTGCATTCACTGGCCCCTACTTACAAGGTTCCAGTGTGAGGAGACCTTCCCCTTTACATGTATTCATCAAAACGGAAGAAACCCTCACTATCTCCATCTTCTAAGGGGGGTTTCCCTGCCTCAAACTAATGCTAAGGAATCTGTCAGAATGTCCGTCGAAATCAAACTCTGCTGTCCCGTGTCGCAATCTTCTTCGTTCCCTTACCCTACAACTCAAGAATAATTCAACAGAAAGTTCCTTCTCCAAGAGGGTGACTCCCTTTTCCTGGTATTTGTGTGGTATTCCCAAAAATGCTCTTTGGCAAAAGGATGCCAGGGGGAATGACTCCCTTCCCCTGTCTTGCAGTTTCGCTAACCTTTGCACCAGTCCACTTTCAGAACCAGGAGAATTACTTTCAGTTTCTTCAACTTTCAAAACCAGGCGACTTCCAACTTCCCTCTTCTCGTATTGGTCTGCATACTCTAATATGGTTCACAGCAAAGCCAGGGGGAATGACTCCCTTCCCCTGGCGTCTCTTAAGCATATCAAAAGGGGTTTCAGTCTCTTCACCAGGAGACTGACTCCCTTCCCCTGGTGTTTGAGACTTCTTTTCTGTATCACTTACGTTGATGTTTCTTTCGCCCTCTTTTTGTGGAAGTACTAAAGACTTCCCTGCCATCGCGACGAGGGTGCTTTCCTCAGATGCTTAGTATACTTATGCCAGGGCCCCAGACACTTTTCTGGTGATCAGTGGGTTTATTGTTGCCACTGCGACGAGAAGGTTCTCCTCAGATGCTTGTTTGACTTGTGGTGGAGTCCCAGACCCTTCTCTGGTGGTCAGCGGGCTTACTGATGTCACTGTAACGAGGAAGTTCTCCTCGGATGCTCAGTCCTCCCATCCCAATAGTTTGATTGCTACTATAGGGCATGCGGAGAGACAGTCAAGCCTGACCCTCTTCCACCCCAGTGTCCCCTCTGGGTCTCTCATACCTCCTGTTACCTTCTCTGGGATTTCAGTGTGGCACTGGGGCTTCCTGGTGCTGGGGTACGTCTCTCCTGCTCTTTGGACCTCTCTCCACTGCAGTAGCGCACCGGTTTTCTACTGGACTGCTCGGCTTTGTCTTCTCTGTTTCGTGTGCGGGTCCAACTGGACCCATGAAGGACTCCCTCAGAGCTTCACCGGCATCCTCCGCTCTTCGGTTTCACACAGTCTTTAGCCATTCTTCTTGTATTATACTTAGTTGCCAGTCCCACCCTGGCAGACTGTCAAAGTCCTTTGTTGTTCTTGATGGATTGATCTTTATACATACTCAAGGCCACCTCGTACCAGTACTAGCACAGTCAGTGATCTTCATGTCTTCTGTGCTCTTCTTCGTCCTGGTACTTTCTGTTTAGGCTGTTTCTCTGCCACTATAGAAATAAATGGGTTTACACTCAAGAGAATTGTTTGACATGGAAGGGGGGGGTCAGTGAAGGTTGGGATGTGATGGCCAACGGGCTATACCCTAGGTGATCGTCGTCCTCCCTGTTGGGGGGGGTCCCTCCCCATGAGGTCCACCATTAAACCATCCCTAGGTGGACTATTGGGTAGCGGCCGCACCTCCCTAGCCTCATGGGAAAGGGCTTTCTCTTGGGAAGAAGAGATGATACCTAGCGAATCGTCACAATTCAATGGTGAGTCCATAAACCCATCAGAGCAGGAGTAGCCATCTCCCTTTTATGAATTGTGTGTTTTACTGTTTAAAGCACAAGCCGTCTTCCATGGAGTGCTGTGTGGACACTGTGTACTCTTCTCTTTGTTCCAAGTAGCATGTTTGCTACTTTCCTGGCATCCTCTAAACAGGCTGGCGGCAGTGGTTACTTTTGACCCCTTTTCCTGATGCATTGACCTCGGCTGCCTTTTTAGGTGCGATAATGCACTTAAGGGGGATCAAATACTCAAAATTGCCTCTGCTCGTGTTTAAGTCCTATTCGAGGTGACCTGCCCTTTGTTGACCATCCTTCTACCTTGCCAAGTGGGGAGAAGGCCCCTTTTCTTCATGCACATTGGCAGATTTCTTGCAAGTTGCTTGCAAAGGCTCTCCTTTGTGTGTGCATTGGCAGGAATCTTGATGGGGGGTGTCTACCCCGATCCACATTCTTCCAGGTGATGGGATGTTGCTGGGCAGATTCTAGAAGGTTGGCTATCCACTATTAGACATCCACTTGAACGTTTGAATGTTGCAAGTGTCCTTAATCGAGGGATGGGTTCGCCTCTACTCATTTTCTAGATAAACATTGATGAGCGGGACCCAGGAGCGAAATCGATCACTGAAGCTGAAGAGATCTGAGGACTACGACCAAGGGATGACGGAGGACAGCTGCAGAAACGAGCATTGGCTCAGCCAGCACCACTGCATCGTGAACCTAGACCTTTTAATCGACATCGAAGACGTATGTGAGGTTCATTCCTCTCTAAGTTTGGTGGGACTAACCGGTTACCTGTCCTGATTGAGGTTCATGGCCCGTTTTGGGTCGTCCCAGCATGCATCTTTGCATTTCCTCTGTAAGGCCTGTTTCCAGCTGTTCGTCGTTGCAAGGACGTCCGGCTGGTCAAACAACTGGAACGCTTTGTGGGCATCTTTGAGGGCTACCGAGTCACTGGCAATCTGATGTGCTGCCCTCCACCAGGTGATGAACCTGAAAGAAGACCAAAGTCTTAAGAACGAATTGCCAAGACATGCACCTGTGAGGATCTCTGTGACGGTCTCCATCGTCTAACCGAATCTGTGTGTCCTTCCCAGCCACTACAGTCTGAGGTCGCCAGAGGAAGCTAGAGACAACTGGTGAAGATTGCCCTGGAACCTGCGACCCAATGGCCCTGCACGGCAGCCTCAACGGTGAGGCTAGTCTTCCCCATCGGTTTACTGTCACCTCAAACTATTCCTACCTTCCAAGTTGCTCGGGGGCCTGAGATCACTTCTATCTCTTGAACCGCCCATTGGGTGACAAGTCCAGTGTACCGTATCGCTCTCGGGAGCTGGCCCAGGATGGCGGTGTTCCGGTACTTCTGTGGTTCATCCATGTGAACCCATGCAGTGGTAGGTGTCCCTCCTTTTACTGGAACTTTACTTAAAACCAATAAGTCCATATTTTGCATGTTCCATTTGCCCGGCTCTAATTAAATTCAGTATTTTTCCTGCACTAGCCAAATTGGCCCTCTTGGGCTGCTGGCCTCTTCCCTAAGGAACTTTTTGGGACACCTTAAACACTACTGGAGACTCGGTGCAGCCTAGGCTTGGACTTCTGAAGTTGTATATGGTGCTGGGTGCCTTAGAATTATAAGGCCTATGTATTGATATGTGATTAACATCTGTTCTTCCTATTTTAGTTAAAGCATTTATTGGTTGAATAACTTCATGTGATTCTAAAGTTGTGTGTAATCCATAGTGGCTTCCCTAACTGTGAGATGTACATATACTAAAGTATTTTTACTTGCCTTGAGATATGTAACGTGTGCTTTAGTGTACTGCCGTAATAAATTGGTATTTTTATAACTTACCTGTGTGGGTCATTTTCTCATCAATTATGCTTAGTTTGAACTGTACTACACAGCAGTGCCCTCTTTCTCCTTAGCTCAGCCTTGCCTTGCTGCTTGTTCAACGCTACTTAAGGTAGTGGCTTTGCTCATTGGGTGTTGTGAGTAGCATTGGAATTACCCTAGGTTGGCTTTTCCAAGTCCTACACTTGGTAGTGACCTTGAAAGACCCTTCCACACCAGGCAAAAGAGAATGGGCCCATTATCCACAGTAGAAGACATTCCCTCAGCAGATATGGATTTCTGCCAAACAACGTCATTTGCAACAGTAGATCGGGTTTGGCTCAGCGATTCAATGCTCAGACAAGTGACTAAATACGCTCCTTACCGGTTCGAGAATTCTTTATATGCGATAGTTCTGGGATCAAGTGGATTTTTCAGATCACAGAAAAGTATTTTATGGCCTTGGGGAGTGAAGGTTCTTGAATAGACTACCACTAAAAGCTGAAGATGCCTTTTGAAATAACATTTATACCGTGGCCAGGAGCCATCTCGTCCAGAAGGCCGCCCAGAAGGAAAGAGCTGATTGTCTGCTAACTACTCCCTCAGAGGCAGGATAGATCTGCCTGCCCTACCAGGAGTTGATCAAAGGTACTTCAGATAAATATTGCTGGCCACCTTGCATCAGTCGAAACTGTGCAGTTTAAGACAAACCGCTCCAGTTACCAAACTTGGCGCGAAGTAGAGGTCTTTTCAGATCCTCAGCGAGGAAGCTACCTCTCTAATAAGGACAGATATTAGAGAGCCGTTCAGTGGATTCTATGTTTGGGAGCCTACGAAAGAGAATTGTTAATTCAGAACACGAGAAGTGGTTTTCCGATCCACTGTGAACACAAGGACACATTCTTGATTTAGAGAGGGGGAGCGCAGGGCCCACAGATAAAGTATGCTATGTCCAAAGGTAGTGGGTGCTGGGTTGGGTAAGAGAGGGCCTTGAGGGTACACCAATGGAGCACTGTTTCTAAGGGTATGCAAGAGAGACTGTTATTGTTGATTACTATGATCCTGCAGGCAGTGTTTCCGGTTTTCCATTCAAAGCATGTGGCGGCAGAACTTGATCCACAGCCGCCAGTGTCTGATTGTTCATCTGTCTGTATCCCAGCGCATACAGGAGGACTTGAAAAGGCTGCAGACTGACCTTGGGGATGTGTCCCATCGTTGTATCCTGTTCTTTAAGCTGTCTCCCTCGGGGTCGAGTGTCCCAACACTGCGCTCTGAGCTGGATCTTCTGGTCGAAAGGATGGACACAGTGTACGGCCTGTCTTCAGTCTACCTGAACAAGTAAGTAAGGTGCCCGGGGCTTTTGTGGAGCACTGTGGGGGGCACGGATTTGGAGAGTATGCTTACTGTGTACAGGCTGTCATTTTTCCACCTGAAAGGTAAAGGGCTGGGACTTTTCTGCAGCACTATAGCGGCGTCCAGCTATTGGAGACAATATCTACTAGGGACAGACTGTCTTTAGTCTACCTGAACAAGTAAGGGACCAGGGACCTTTCCGGAGCACCATGGGAGGTCCAGGGAGTTGGGGCAATGTTTTCTTGTTACAGGCTGTCTTTAGTCTACCTGAACAAGTAATGCTCTGGAACCTTCCTGGAGCACAGGGTAAGGGAGGGGTGTCAATCTTGTGGAGAGAATTTACACTGGGTGCTGGCTGTCTTCAGTCTACCTGAATACATGGGTAAAGGTCTGGGACCTTCCTGGAACACTGTGGTGGGGGGGCAGAGAGTAGGGGCCATATTTACTGGGTATGAGTCTTCATTGTACCTGAACACATAGGTAAGGGTCTGGGACCTTTCTGGAACACTGTGGTGGAGGGGTCAGAGAGTGGGGGCCATATTTACTGGGTATGAGTCTTCATTGTACCTGAACGGGTAAGGGGCTGGTACCTTCCTGTAGCACTGTAGAGGTTCAGCTAGTGGAGACAATGTTTCCTGTGCATCCCTAACTTCATCCCATCCAAACAAGTAATTCAGGGTCTGAAACATTCCTTGAGCACTGTGGGGGACGGTGGCCTAGGTAGAGGAGAGAATGTTAACTGGGCGGAGGCTGTCTTCAGCCTACCTAAAAGTGAATAGGGGATCCAGGACCTTCCCTGGGCCCCACAGGAGGTCCAGCTAGTGGAGAAAATGTTTACTGGGTGCAGGCTATCTTCAGTCTACTTGAGCAAGTGAGTAAGTCGGGAAGGACCTCCAGAGCATCCTCTTCAAGCAGTGGCTCCTTGCTAACACCTAGGTTCACACACCCTTTCTCCTCACCTAAGCTAAGGCTGAGTGTTCTGCGCCCCTATGTTTCCTTCCCTGCTTGCTTATAGATCCCTTGCTCCCAAATTGCCCCATGTATTACTCCCAAAGTCTAGATCCCTGCTCACTTGTATGTCTGTCCCTTACTCTGTACTTGACCCTATGACTTGTAAAGCGATCTGTTGGTTGCCAAGGTTAGGTCCCTGCTCAATAAATATCCCAAAAATAATAATTTAAGAAGGGGCCACGGCGAATCTTGGAGCACTGTGTGGTGTCCAGCTAATGGAGATATTTACTAGGTACATGATGTCTTCAGCCTACCTGAATGAGAGAGTAGGGAGCCACCGTTTTCCTGGAGGATTGTGGGAGATTGGGGCGTTCGGTTAGTGGAGAGGAGGTTTTACTGGGTCCAGGCTGTCTTCAATCTACCTAAAAAAATAAACAAGAGACTGGGACCATCCGGGGCACAGTGGTGCGCCCAGCTAGTAGAGAAGTTTGGTTGACTTCTTCAGTCCATTTTGAAAGCGTTTGTAAGGGTATTGACTCCCTGCCATATGCTTCAGTGTGGCTGATCCTTCCAGCACAGGTCATGCTGTGTAAACTTATGTAATTTCCAGGCTGAAGACGGTGGATGTTGTGCTGCGTGGAATACAAGAAGCTGAGGTCTTGGTTAAGGGGTTCGAGGTACGGCTGAGCCAAGAGGACGCTGTCCCTGCAGACATTGCAGCAATCCAATCACAGAGTGCGATGTTAAAGGTGAGGAACAACTTCAAATAATGCTTAATATATTGTGTGAACAGCTACTAAGTGTAAAGTACAGCAAGTGTCCTTGTGTGCCATATTCTGTCATGATTATAAGGGGTTTCCTCAGTAATTTTGTAGGGCTTTCTCTGCGCCTGAGGCAGGACTTTCCTGGCTCCTTGTTTAGAGGGTAGTCTCTTTCTGCTTCTGTTGCAAGTTTTTTTTTTTGGTTTCTGGTGCAGCAGGGTCCCCTTCCGGCTTCTGGTGCAGGGGGGGGGTCGCCTTCCGGCTTCTGGTACAGGGGGGTCCCCTTCCGGCTTCTGGTGCAGGGGGATCCCCTTCCTGCTTCTTTTGCAGGGAGGATTCCCTTCCTGCTTCTTTTGCAGGGGGGGGGTCCCCTTCCAGCTTCTGATGCAGGGGGATTCCCTTCTGGCTTCTGGTGCAGGGGGATTCCCTTCCGGTTTCTGGTACAAGGGGTTCCCTTCGCTCTTCTGGTGCAGGGCAGTGCCGTCGCTAGGGGGAGGGCCTGGGGGGGCCGGGGCCCCCCCTGTGAAACTTTGTGCCCCCCCCTACCTAAGATGAGCAGTGACCATGTTCTCCCCATACATTTGTCTGTGCCCCCCTACTTTTGTCTTTGGCCCCCTCTGTGCCCCTCCTAAATATGATCCTGGTGACGCCACTGGTGCAGGGGGTCGCTTCTGGTGCAGGGGGGTCCCTTTCCAGCTTCTGACTTCCAGTGCAGCTGGGTCCCTTCTGGCTTCCAGTGCAGGGGGGTCCCTTCTGGCTACTGGTGCAGGGGGATCCCTTCCGGCTACTAGTGCAGGGGGGGTCCCTTCCGGCTTCTGGTGCAGGGGGGGTCACTTCCGGCTTCTGGTGCAGGGGGGGTCGCTTCTGGCTTCTGGTGCAGGGGTGGTCCCTTACGGCTTCTGGTGCAGGGGGGTGGGGGGTCCCTTCCGGCTTCTGGTGCAAGTGGGGTCCCTTCCGGCTTCTGGTGCAGGGGGGGGTCCTTTCCGGCTTCTGGTGCGGGGGGGTCCCTTCTGGCTTCTGGTGCAGGGGGGTGCCTTCCGGCTTCTGGTGCAGGGGGGTCCCCCTTCTGGGTTCTGGTGCAGTGGGGGTGTCTTCTGGTGCAGGGGGGGTCCCTTCTGGCTTCTGATGCCAAGAGATCCCTCTCGGCTTCTGGTACCAGGGTGTCCATCTTGGCTTCTGGTGCCAGGTTGTCCTCTCGGCTTCTGGTGCCAGGGTGTCCCTCTCGGCTTTTGGTGCCAGGTTGTCCCTTTCGGCTTCTGGTGCCAGGGTGTCCCTCTCAGCTTCTGGTGCCAGGATGTTCCTTTGGCGTCTGGTGCATGGGGTCTCCTGGTTTCTGCAGTAGAGATCTTACGTCTTCTTGTCATGATCATCTGATTCCTTTCTACTTATGAAGTTCTTTCCTTGCACTCCCACACGTTCTTACACCTCTCTTCTTACAGCAATGGCAGGATGAGATGCGCCCGAAGGACACTGTGTTCTCCTCGCTGCAGCAGGAAGTGGCCAGGGCGAAGGAGGTTGCAGAGCAGCTACAGCGGCTGAATCACGAGCGCAGCCCAGACGTGGAGCGCTACCAGGAAAAGTTGACACAGCTGCAGGAACGATGGCACAATGTCCACAGCCAAGTGGAATTACGGTGAGAGATGCCGCATTCATGTCTTTAGCTCCTGGAGCTTTGTGCAATCTGTGGGTCATCGGTCTTGGTTAATTGCTGCATTCTAATGCAAGTCCAGATGTTAGAGCCTATTAATGCTGACCATGATTTGGCTGATATGATGATGCCATATTTCATGACGTCATGATTGCATGACATGTGACACATCGCGATAGTACTGCTAGTTCCAATACCACAGTTACATGTGTGCTCGTTATTGACACATTTCAATCGAATTATGTTCATGATCATGGTCGTGGTGAGGAATGGTGTATATAACATAATCTGCCCAAGTACATGTAAAATAATACCTTCACACTAAGGAATGTTTTCAGTGCAAGTGGTCATCTCACTGCCCGCATGAATTGCCTTCAGGGCTCTCTGGCCTTTGGGGATGGGTTGCTGCATAGGAGCAGGAGCATTAACATTCTGGTTCAGTATAAAAGAATCCTGATCGAGACATGAGCTTCCCCGGTCACCGCAACTTTCTCAAGGCCTGGCAGGCTTGCATTTCTTTGAAAAGCCTCATCCTCATATACAAGCATGCTTCACTTCTGTGTTCCAAATCTCGGACAAGCTGTCTAAATGTGGGGGGTACTGCCATAGGAAGCATGGATGCCTAAACAAAGGCGCAAGAGGTCTCCCCACACTGGAACCTTAGAAGAAGAGGGTCCAGTGTCCCCAGAACACATGTAAATGCAGGAGCGGTGAGTGAGATAAAAAATAGTCTCACTTTCAAAGGCAATGAAAGAAATCCTGTTGTGTCCAGCAGTAGTGCTGGGAGTTCATGAACAGAGGGCCCAATTTGCAAAAATAAAATCTTGCTAAAAACCGGCATCTTCCAGATCAAGTTCAAGGTCATTGGGTTATGGCCTTAGAAGCCTGGGTGAACTCTCGTTACGCAGCTCTCCCTCTGACCACCACAAAGAAGTTGCAGGTTGGCCGGAATGCTGCATCTCTGTAAACTGGATCGCTCGTCCACTACTCTGGTGGCTCTTCACTACTTGGATTCCGAGTCTCTTCAAGATCGTCAACCTCGCACACAAGTGTCTTCCAATCACTTGAGCTCCCAGTTTCACTGTGCCACCTCCTAACACTTTCAGATCACCCAATCTTGGCTCTACTCAGGGAGGTCAGCACCTCTCCATATAGGAACCCAATCAACAGAATACACTCCCTCTGAAACATTGAATTGGAACCCAAACATCTGTTTTATGTCCCTCCTTAACAAGCTAATTTTGCTGATTTGGTCACAGGTCCCTCTGTTCTGCAGGGATGACCAGTGCTAAGAGGTGATTCAGTTTGCAGTGTTTACTTTATAAACCCTCCCTCTTGATTAATTAGCTGGTGACACAAGTTTTGTTGTGGAAAAGTGGCGATGATGACCGAGAAGCCCGGGTCCTGTAAGCCTGGGGTTCATCAGATTTGCAGCCCTCTGACTTTATTCATCCCCTGCCCTCAAGCATCTTTATGTTAGGTGTCACGAGAGGGTATGAACAGTACCCTCGACTATCGTTCTCAGTGTACATTTTCTTTTCAAGTAACAAAAAAGGGTGAAGAGTGTGGATTTAGGTTTGGAAGCCAGGTAACATAAACAATGCGACTGTGACTTGGTTTCAGGGAGTCTCCCATTCGCTCCCCACGTTCTCAAGGATACAGTGCCTGCCAAGGTCCTTCCCTTGTTACCAGGGTAGTCTCAGAGGCCCATGGACCAGGCTCCTCTTGAGGATAACCTCCCGGTGGGTGCAACTGAAGTACCCATGGGACCTAATGTAGAAGTCTAAACCATTAAAGGGAGCTTTTGGTGGCACTGTGGAGAGGTTTGGAGAAATAAAATGTGTTACAATCCTTCTATTAGCACCAAGGGTCGTCATCAATTGCCTCTGGGTTTCTTTGCCCAGGCAAGTTCATCTCAACGTTAGGGAGTTTATAGGACTCTACTTGGAAATACTGAGCTTCAACGTCTACTATAGGCCTGTACCACTCAAGGTAAGTAGCAATGGTAGAGCAGCCAGGCTCAACTCAGGAAGGCACGAGAGCATAGGAAGGTACAAAGAACTTATAATATATACATAAGCCAAAGAAACACTTTAACACTCTGGAGTTATATGAACATACTGGTTTATTTTATTTATATATATATATATATATATATATATATATATATATGTAATACATTACTCACCGTAATTGTATTTCTGATGCTTGTATCTGCTTAGATCACATGCTGTGCATACGCCGACATCTAGTGGAAGCTGCAGAGTATTACAATTGTTGTTTTCGAAATTCAAAAAGGGAAAAAGGGACGTCGACAGAGCGTGCCAGTAATACTATGCCTAGTGTGACGTCCACTGTACACATGATCCTTCACGCTTTGAGGTCCCTCAGATTGTTTTGTTTCTAACATGAGGTAGCATGAAGTGTAGCGTGAGTACAGGTGTATCCAAGCAGAGATGTGTATCAGACAAGCTCATGATCATCCATGCACCTTCTCACCAAGGGGATGAAGGATGGGCGCATGTAAATCTAAGCAGATACAAGCATCAGAAATACGATTACGGTGAGTAATGTACCCCTTCTGAGGCTTGTGGAATCTGCTTAGATCACATGCTGTGCATAGATTAGCGAGCAGTGTTAGGAGAAGGTGGTGGGTTGTGAGAAGGTTCATGGGCAAACGGAGGTTTTAGAACCGCTTGTCCCACCTGTGTTTCTGTCTTGGATTGAGTGTCATTGCAGTAGTGCTGAGTAAAGGTGTGAACAGAGCTTCATGTGGCTGCTTTGCAAATGCTGTCCAGGGGCACATTTGCAATAAATGCCAGAGTAGCTCCCGTGCTCCTTGTGGCGTGAGCTCTTGACGTGAAAGGCAGTGTCAAGTCTGACAGGGAATAGCAAAGTTGTATGCATCTGACTATCCATCTGGAGATGGTATTCTTGGAAATGCGGTCCCCTTCTCTTCTGGGGCTAAGGAGACAAACAGTCTGTTTTCCTTAGCGGCCTGGTCTTATTTATATAGTAAAGGGCCCGCCCTCCTTACATCTAGTGTGTGGAGTTTTACCTCATCTGAGTTTTTATGTTTTTGGAAGAAAGCTGGAAGTTCAATGGACTGGTTCACATGAAATTTTGAGATGAATTTAGGAGAGGACCTAGTATGAGTATGTAAAACCAGTTTGTCCTTGTGTATGACAAAGAAAGGATCCTGGGCTGACAATGCTTGTAATTCATTAACTCGTCTTATAGAAGTAATAGCCACTAAGAAGGCAGTCTTGTAAGTCAGGTGTTTAAAACTTGACTTGTGCATCCTCTCGAAAGGAGGACCCATGAGCTTAGTGAGTATTAAATTGAGATCCCATCCTGGCGGTGGGTTAGAGATTGGAGGGTGGAGTCTCTTACTCCCTCCATGAATACCTTGATGACCGGTACCTTCCACCATGATACTTTATTGTAGGAGGTGGTGTACGCCAATAGGGCCGCCAGGTGCACCTTTATAGAGTTGAATACTAACCCTGAATCTAGCAAGTGGGGCATATAGTTCAGAATGTTGGATGGGAAACATACTATGGGGTTTATTTGTTTAGACTGGCACCAAATTACAAATCTCCTCCACATGTTGAATTATAGTGGCTTTCGTGCTTCCTTGAGGATATCCATGCACCTCTGTGGCAGGTTAAGATGTCCGAACTTTATGACTTCGGGAGCCACGCTGCCAAGTTCATTGAGTGCGGCTCTGGGTGCACTGTTAATCCATCGTGCTGAGTGACTAGGTTGGTCTGGCACGGGAGTTTGATGAGATCACATATCGCCAGTTTGCGCAGATGTGGATCCCATGGTTGCCTTGCCCACATAGGAGCAACTAGGATGAGCGTCACTTTTTCCTTGTGGATCTTGTTCACCACCTTGTTCATGAGAGGAGTCAGGAAAGAGGGAGGGAAGCGTAAGCACATTTCCCTGACTTGTTCATACATAGGGTAGTTCCCTTTGGAGCCTGGCTGGGGGAACCTGGACACGAAGTCTGGGCATTGTTTGTTTTCGCTTGTAGCGAATAAGTCTATCGTGGGGAAACCCCTTTGTGAGAAGATCTAGTTGCCACTTGTGTTCCTCTGGTAGGGGATCTCTGCTCAGTGAGTCGACTAGAGAGTTGAGTTCCCCTGCAACCTGCTTTTATGACAGGAATATTTTCCGTTTGAGTGCCCATTTCCAAATTTGTTGTGCTAGCTTGAACAGATTTGGAGAACGTGTGTCTCCTTGTTTGTTGATGTAAAACACTGCCGTAGTGCTGTTGGTGTGGACATGCACAAACTGGTCTGCTAGGTGTATCTTGAATGCTTAAAGGGCCTTAAACACCGCCAGTAGTTCCAGCCGATTGATGTGGTTCTGTGTCATAGTTTGAGTCCACAGACCCTGTGCTGTGTGATGAAGGTGATGAGCCCCCCCCACCCGGCCAGTGATGCGTCTGTCGTCACAATTGCCTGCACCTCTGGATTGTGGAAGGGTTTTCCCTTCAACAGATTTTCTCTCTTCCATCAGCGAAGGTTTTGTACTAGTATTGGCGAAATGACCACTAGATCGTCCCACTGACCGCTTGCCTGAGACCACTGTTTTGCCAACCACTCCTGCAAGGGTCGCATGCACAGGATCGTGTGCGGTACCAGGTAAATGCAAGATGCCATCATGCCTAGCAAACGCATAGCTTTGCATACACTTATCTGGCGGTCGGTCTGATAATGAGGTATTTGCTGTAACATATTTTGGACTCTTTCCTCTGATGGGAAGACTAACCCCTCTTGAGTCTGTTACAGCTCCCCTTATTGAGAAGACCAATTGAAAGAGAAGGTAGACAGTTCTTTGTTTAGTTTGCAAATATGGCGAGTTTCCCGTTATCAGGCAGTCGTCCAGGTAAAGGTACACTGAGATTGACTCCCTGCGCAGGTGCACTGCCACCACCGCCAGTACCTTTGTGAATACCCTCGGTGCTGATGCTATCCCGAAGGGCAGCACTTTGAATTGGTAGTGCTGGTTTGTTATTTTGAATCGCAAGAATCTTCTGTGCGCTCTGAAAATTGAAATATGAAAATAAGCATCTTTCATATCCAATGTTGCCATCTAATCCCCCCGTTTCAACAGAGGGATTACTTCTTGTAGCGTGGACATGCATAATTTTGTGGCTTGACATAGGTGTTTGCAGGGCGCAGGTCTAATACTGGACGCATTGTTAGATCTTTTTTTGGCACAAGGAAGTAGGTTGAATAAATACCCTTATTTACCTGGTTCGCCGGGATGATTTCTATGGTGTCCTTTTGGAACAGCGTTACGATTTCCTCGAGAGATGCGTTGTTCTCCCTTCAAGTGGGTCTTCTGGTACGGAGGATGGTTTCGGGGTTGCTGGATTAGCTCCACACAAAAATCGCCCGCTACGGTGGAAAGCACCCATTTGTCTGAGGCGATTCCCTCCCATATTTGGATGAAGTTTGAAATACGCCCCCCTACTGGAGAAGCATGGGAGGGCACCTGAAGTGGGTAGTCACTGTTTTGGAGGTGTGGCCCAACCTCTAGATAAGGAGGACCTCCCTCAGCCGCGTGATCGGCGCTGTCCCCTTTGGTAACCTTGTGAGGCCTGGCCTTGATTGTTACCCAGGATGCTCCCTGATTCTGATTGTATCCTGAACCCCTCTCTGAATTTTGTCCACGTGAGCGACGAAAATGACTATTATTGCCTCTCTGGCCAGTGGGTTTCATAGTTAGCTGGCCCAACGACTTTATTGTATCATATTCTTCTTTAGCAGTTTTCAAGGCATCTTAAACGGCCTTTCCAAAGAGTACGTTGGGCTCAATGGGCATATTAAGAAGCGTGGCTTGCGTCTCTTGTTTGAAGCCAGACTGGCGTAACCAAGCATGATGCTTAATAATTGTTCCCTCTGCAATAATCCTGCCCGCATTGTCAGTGGCGTCCAGATTACTTTATAACATGCAGCTTGAAACTGCCCTGCCTTCTGCAGCCACCAGGGCCAATTGTGTCTTATGGGGTTCAGCAGCTGATAACAAAGCCGTTACCTCATCCCATTTATGGCAGTTATAACTCGCCAGAAGAATGCTATTATTGGCTATTCTCGCTTGAAAGGCAGCCGAAGAGGCCACTTTCCTCCCCAGGGACCTCGACGCGTGAAGGACCATGGATCCAGTGGACGTCACAGTAGGGATAGTATTACTGGCACACCCTGTCGACGTCCCTTTTTTCGAATTTCAAAAACAACAACTGTAATACTCTGCAGCTTCCACTAGATGTCGGCCTATGCACAGCATGTGATCTAAGCAGATTCCACAAGCCTCAGAAATACATATACACAGGCAAAGAGCGATTCTTCAGAAAGGTAAGTACTATCACAATTAGCAAACGCAATGTAAAACCAATACAATACTTCTGGTAAGTAAACCACAGTGTAAAGGGCTTCTAGAATGGCAGTATGCAATTTAAGGTAAGCAACAACCACTTTGTAGATACTTTTTAGAACAGTAGATATATCTCAAAGGTAAGAACTTGGCAATTAATTTTCAGTATGTAATTCAAAGGTGTGTAAGAACTTAGTAACACTTGTAACTTATTCTGATTTAGTAATAATACAGTTGCACTACCAACATTAGCAAGTAAGTACTTGGCAACACTTGTAATACTTGTCTTCACAGACACCTTGTGCTTTAGCAGTCCTTCCCTAATCTAGACATGCGTGTTCTCAGAGGCAGAAGGCACTGGTGGTCCAGTGGCCAGTAGTAGGCAGGACAGGATAAGGCGCAAACTGTAGGAAAGTCAAGAGTTCCTGAGAATATCTTCTATGACAAGTACTATACTTGGAAGTTGGTGAAAGGGCTCAGGGACTTCATAGAAGGCTCCCTAAATGTGTTCCAGGATTAGGCCTGGGCGAATGTGGATGGGAAAACTCCTAACCACATGAATTACCCCCCCCTAGCCACACCGGATCGACAAAGCTACTCTAGGTAAGTATTACCTCAAGTCTCGCAGTACCTCAGCAGTGACGATTATGCAGGCAGACGCCCTCACGAGGCAGCAGCTATAGGATCCGGTCACTGGATTATTGGGCTTCAGATGAAAGAAAGGACACTAGAAGGGATTTTACAGCAGCAGTCGAGTGGAAAGGCTCCCAGGAAAGGGTTCTTTGTTGCTTCTCGCGGCTCTGTGATTTTGGCACCCTTTTCAAGACACCAGATGAAGAACGTTTGTCATCTGATATGATAGGACATGACATTTATAACACGCCTGTACACAAGTGTTTCTAGGAGTCTGATCAATTTGCCTTGCTTTTTTGGTCCAGCACTCTGGTGGGGGGACTTCAAGGAGTAGAATCTTGCTTATGGAGGTCCGGCAGGAGTCAACCAAAGTTTCAAGAAGATTAATCATTCAGAAGATGGTGCAGAGCACTCAGACTCGAGGTCCCAGGTTATTGGCAGTTTGCAGCCCAGGAAGGTCACAGCTCATTGTTGGATGGCTCGAAATGCAGGTTTTAAGACTATTCAGTGACTTCAAGATGGCCGCCGTGGGAAGAGGACACGACTGAGAGCCACTCCCTACAGGGCCGCCAATGTACCAATCTAATTAGCAACGGTTACACGGCTCCATCCCAGGAAATATGGCGACCTCAGGTGACACCTCCACAACAGCGAAAACGGCAACCAATCCCTCACAGAAACAAGGGAAAAGCGACAAGCTGCCCAATGCGCGGTGCCGGACTGGCAGGAGCATCAAGAGGCAGCGCCCTCTGAGGGACAGCATCAACAACACTCCCAGCACCACACAAGCAAGATAAGGGAGTCGTGGGGAGGAGTGATCGCCCCCCCAAACACAACGCTCCAACAACACCCCTGGTCAAGCTGGTCAAACACTGGGAATAGCGCCCCACCCGCCACAGAGGATACATACAAGCGAAGGCTGTGAGACGCCCAACCCGCAGTGAGGGAAGGGTCGGCCCAGCAAGATAGATAGCGACCTACGAGGGAGAAGCCTAGCAACACGGGCAGACCACCAACAACAACAATAACGGGAGCCAGGTCCCGCGGTAAGCAGTGCCCCCTCCCCACTCAGTGCTATAGCAGCTCCACCGGACTGATCAGCTCAATCAATAAAGATAGCGGGTGTCCTGCCACGGAGGAAACATAAAGAGGAGCGGGGACCCTCCCAACCCCCACAGAGAAGGTGCAGGCTCCCACTGATATAGTAGACACCCCAGAGTAGCAAGAAAGGAACAGCAACAGAGCAGAATACCAGAGGAAGCAGACCGTGGGGGGATCGCCGGGGGCAGCAGGGCCACCGTAGTCAAAGCGGACTGCCACCCGACAGAGAAAAATCAATAGATCTATAGCAGGGGGGCCGACAAAGGAAACAACACCGGCAAGAACGATACAAGGTGCCTCTCACGCGCAGGGGAAGCTCAGCCCCCAGTGAACACACACAGAGAGGACACTAAAGAGGGCAGCGCCAGACCAAGACAAAGGAAGGCCGGGAAGAGTGTTGCTATAAGGAATCCCAAACTGAAGCGGGTCACAGACTACCACACGCCACAACCGGCTACCCACCCCCGTAAGAATGAATTACAGCCGGGCAGGCTAAACAACACAGGTCACCAATAACGGACACAAGCAGCAAGGAGCACCAATAAACGGGCAACAGCCTCAAGGGGAGAACCCCCCCAACAAAGAAGCAACGGATACCCAGAGGAGCACGACGGAGCCCTGAAGCAACCTGAACCCAGGCCCACAATGGCCCTCATGGAGAACAAGTCATGGAGCAGGAAGAGCTAGCAACGAGAGCGCTCCCACGACATTGAAAATGACACAAACTAGATAGCCTCATGTCAAAGACAAGGGGGGAAACGGTTGCGCCGGCATCTCAACACACACCCCCACAAACAGACCTTGAGCATAAAGGACTGGTGGGGCACCGACCCAGTGACAAGCTCAAGGAGTGCTGGTAACAGCTCGAGCCCGAAACACCAAGATACCGGCCCAGACGCAAGCATGGCAATTTGGAAAGAAGACATGCAAAGCTGGCTCAAGGAGTTCCAAGACCAATTTATGCCAGAAGACAAGGAATTGCTGATTTTCTGATGACTCCTTGCACGGCAGAAGGACCAAGAAAGAACAAGCACACAAGAAAGGGTGAAAAAATAATACTCACAATTTTGGGTCAATGATGACCCTTCTCTGCATTACCACGGATGTGAACACAGCCTACATGTGAAAATTACACAATAGTCGGTAGAACATGTCCACTGCCACCGGCCATTCAGGTATACTTGTCACTGTAACAGAAATGCAGTGAGAAAGGGGTCACAGTTTAACCCCACAGCAGTCAACAAAAAGTGGTGTGTGCTGATCTCACAATATAAACTGTAGAAAGGATAAAAAGTATCCCACTACCCTTGGGAACATTTGGTCTCACAAGGAAAATAAAAGAAAATACAAATGGAAGCCCAAGGGGCTCCCAGCTGCACTGCACAGAGTGCTGTGTTCAGCAACAGATGCTTAGAAAAGTTGGGGGAAAGTACAACTCCAAAAATAAGGTATGGAGAGACACAAACATGACTCCCATAGTTAGAGTAAAAGAAGGGGTGTGTGGGGAAAAAGTTCCCACTCATCCAGGAACATAGAAAAGAAATCCACAAGTCCAGCAAAAAATTTGCGGTGGGTCTCGCAGATGAAGGAGATTTGGCATAAAATGACAAATCTGGCCTAACACTCAGATAGCAGCCTGTGGGGCTTCCTGAACCTGGAAAATGTGTCTTTCAACCTGGAAAATGTGTCTTTCAAGCCTCTGTCCAGAAGGATTGTGGTTTGCCCCCCTTATTTGTTCCTATGCATGCAGATCTTCTCCCTGCCATCATTCTACTTTGGGGTAGGGCAGTATTCCTTGCGATGAGAACTAGGAAAGATTGTAATGTGTGCTGCTTTTAGACCTCGTTAACTGATGACTTAGGCAGATTTTCTGGTTGTTTTTAGGTTTTTCATACCTTATTTGGGGAGTGAGCTAGTTTCCACCCCCACCTGCCGTTGCAGCTTTCCTCTTGGACAAGCACCTACTCTCTGGCCACTCTCCCTGGGTCTCCTTCTCACCCCACATCACTGACCTTGCCAAGAAGGCCCACTTTCAGCCTTACCTCCTCTGAGGCATTGTCCCGTTCCTGACCTTCCCCCCAGAAACTCGATGACCCTAGAGCTCTGGTTCTCTCCATGCTAGATTATTGTAACTGCCTCTTCCTTAACCTTACTCTTTCCTCCCTCTGCCCTCTTCAACTAATCCAGAATAGTACTGCAAGACTTATCCTTGACCTCGAGTCCAGGGACTGCATCTCTCCAGCCCTAAAATCTCTCCACTGGCTCCCGGTGGTTGCCAGGATCCAAATTCAAGACCCTCTGCTTCATCCACAAGGCTTTCTGGGGTCGGGAACCTCCCTACATTCAACATGCTCTCCCTAAATACCTCCCTGCTATAGCCCTTTGGTCCTCTAGCTCTAGATCAATCAGATCAGATGATTCTCCAAGCAATGTTCGTGGGGGAGGGGAGCGGAGGGGTAGATCTTTCTTCGGCAGGAGCCTCCCTCTGAAATTATCTCCCTGCCCCTCTACATCTTGAGCTGGATCTCAAGTTCTGGAAACTTCTCAAGACCTTCCTTTTTTCTTCCTACTTCGTTCTCCCCCTCCCTTGCTAGACTCCACTTCCCGCTGCGACTGGTTGCCTCTGACCCTTAGAAGTCTTCTAGGGCCAGACCTTCCATTCAACCCGTCTTCCCCTAAACCCCATTATGACCACTTGCCATCAGGCTCCTTTCCCAAACTAACCATTGAGTCTGGTCCATCCTCCTCTCACTATTCACTCCTACCCAGTAACCATACAGTCCCCCACCCTCCTCCCCATTTTCTTCCTCTTCTGCACTTACTCAGACTTACCCAGTCTGCTGCCGTAAACACTGCACTTGTCACTTGCTGGCCGCACTACCACCGTTTATTGCCTCTATTATCTATTTATTTGTATTTATTATTATTTATCTGTTCTCCTCTGCTCCACACTCTCCACTCTCCCCCTTCCATGCCCTTTCTCCCCTCCCCTCTCCCATGCACCTGCGCGTTCTCAATGTCCCTGGGCCTAGTAAGATCGTTGATGTGTTCTCCCCTGTTCCTTCCCTTGCCTTGCCGTGAACTGAAACACTTGTGTATGAGCGCGATACAAATAAAATATATCATATCATATACTCCTCCCTCCCCTGGCACTGGCCCATCCCCTGTGGGCCTCGTCCCTCCTGCACTTCTCTCTTGAGCCCTTCCCTCTCCCATCCCTTGCCCTGTCCTTCCCCCTGCACTTCCTGTTATTGCACTTGCATGATCCGAATGTCACAAGGCCGAGTAGGACCGTTACTGTTGTTTTTCTCTTCAGGACCCCCACGCCCTTTTTGTCACCTGGAAACACTTCCTGCTGTATAGGCACCGTACACATGTTCAATACATGAAGTAAATAAAGGGCCAGTACACAAGGACCCTGTACCATATTTATTTCTTTTGTCGGACACTAGTATCTAGGAGGGGGGGAGCTACCGCTCATTTATTTCTGTCTGAATGGGAATGTTTCATGCTTTACAGTGTGTCCCGTGGCAGTGCAACTTCATTTACATATGTATTTTCTATTGCAACCGTTTTTTTTTTTTTTACTCATGGCTAAAATGACTTCCCTTGTTATTCAAGCTCTGGCTTTTGGACCGGTTCCTTTGGTTGGTCGTCTTCCCCCGGTTGGCTCTGACTAGAGTCTGTTGAAGGTAGCTTTGTGTATGTAACTGGTGAGGATTGGTATAACTCAGACACCCTAATGCACATCCTCTCCTTGACTGACATCACTAGTGGCTCTGAGCTGGTTACCCAGGATTGGATAACTTCTGAGTTTTAATGGTGCATGTTTCCTGCTAAGTGGAATTGGGTCACACCAGCTAGCATTTTATATATTTAGGGGACCTCTTGAGTCATTCTTCAGTTGACTAATATTATTGTTATCTGCAGCATTGAGAGGCCCTTATATGGATGCCAGGACTGCTGCTGAAACCTCCATTGGCCAACCCAACACCTGTAAGGTTAAGCTCTCTCTCTGCCTACCACTGGCGACTTTCTCCTTTTAGCGAGTGGGGCCAACTGTTGTTTTGCCTTCTCTTGGTTTGGCACACGCTTGTCTCCCGTAAGACCGGCAGATCTGCGCCAGAAGGTCTGTACATCCTGCAAGGGATGCGATCTTGAATCCGGATAGCGAGCCTCAGTGCCTGTAACTCCCTGTGCTTTGCAGCTTCTTTGAGGGTCATCATTGTTGTGGCTCTGCTGCTGCTGCTGTTAGTGGCCCCAGGCTTAGTTAACCTACCCACTCCTTCGTCGCCTCATTGCCAGCAGGCTCCCACTGGGTTATCTGAAGACTGTCTGCCCTCCTACAGTGTCATAAGACCTTGTACGTCATGCTGTGGCCTTCCTTCACTGGAATCCTGAACTCTTGCTACAGGCACCATACAAGAGCGTAAGTCATGAAACAAAGACTGGAGCTGCCAGCTGGTCAACTCCTGACCCTGAAACTCACTCCTGCACCTGCAACTCCAGGGCCTTCTTTACTGTAGCCATTGGCATGAGAAGTTTACCCCAAGTCTTCTAAGTGAATTGGAGTTGCAGGTCGACCTCACATGGTTCTCCTGCATGTGCTTGCAGATGCTTTACTTTCCCCTCCCTTCCCCCGGACTGCATAAGTCCTTACCTGCAGCCATGAGAACCAGTATGTAGAACTTTGCTACGTGGTCCCTCTGACAACCCAGTTTGGTGACTGCCCTCTTAAGGAAACTTAAATGCTCCCACACAGGAGGAATGGACAGCCTTGCAGTGGGTGTGGATTGAGGAGCATAAGTCGAGTGCTGCAGCTCCCACGAGACCAAGTGTCCCGAGCAGATGGGAACCGTGAAAGACCGAAGCCAAACCGAACAACATAAGACACACAAGTATCCTATTCCGCCGATGTCAAGAGACGGAAAAGATACCACGGAAGAGTAGACCTCATTAAACCGGTGCAAGGGCACAGACATGGAATGGCAATGACCCAATCAACCGCCTCTTATTAAGAGAAGCGCCGCAGTCGCACAGGTACGTGGCAGCAACCAAGGAGCAGTTGGAGGGCAGTGCCCAATCTAGGCTGAAGGTATGAATACCCCAGAAGGGGGAGAGAAAAGGAACAGACTGCACTGGATTGAGTAGGCCCTAAATAACTACAAAACTGATGGCTCAAATACCCAACGAAGGGGAGAGAAAACCAACCACAGATGGCTGAGCAAGCCGAAGCCCAGAAGGGCTAACAACCAGAGTGTGATTGACTTCCTTTTGGCAAAGTTTGCCATATAAGTTCACAAAAAGAAAAACATTCCTCTTGTATGCTACAAAAATGATAAACATTCAACTAAGTTAGTTAAAACAAGTTTGCAGACGGTAGACAAGTGGTATACAGGTTTAACCTAGCAATTGCGCACACATATAAATATGTGAAGTACAATTAAAATCCATCATCAAAACATTTACAATACAAGATGAGTCAAAGGATAAAGATAGATTTGATTTCAAAATCATTTTACTGTTTGCCCAGACTAAGCAAAGTGCAGTGTGGTGAACCGGAAAGAGGACTTGCACTACATTGGATCATTTTCAAGATGTTTATTTAAATAAGAAGTAAAACTCCTAACTAGCCCAATCACTATGAGGGACTTTAGCTACCTAACAAAACTAAAGGTGCTGGTCAAATGCAAAGTAAATGTCCGAATCCTAAACCACTAACTGGCTGTACCACTTTAGAAAGACACAGAACTAAAAGGAAAGAATGGAGGCTTGCACAATATCCCCGGTATGGGCATCTGCCTGGCCCAACGTGCAATGAACGTGTTCTCAGTCACTTTAGATCATAAGGGTATAGTCTTTGCATAACCTTTCTTGGTAAGAATTATAGTTTCAGTATGGGTTTCACTCTCCTTGACAAAGAAAGCTCTTCTTGCTTTATTTCAAATGCCCAAATACCTCCAGGCTTACTCGATAAGGCACTTCTCTGGCTCTCGCCTTTGTGGTATTGGGATTCCCCAAAGTCATGTGGTTCTCTGGTACATGTCTTGTTTCACAATTATTTTAACTTGGAGTGTTAGCTTGTTCTGGTATTATGGTTCTCGTGACCATATGCCCTTGGCTAGCCTTTCTGCAGAACATGCAGCTTTCTTTCACTCTGTTCCCCAGTAGCCTTGCCGGCTACCACAACCTTGATATGCAATGTTTGTATTCCTTTCATACTGATCCAGCAGGGCCGTGATCCTGTTAGCTTCACTTAAGTTCTCTTGCTTTTGGTGACTATTCCAGCCGTAACGTACAGTCTTCGTAACTCTTTCACACTTTTTCAACGGGCCGTGTGCCCGTTAGTTTAATTTCTTGCGCTTTTGGTGGGGTTCTACGTTAAAATACCAGGGGAAAAAAACATAGGCCAAAAGCAAATAATTTGTTTTGGTCGAATTTCCAAATGTTCTTTGTGTTTTTCCTTTATTAATTGTGGGGGGGGACCCCTGCCTATCATCCTCCTTTTTGTTATACCCTTACCAAACCCACCAGCTATTTTTTCTATTAAAAAAGTACAAAAATCCAGCAAAGAATCAACCAAAAAGATGTGTTGTTTTCCGACCTCTTTTTGGATACATTTATTTGACGTAATATCTTTGCCGGCTACTCCAGCCATAGCATACAGTATTTGTATCTCTTTCACTCTGTTTCAGTTGGGCCGTGAGCCTGTTAGTTTCTTTTAAGCTCTTGTGCTTTTGGCGGCTACTCCAGCCATAACATACAGTATTAGTATCGCTCTCACTCTGTTGTTCGTTGTTAGGCAAGGTTGTGTGCAGTACCCTTTGGGAGACTACAGCAACCTTGTCCTCCCGGCAACAGGAACCCAACCTTTGGTATAAGTATGTACTACACAGGTTCGTAGTGTGGCTGAGCAGCCAGGCTCATCTCAAGAGGGGTCAGTGTGAGCTGTAGGGGAGTTAGAGATTCACAGTGACAAGTATTATTTATTAATTTAAGTCAGTTTAAATAAGCCTACTTTAGAAGGGAGCAAATATGTAACACAAAAATATACTTCAATAAATACACACTCTCAGTTTCAATAAATCCGTAGTTACCCATTTGGGATGGCACCCAGACACTTCCTACACCCTGAGGTGACTTAAATAACTAGAACACTGTGGACATTGATATATCACTGGTACATTTAGAGCAATACCGAGTTTGGTGTCAAAAGGAAAAGGTTAAGGGAGAAAACAACGGTTAACAAGTTTCTCAACCAGGTAAGCACTTTTGAACCCCCCCAATGCAATGTAGATTAACCCTTTCTCAGCTACACAAGTAAAGAATGTGAGACTCTTTGGAGGGACAAATCAAAACACAAAGTCATAGGTTGGAAGTATCCAGGGAGCCAGGACAGCCAATGTAAATTGAGCAAAGTCTAGGGGAGCTAGAGTTCTTCTTGAAGGTAAGTAAAAAGTATTGCACAATGTTATAGAGAGTTTTTGTTGAAAATGAAATCACTGTTGGGCCACAAGCTGGGGGGCTTGTGATGGACAAAGCTGCAAGCAACTGCAACAGTAACAAAGACAAGGGAACCCGTGAATCCCCCGGAAGGAAACCATAACCCCTAACCTGCCCCTCCATTATCAAAGCGGGGGTGGCTGCCCACCGCCCACCCAGGTCCACACAATGCCAAGGGTACTTTGATAGGTGGGGACACCCAATAGGATGGGCAGTGAGGGAGAATTCCTGTGACCAAAACTACACCTGCCCAGGGCAGGGCAACAAGCGGAAAATAGCTAGATACACAAGCCACTGGGGCCACACAAGAGGGCTCCCACTCCGCAACATAACTACCTACTAAGCAGTCATACTACAGTACCAAACACACAGGATAGCCATAGAGGTTGGGCACAGAAACGCGAAGACAAAGTGGTAAGAAATCGAGAAAATACTTAAATAAAAATAATAATAAAAAACATTATAACCGTACCTTCAAAATTTCAACTTTCTGCAGACTCAACATACAGAAACTCAAACAACCACCTCTCTGCACAGCAATCTACACACACTTCAGCACATTGCAACAACAGACTAACAACAAATTACCCAACACTACAGCACATGGGAATTTGGCACTGACCTGAAAACCGCAAGTAAGCACGGCGCACAGTGCAAACTGAACTGAAGCGGCCAACAGCACATCACAACTCTCACTTTCCTATTCCCACTACACCCTACTAACCCCTCCCCCTCATCATACTCTCCTTTTTAGATCCACCAGAGCGCCTGGGGACCACAGCAGTGGTGACAGTGCATGGTACAAATACCTTTTAACACTATTTGCTGTCTGTCAAGACTTCCAGCACTTTCCAAACTGCCTTTAGCTAGGGTTGCGTTTCTTGACTTAAAAGACTTGCCAGGCGAAGAAACAGTCTCTGTGTTTGCAGACTAAATGCATTACCCTATAATCTGTTGAAAACCACATGAGTGCGCAATTACCGATGACACGATAATCTTGTCTTTTTCCCTGTCCAACGTTGCTACAATTGTAACCGCGAACAAACACAAAAGTGAAAGTGCCCTTTGAAGTGTATTATCTAGTATTCCTAAGTGTTCTACCGTTACCGTCTGAAGTATTTAAAGTGATTCTAGTCTAAATATAATACATAATTTTTATATAACTATACGTGCAAGTGCTTCTTTGATGTGCCCGTCTAACTAAGATTCAGTGTACTTACCTATAGCTCACATCTTCCTCTTAAGATGAGCCTGACTGCTCTGCCACACTACCAAGGTCCTCGACTAGTACAGACTGATACTAAGAGTTGGTGATCTACAAACCACTGGGATAGCTTATTAAAGTCTAACTGTCAGTAGGACATTAGGAAAACTCCCCTCACAAACATCACACAGCTTCACTCATAGCTCCTTGTGGAGGATCAAGAGCGGACGAGTAGCACAGCATGTCCAGGAGCCCCTATAGAGCAAGGACCGGAGCTGAAAGCAGATATAATTTTCTCAAAATTCCCACACAAGGAGCGTTGTGCTTAACGTGAGCCCCCTTGCACGTTAGACCGTTCATGATAGAAAGAAAACAGGAGCAGGATGCCAGGGGGCTGCCTTGACAGTGATGCCTCATCCCGTGATGGCCGACTGGCCTTTTATAAAGTTGGGCCCTGGGTCTAGAGTCTAGATTTCCGGTCTCTAATGATTATCCAGACCTGTTTCTAGGTCATCGCAGAGCACCAACACTCAAAAGGACGTGGCCCCATCGGCCACCAGGGGGCACACGGACGATGCCATCCTTCGTGTGAGCTCCTAACCTACGGGCCCCAAAAAGTGAATTGAGCCCCCACTTTGGCCCCCCCCGAACCCAACAACGACAGCCTTATTTGTAAGAAGCGCCCCCCCACCCCCTGAGCGAAAACCCGACCAAAATCGGACCCGGGATCCGCAAGAAAACCGCGGAAGAAATCGACCTCCCCCCGCCGGCGGAGACACAGACTCGGGAGAAGGCCGTGGCCCGCGACGTTGGACTCCGCCCCCCGGCCTTCATCGAGGAACGCCGGCGCGGAAACACCAGCGCGGAGCGCGGATTCCGGCAAGAGAGGGGACGGCCCGCCCCGGATCGTGTGGAGGGTCGCCCCCCCCCCCGAGCTCCCGAAGAGCGGACTCCTCACGCGACTGATCCCAAGACACAAGGGATCGTCCCTGTGGAGGTAGGTGCCCGGCTCCACGCCACGTCGGCGGAAGCTTGCTCTGCCTCCTCGGCCAAGAAGAACTGCGCCGCCAGGACTCCACGAGACCTCCCAAGAACCTGCCCCCCCCACGGCACCCCCCTCTAGTTGAAGCGCGCAATCACCCGAAGGCCCTGGCTTGGGGTACCACAGCCCCAACATCGCTCCCGCAAATTGTAACGCGGGGACCCACACACCACCAAGCAAGAAAGGAATCAACGGGTGCTCTTGGTGCCCACACCAACCATCTACGGTTGCCCCCCAAGCACCCATTTCATCAAATAGACGAAAGAGGAGGCGGAAGGTTGGGCCCCCACTCTTGGGGCGTGTGCCCTCTTCCGAAAAGCCTACTGACAGAACAGAGACGGGACAAAGGGCCCTGCAATTGGGCAACGCTGCATTACACGGTAGCCCGCGGCCCCCCTCCAAGCGTCGGCGCCATAAATTCCTGCCTTAAGAACGGCGCCCACACACCTCCATCAGGGCCTGGCCACGGAACGGTATAAACGCCAAAGACCCTCCGAAAGGACGTCGAACCCGACAAAGAACATAACCAGAGTGGAGGGTAGAGCCCCTGGAGACAGGGCGAGTGCCTCCTCCCACCGCCGCCGAACGAGCACACACCACGAGGACAACCACCCGGGTATTCCCTGATACCCCCCACGAGCGCGTAAACGCACCGGTTCCGAGGGTAAGGCCCCCAACTCAGGGGCGTGTGCCTCCTCGTTGAACATCCATCCATGAACATATCGAACAAGCTTGCCAAATACGCCTACAAACCAGCAGCTCAGGCCACCGACCCCGGACCAACAATGTCGGTAGAAACCACCGAAACGAGTGCAGCCGCCACCAAGGGTGATATTGCCGCTCTTTTGGCCGAAATCCGTAACATGGGCGCCAACCTCGGTGGCAAAATGGATAAAATGACCCAAAGGATAGACAACATCGAGGAGAGACTGGAAGGGGTCGAGATGAACCAAACCTCCATAGACACTCTAGAGACCCAAATGGAGCTCAGAATACGAAACATAGAAAAGAAGGAGGATGAGATTCGCCTGAAGATAGACGATTTGGAAAACAGAGAAAGGAGAAATAACCTACGATTTTTTGGAATCCCGGAAAAAGAAGGGGAAACAGAGGAAGACCTCAAGCAAACTATACACGACATCATCAAAATCTTGACCACGGACGATGACATCGATGAACTCAGGACCGAGAGAATTCACAGAGCCGGGGGCCCCCCAGGAGGCCCGAGATCGGTCCTTGCCAGATTCCATAGGTACCAGGACAAAACGAAGATACTCGCCAAGGCCAGATCTGGAGGCACTCTTACCCTAGGAGGGGCCCAGATTACTATTTTTCAGGACCTCTCATCACTGACACTGGCATTGCGTCGCTTATGCGGCCCCCTCACGAGATGGTTAAAGGAACAGGGAACAAGATACAGATGGGGATACCCCTTCTCCCTCGCGTTTGAACATGGAACCAGAAAGTTCTTACTACGCTCTGAAGAGGAAATTAGAGAATGTATAGCCGACCTCCTCGAACAGACCCCGGAGGGCGACACCCAGGGGACACTAAAGCAGGACAGATCACGCTGGGAACTTCAGGGCCCGAGAAGAAAACGAGTGAAAGGCTCCAGAAAATACAGGAGACCCAATGACACACCTGAGCACAACCCATGACCACAGGTATCATACAATATGCTACCGCGAAGTGGGAATCCTTGGTGATTGACACACTGTTGTTTGATAAGTCATTTCAAGAGCAGGGGGGTGGGGGCTCAAAAAATGTTAGTTCGATAATATTAGTTAACGGGGTCGTACGGTTTCGACCCTCACTGGTGGTCCGACTGAGGACCGGTTGTTCCAGCCCGGTCCAACTCGGACGCCACTACGGACAGACACAAACCCTCATCGTAAAATTTAACATCGACGCGATAATTCAGAGGGTGACGGGTATGCACTCCGATACCCTATGGGGACGGGAGGGGGGAGGGAAACGGGGAATGGCACAGTCTCAGACAAAGCTTCTGTCGGATAGGGACACACACAAAGCTACTTCCTTCATAGCAGTCTCGTATAATGGGCTCCACGACAAGGTGAAGAAACTTCACAGACGCGCTGATGACACACAGACATGATAAACCCAATGACATGCAGGGTAAGCTCAAAATTGGCACGCTCAATGTTAAAGGCCTCAACTCTCCCACCAAAAGGTCACTGGCGCTGAGAGAATTCAGGAGGGCTGAACTGGACATCCTTTTCTTACAAGAAACTCGATATAGCAGAGGGGAGGAGAGGAAGATTCTCTATGCCAAGCTAGGATCGGAATATTGGGGTTCTGGCCCACTAAAAAAAGCTGGAGTGGGCATACTGATCAACAGAAAGATCCAATTCGAACTCTTAAAGTCATGGACGGACGTCAGTGGTAGAGCAATAGCCCTAGTGGGCAACATACAGGGCACGGTAGTTACCCTTGCGGCAATATACGCCCCCAACACTGGTCAAGACCAATTCCTCCAGAGGATAATACCCAAAATCATGTGCGAAGCAGAAGGCGAAGTAATTATCGGAGGGGATCTGAACATGTGGATGGACCCAGAACAAGATAGGCAATCAGGTCGCCCCTCTACATCTTCACTCGTTGAGCTCAGACGCCCACTAGCGGCAGACATGATGACTGCATATAACCTCACCGACGCATGGAGGCATGCCAACCCCAACCGCACTGGCTTTACCTTTTTCTCGGCACCACACGCAACCTTTTCCAGAATTGACTATGTGTATCTAACCACAGACCTCATCACGGCGATGACCGAAGCTGTCATAAACCCAATCTCCTGGTCGGACCATGATATGGTCACGGTCACCCTTGACCAAATAGCCCTGCCCCGAAGAAGCTCTAAATGGCGCTGTAACGAAACCCTCTTTAAGGATCCCACTTTTCGTGAGGAATTGGAACAGGGCATTACCCGATACTTTGAGACCAACAACACAGGGGAAGTCTCTACGAACACAGTTTGGGAAGCAGGCAAGGCGACCTGGAGAGGGCTACTTATCCGAGAAGGAGCAGCCAAAAAAAGAGAAAGACAACTCATTGAGAACAGGATCCGGAATGAAATCACACAACTGGACCGCATGGCACAAACGGCTGAGCAGGAAAGATCACAAAAGATTAAAGAAGCCAACGACAAAAGGGAGGAACTAAGACAACTAGAGGCAGAAAGCGTAGCACGTAAGCTACAACACCTGAAGCAGAAGCATTACGAACACGGGGACAAAGCGGGCGCCCTCCTTGCAGCAAGGCTACGAGGCCAACGCCAAGAGAGATGGGTCCCCACGATTCAAACAGAAAGGACTTCTGACGAAGCAACTTCGCCCAGTGTGCCTGAGGCTTTTGCCGAATTTTATGAAAAATTATACTCAGCGCGCCCCCCCTACATACAGGAGCCATAAATGAATACCTTGAGCAAGCGCACTTGCCCACCCTCCCAACGGATAGCGCACTCACATTAGAAGCCCCCATAACAGGAGAGGAAATTGAGGAAGCTATCAAAAGACTCCCAACAGGGAAAGCCCCCGGAAACGACGGATACACGGCAGGGTTTTATAAGACGTTTAAAAACGCCCTTCTTCCATTTATGGTTCTCCTATTTAACAACATCCTACACTCCGGAGAGGCACCCGACTCCTTCTCCGAGGCGCTGATAACAGTCATCCCCAAGGAGGGTAAAGATCCTAAGTTATGCGCTTCCTACCGCCCTATATCTTTATTGAACACCGACGCCAAAATCTATACGAGAATCCTGGCCGCAAGACTCGAGGCATATATGCCGGCTATAATCCACAATGACCAGGTCGGCTTCATTTTGGGCAGGCAGGGAGCAGACTCCACCCGGAAAACCCTACACCTAATCCATGAGGCCCAAACTTCACAGAATAATCCTACGCTACTCTCAATTGATGCTGAGAAGGCATTCGATAGAGTCGACTGGCAATTCCTCGAGGCCACACTACAAAAGATAGGCATAGGCCCTACACTCCGACGAGGAATCAAAGCAATCTATAAGTCTCCAAGAGCATCGGTCTCGGCAAACGCTCAATTCTCCCGATGGTTCCCCCTCAACAGAGGTACAAGACAGGGTTGCCCCCTATCGGCGATACTGTTCGCACTGTCCCTGGAACCTCTCGCCGTAATGCTACGAGCTGACCCCGCAGTGGAAGGAATCCAAGTGAGCGGTAAAGAATATAAGCTAGCCTTGTACGCGGATGACATTTTGCTTCACCTGTCGAACCCAATGTCGTCCGTTCCGAGAGCGATCCAGCTAATAGAAGAGTACGGCGCACTCTCGGGATTTAAAATCAACAAATCCAAATCTACTCTTTTCCCACTCCATGAACCATCATCGGAATACCTGGACACCCTTGCACAACTCGGGCTGATCGTTGGAGGCCCGACATTGAGATACCTGGGAATAAACCTGACGCGACATCTAGATGACCTCTACGAAGCCAATTTTCCCCACCTCCTTGAGGCTCTTAAGACGGACCTCAGGAAATGGAAGCCCCTTACGATATCCTGGATGGGACGCTTGAACGCGATCAAAATGGTGTCGCTGCCACGATTTCTCTATCCCTTTCAGGTCCTACCTATCACAATCCCGGAACACTTTTTCAAGCAAGTCAAAAAGGCCATCCTACACTTCTTGTGGAACGGGAAAAAACCCAGAATCGCCTACGAAGTTCTAATACTACCAAAAGAGCTAGGCGGGGTTGGCTTACCAGACATAGAACGCTACTACCAAGCGACACAGCTCAGGATCTTAATCCCACACCTCCGAGAAAGAAAAGACCTCCAATGGGTCCACCTTGATAACAACGTCTTATACAACGTGACTCTGGCGGAGTGGTTATGGGTCCCCAGGTCGAAACTATCGAGGAAGCTCCGCAACCATCCGATACTAAGCACGCTATGGAACATCTGGAGAAAGGGAAGAGCAATGTTAGGAGTTACCACATGGCCTTCGCCACTGAGCCATCTTTGGTCCCCGGGAATCAGAGAGGAAATCCCGGAACATGCCAGATACCAATCTTGGTTCGATGCCGGCCTTGAGAGGGTCGGACAGCTGTGGAGAAAGGGGAAATTCATCTCGATAACGGAACTCGAGGAGGCCCTTCAAATCCGCCCGATACCAGTCTTCCTGTATCTACGGCTGAAAGGCGTCATATCCAGAAAAGAATGGAAGGAAACCACGCAGAGAGAACTAACACCCTTTGAGACGATCCTCGACACAAATACCACCTTCAAAGGCCTCATAGCGAAAATGTACAGAGCCCTAATCACCAAAGACGATGCACCCAACCATCGTCTGAAAGCAAAATGGGAACGAGACTTTGCCAGAGAGTTCGATCAGCAAGCCTGGAACAAAATATGTGAAACACCAGCCAAAATATCGATTGCGGCCCAGTACAAATTGCATGCCATAAAATTACTACACAGATGGCAATACGATCCGCAAAGACTGTCCAAAATGTTCCAGACCTCCAGCCCGAGATGCTGGCGACGTTGTGGGATGATCGCCGATTACTGGCACATGTGGTGGAACTGCCCCAAGGTCCGCATCTACTGGCAAGAGGTACTGGGATGGATCAAACAGCTGGAAGGCATAAATAGAGAACTGTCACCCCTCCTAATCCTGTTTGGCCTCGCAGAAGAGGACGACGAAATAACAAGAGTGAAAGGTCTGATATCCCCCCTCTTGCTTGCGGCGAGAGCTGCCCTTGTGATAAAATGGAAAGCTCCTCGCTTACCTGATAAGAGGGACTGGATACAAATTGCCACAAATATTTACACCATGGAGAAAGTGACGGCAATATTACACGACAGAGCTGCGCGACAAGAAGAACTCTGGTCCGACTTCATAACCGAATACATCTCGCGCCCAACCAAGGCAGACTTGACGCAGCAGGAAAACAGCCCTCGGCCCGTGACACCGACCACTGAAAACTAAAAGCCCCCATTCGGACAACCCTTGCATGTCATAGACTACACAGGAGAACTATGATCGTTGGAAGAGCCAAAATGTGCGTCACAGAGCCCTCTACGACTCACAAGGCCAAAGCCCCGAAGGAAGCGGATAAGAGACATGGGGAGAGGGAGGGGGGTGGGAAGGAGGGAGGGAAGGGGGGCTTTTTTTTTTTTCTTCCTTTTTCTTCATTATTCTCGTTTTCAATCTTCTTTCTGCCTTCTCTTAGAATATGGAGTGTCAAAGTTGATAACAGTTGTTAAGGTGGACACGGAGTCTCTAATTCAGTAGCCCGATATGCACAATGTATAACCACCTGTATGTTCATATTCACTGTTAAAAGCAATAAAAATCAAATTTAAAAAAAAAAAAAAAAAGGACGTGGCCCCAATCAGGAGTGGGAAATCATGACACGCCATCAAATTTGGCAAACAGACCCACATATCTCAGTGCTTTTTGGGCCCTTAAAGTTCTCTGAGTATATATAAAAGAAGGCATAAATCGCTCCATTGGGGGTGCTTGGATGGTGTCCCCTTCTACCGCGCTTTGCCATTCACCTGCATTGGCCTGAATCTCTCCTTCCTGGGGCTCGGACCCACACTGGAGCTATTCAAGAGGGTCTTCTCTAGCGTCCCCTGGGGTCTATTGCTGTCTTCTCCGCACCCCTGGGGTAGCACTGGAACTTACTTTCCATTGCCTCAGTGCAGCAGTGCCTACTGTACTGAGATTTATCAATGTTATGCTTCATCCCCTCTCCTAGTGAGACCCCCAACACTTTTTGCTGGACTTCAGGACCTTTTTCTTTCTATCCTGAATGAGGGGAGCCTACCCCCCCCCCCCCCAATTCATTCTTATGGGATCTGTCTTGGGGAACTCTGTTCTGAGTTTAACTTTACTATGGAGTCTACTTTCCTCCATATCTCTTTTAAGGCATCTGTGTTTAACCTTTGCAGCACCGATCTCCTTATGGGCAGTGTTGCTGGCAACCCCTTGGGTTCGCCTTTGTTTTATTGGACATTTGTATGGCGCCTATACACAAGTGTTTTGAGGTGCAACAAGACTAAAAGGGGGGGACACACACAAAGGAGAAACAACAAAAATGGTCCTTCTAGGCTTTGTGACATTCGGACCATGTAAGTGCAGGGGGAGGGGGCAGGCCAGGGCGGAAGGGCTGGGAAAAGGCAAAGGGGAGGGAATAAGTGCTTACAGGGGGGTGGTCAGTGCAAAAGGGGGTCCAGGAGGGCAAGTTCCAAGGGGAAACGGGAAGGGGTCAAACTAGTGCAAGGATGGAGAGGGGCGGACCAGATTCAGGCTGGTCAGGGAAGGGTGCCCACGGGCAAGTGCTGGGTAAGGGGTACTGGGGTGGACTGGAAGAGGCGAGCCAGGCCCCTGTAATGCACCTGAGAGACCAGTCGCAGCACCAGGGGGACATTAGCAAGGGAGGGGGAGAGGAATGAGGAGGAGAAAAGGAAAGTCTTGAGAAGTTTGCAGAACTTAAGGAGGTCTGGCTCAAGTCTGAGAGAGGGGCAGGAAGGCCATTCCAGAGGGGGATGCTCCGGCCGAAGAAAGAGATCTAGGCCACACTATCTGCTTTGAGATTCTTTCTTTATCCTTACTACTGTTCTTAAGGATAGAGGGCTACTTTGTATCCCTCCTACACCTTTATATTCTGAGAGATTGGCACACACCCCCTTATGTGCAGTGCTAAGGGGATACCTAGTAGCCCCCTTCTCCTCTGACATTTTAGTCACATAGACAACCTTCTAGTTATGGCTGGTGGCAGTGGACATGTTCTACCATCTATTGTGCTATTTTCTTTAACACAGACTGTATTCACAGTCCCGGTTGAGCACAATAGTGTCACCTAAGTACTAACTTGGTGTCTCCTTTCTTTTTTCACCATTTATAGCAAGGTTGTTCTTTGTTAGCCCTCCTTCTACCATTCTGGGAGGGGGAGGTCTGTGTGTGTCTGTTTTGCCTTTGGCAGGAACCCTTGGGTGTTCCCACCTAGGCTCCTGTGTGTCTGAGCAGGCAGGAATTGGGGGGAGGAGTGTTCCACTACCATGCTCTTTGTCTGTCTGAGTGCCTGAATGGAACCAGCTCCCACTGGGGGTCTGACTGTCCCGACTGGACAGCCACCCGCCCCTTTCTGTAAACTGCTGAGAGAGATTGCCGAGGAGTGTGTGCCAAAACTGAATAAAAGGTGAGCTTCCTGAGGTGAAAGGCAAGTTGACGACTGGAAATTAAGTAACTGAAGAAGACGGCCAGAGACGCCGGCAGATCCTTTGCAACACCGCAAAGCCATCACTGCTGCCCTGACCCTGTTTTCTATGCGACAGAGGATCTCCGAAGAGGACGACTCCTTCCGTTTGGCTGGTGGGACCAACCAGCCCTGAGACGAACTACAATCTGAGCCATCTCCAGAGCTGCAAACCACGAATACCAGGAGACCAATCGTAGTGCATCATCTTGCCAAGGCTGAATCCATCCAAGTCTTTGCTGAGATCCAGGTGAAATCCCAGAGAAACAATCCGACTCATCCAAATTCCCTCACCAGAGTGCAGGACTCCAGGAATCGAAGAAGATTGGCCGGGCAAATTGTGTTCTTTGTTGGTGCTGCAGAAGAGGTGCCAAAAACGCAGACTGACCAGAGAAGCTTAAGAAATCCACGCCAGAGGTCCTCTCGAGACTGCTGCTGAGAAATCCTGATCAGAGTCCAGCCTTTCGTCACCAGACCAAGGAATCCGGAGACCGGGTCCAGCACTGCCACATCGAGGAGAATCCAGCCACGAACATGTACTCAAACCTAAGGTACTGTGGGGAGGAAAGATATTGCTTACCTTAATCCAAGAAGTCGCTCCAGAGGGTTGGAGTGCACGTAAAAGTGTACAGCTTGTGTCCCTTTTGCAAGTCCTTTAACAGGGTCTCTACTGTTGAGTTATTCTTCTAGTATCCTTACCTAGACTGAAAGTATCAGTAACGTTTGCTGTTCTGCTGCTTTGTAAGACTTTGAGGCCTCTTCAAACTGACTTTTGAATATAGTTGGGGATCAGACATTTTAAGTGTTAATTTGAGCAGAAACTGCCTCTAGAAACCTAAGCTTCTGCTACTGTTCAACTAACCAACTATTTTCCTTTCAAAAATACTTTATCTCATGTGGTTTTGCTAACTAAATCCAATTAACGAATATCTTTGTGTGCGCATGAGTGTGCGTTATGACCAACAAAATTGTCATTAGTGTCTAACAATTGTAACCGCAAGCAATAACCAACTAAGCAGTGGCCATTGAAAATTATCTAAAAGTATTTCTGTGTATGTTGGTTTAATTATCTAAGCATTTTAAGAACATTCCTTGTGTAAATATAATAAATATACATTTTAATATACATTTATAAGTGTAAGAGTTTCTTTGATATGATTAAGTAGGTTCAGTGTACTTACTTACAGCTCACATCTTCGTCTGCCATTCTACCAAGGTTCCATGAGTAGTACAGACTGATATCAAGAGTTTGGGACCTGTATGCCATTGGTATAGTTTTATGAATTCTTCCCTTAAGGGGACTTTAGGAAAACTCCCCTAACACCCACTGTGTCTTGTTGATTCCTATGGGGAACTTTTGAACTTACCTGAAACTCCCCTCAAGTGGCTTAAAATGTACTCTCCGGAATGTGTACATTTTCCAGGGTACCCCTTGGGTCCGTGGAGTTTTATGTAAAGACTAGCATTTTAGAATGTCCCACCAATTTTATCTGTATTTTTAAAGTCTTAAACTCCACACCTGTCCATAAAACAATTCCTTGTTCAAATAATAAACTGTAAAGCATTACTGTACCCGTTCTTCTAGGTGTGTGATGAGTCTGGGGCTGTACGCGTAATTGTGTTTAGACTGTTGGTGCCCTCTGGCTTTCTGTTATGTATTTAACCCCTTTTCTCTCTCCAAGTGCTAGATTTATTGCATGGTGTGCATGTGCAGCCTTTGTGTTAATATGTTCTAGAGGGTTAGAGATTACTCTGACTCTATTGTGTGTTGGCATCTCAAGTCCTGCTTGTGACTGCATTGATTAATGTTCCCCTTTTCTTCCCATCCTTCAGCATTGTGCCCATCAATTTGTAGTGGCAGAACATGTAGTTTAGGCGTAGGTTGGGTTAAAACCAACATTTGTTCATACACTATGTTTTACTATGTGTTATGTTTTATCTTAACTACTTATTTGTCCTTATAGATATATATGTGTGACTTTTTCAGTATACCAGTGATGTGTGTTTTGTTTGGTTACCTGTGTGAAAGAACTGTACTTGTACCAGCCTCCCTCACTCCGTTGAGTTAAGCCTGGCTGCTCTCCCACAGCTGCCACTTTAGAGGTTCTGGCTTTTCCTTTTGGTGAGAAACACTGTTACGCCTTTTAGTTAGATGGTTTCACCACCCTCACCAGAGGGTTGTACACAACTGTCCCTAGCATACCACACAGCCCAACGTGCGCCTTAAAGCATAGGAATTAGATGTTGGGTATAAGAATGCACCACCCCGGAGTCGTTGATTGCTGCTGAGAGCCTTTTGTTGGAGGTAACTGACTGCATCTAACCCCCTGCCTGCTGGAAACCTCTTGCTCCTTACAAGTAATTCACTCTCTCATTTGTTTTTTTCCAGCCAATCGGAACTGGATAGCATTGAGCATGCGCTGAGGGCTTTCCGGGACCGCCATGGGGAGCTCATTGGATGGATAGACTCCACCACCGCTCAGCAGGAGCAGATGAAGCCGGGAAAGAGCCAGGACTCAAGAGTGCTCTCGGAGCAGCTCAGTCAACAAACGGTGAGTCTACAAGTCAGAGGGCACTGAAGGAAGATAAGCTCAGGGGATGGTGACCTGGGAGAAGCATACAGTGCTTGGAAGAAGGATAGGGTATTCGAGGTAGTGGACTTGGCGATGGACCTTGAGAGGATAGCGCACACTTACTAAGCTGGGGAAGCTACTTTAGAGAAATGGACCCGAGTACTTCCTGAGCTGGGGCACAATTCTAGAGAGGGGAGGAAATGCAGAATAAAAGGGATAGAGTAAAAGTAGCTGAAGTTAGTGGAACCCTGTGGAACAATGGCGGGGCAGCTGGTCTCTCTCCATAGAGATCTGCATAAACAGTGCGGGCAAAGGGTGCAGAAATAAAGTGGGGGGCTGCATTGAAAAGATTGTGCTTGGCCAGCAGAGTATGTGATGAAATAGCAATAATATTAGTTATTTATATAGCCCTTTCGACAAAGTTCTATACATAGAACATATTTTTATATTTAGCTACTACTACCCAACTGAAGTTGATTTTCATTTATTGACCTCTGAAGGATGAGGCGGAATTGGCTTTGCTACATAACAAACCTGGGACCTACAGATCACACACAGATCTCAGCAGTGAGCGCTCGACTCGCTGAGGTTTGTTACTGGCTGTAAAAGATGAAAGTTTATGCTGGCCAGCAGACTATGCAATGAGAGATGGTGTTGGGCCAGCAGAGTACAGGATGAGAGATGGTGTTGTGCCAGCAGAATACAGGATGAGAGATGGTGTTGGGCCAGCAGACTATGCAATGAGAGATGGTGTTGAGCCAGCAGGATACGTGATGCAAGATGGTGTTGGGCCAGCAGAGTACAGGATGAGAGATGGTGTTGGGCCAGCAGAGTACAGGATGAGAGATGATGTTGGGCCAGCAGAGTACAGGATGAGAGATGGTGTTGGGCCAGCAGAGTACGGGATGAGAGATGGTGTTGGGCCAGCAGAGTACAGGATGAGAGATGGTGTCGGGCCAGCAGGGTACAGGATGAAAGATGGTGTTGGGTCAGCAGAGTATGGGATGAGAGATGGTGTTGGGCCAGCAGAGTACAGGATGAGAGATGGTGTTGGGCCAGCAGAGTACATGATATGAGATGGTGTTGGGCCAGCAGAGTACATGATATGAGATGGTGTTGGGCCAGCAGAGTACAGGATGAGAGATGGTGTTGGGCCAGCAGAGTACATGAAGAGATGGTGTTGGGCCAGCACACAATGCTGTGGGATGGAGCTGAGCCTGCAAAGTACGCAATGAGGGATGTTCTTGAACCAGCTGAGTACAGGATAGGAGATGGTGTTGGGCCAGCAGAGTACATGAGGAGAGATGGTGTTGGGCCAGCACACAATGCTGTGGGATGGAGCTGAGCCTGCAAAGTACGCAATGAGGGATGTTCTTGAACCAGCTGAGTACAGGATAGGAGATGGTGTTGGGCCAGCAGAGTACAGGATGAGAGATTGTGTTGGGCCAGCAGAGTACATGATATGAGATGGTGTTGGGCCAGCAGAGTACAGGATGAGAGATGGTGTTGGGCCAGCAGAGTACATGAGGAGAGATGGTGTTGGGCCAGTAGAGTACAGGATGTGAGATGGTGTTGGGCCAGCAGAGTACAGGATGCGAGATGGTGTTGGGCCAGCAGAGTACAGGATGCGAGATGGTGTTGGGCCAGCAGAGTACAGGATGCGAGATGGTGTTGGGCCAGCAGAGTACAGGATGCGAGATGGTGTTGGGCCAGCAGAGTACAGGATGAGAGATGGAGTTGGGCCAGCAGAGTACGGGATGAAAGATGGTGTTGGACCAGCAGAGTACATGAGGAGAGATGGTGTTGGGCCAGCAGAGTACATGATATGAGATGGTGTTGGGCCAGCAGAGTACATGATATGAGATGGTGTTGGGCCAGCAGAGTACAGGATGAGAGATGGTGTTGGGCCAGCAGAGTACAGGATAGGAGATGGTGTTGGGCCAGCAGAGTAGAGGATAGGAGATGGTGTTGGGCCAGCAGAGTACAGGATGAGAGATTGTGTTGGGCCAGCAGAGTACATGATATGAGATGGTGTTGGGCCAGCAGAGTACAGGATGAGAGATGGTGTTGGGCCAGCAGAGTACATGAGGAGAGATGGTGTTGGGCCAGTAGAGTACAGGATGCGAGATGGTGTTGGGCCAGCAGAGTACAGGATGCGAGATGGTGTTGGGCCAGCAGAGTACAGGATGCAAGATGGTGTTGGGCCAGCAGAGTACAGGATGCGAGATGGTGTTGGGCCAGCAGAGTAGAGGATAGGAGATGGTGTTGGGCCAGCAGAGTACAGGATGAGAGATTGTGTTGGGCCAGCAGAGTACATGATATGAGATGGTGTTGGGCCAGCAGAGTACAGGATGAGAGATGGTGTTGGGCCAGCAGAGTACATGAGGAGAGATGGTGTTGGGCCAGTAGAGTACAGGATGCGAGATGGTGTTGGGCCAGCAGAGTACAGGATAGGAGATGGTGTTGGGCCAGCTGAGTACAGGATAGGAGATGGTGTTGGGCCAGCAGAGTACAGGATAGGAGATGGTGTTGGGCCAGCAGAGTACAGGATAGGAGATGGTGTTGGGCTAGCTGAGTACAGGATAGGAGATGGTGTTGGGCCAGCTGAGTACAGGATAGGAGATGGTGTTGGGCCAGCTGAGTACAGGATAGGAGATGGTGTTGGGCCAGCTGAGTACAGGATAGGAGATGGTGTTGGGCCAGCAGAGTACAGGATAGGAGATGGTGTTGGGCTAGGAAAGCATGCAGTGTGAGATGCTGTTGCCACGTAATATGCCATGAACAAGGTCTGAGGATACCTTGGCCAGATATGGAGCCAGCATATGTTACCTGGGAAGGGAGGAGTGGCATTGGTTCCATAATTTCATGAATAGGCGTAATGTTATCTTGTGTTCATTATGTATGTTCTAGGCCCTGGTTGCTGAAATCGAGAGGAATCAGGCGACCCTGGATGAATGTCAGAGAATCTCGCAGCAGTATTCCTCCACCGTGAAGGTATAAGCAGTACATTCTCGCACTGTGACACCATGAATGTATATACCCTGCACCCTCATACTGTCTTATCCTGAAGGCATAAGCAGTGTACCGTATTACTGTGCAACCAGGAGTGGCTATGCCCTGCATCCTCATACAGACATCCTGAGGATGTACTCAGGCTGTGCAGCCAGGAACGGCTATTCTTTCTTCCTCTAATTTCTCAAATGAAGGTATGAGCAGTACACTTAAGTGCTGCTATGAATGAATGTGCTTTATTCTCTCATACTGTCTCACTCTTACGTTCTCAGGATACTCTCTTATATCTTCCCACTGTGAGGGTCTAAACCTTACTTTATTATGTCACATTGTGATGTTATCCATATGCCATTGTGAGGCTACACTGGCCATTATCATATGTCAGGCCTTGAAGGTATCTGCAGTGCTCCCTCATATTAACCACCTGTGAGGCTACACCGATCACTGCCATATGTCAGGCCTTGAAGGGATCTGCAATGCTCCCTCATATTAACCACCTGTGAGGCTACACCGATCACTGCCATATGTCAGGCCATGAAGGTATCTGCAGTGCTCCCTCATATTAACCACCTGTGAGGCTACACCGATCACTGCCATATGTCAGGCCATGAAGGTATCAGCAGTGCTCCCTCATAGTAGTCCACTGTGAGGTGTGACGAATTGAGGGGGGTTGTCTCTTGTCTCCAAGGGAGTGCCCACCCCCAGTGAGTCTAGGGAGGTGAGCCCTCTCTGCATTTCCCCCCTCCCCCTAGGGATTGAGGCAAGTCGGACCTCACTGGGAGAGACTCCCCCCTTAAGGGACAAGGACTCCCGTTATTGTGAGTAACTCCCTGAACCAGGAACCATGATGGCATATATGAGTCTGTAAAACATAGAAAATAATGCCAAATACAAAGACTGGGCTGAAGAAAATGCAAACAGACATTCTCAACCTGAGGAAAAAGCAAAACTGTTCCTTCAATTGAAAGGCAACCATTAACTGAGATGAGTGGATTAAAGGCCGGAGACTCGCAGGAAGAGGAGGAGGAGGAGGAGGAGGAGGAGAAGGAGTGTGAGAGGAAGGTATGTCAAAGCAGGGGAGGTCTCCTGCGAATGTAAACCTGAGAAGGGGTGGAGCCGCAGCAGACCACAGAGCCCACGAGATACGAAGTTGCTGGGAAGCAGTGAAGGGAACGCAGAGAGACCAGAATAACGAAGAGGCAGAGCGAAGCTGGCTCATGTGGGGCTTGAGAGCTGCTGGCGGTGCGACCCAGAGAGAGTCCTGGTGGGCTCTCTGCCCTCAGAACAGAGCTGAAGCCGCAGCAGGTGGTATGGCTCAGTGCTTGAAAGACGAGTAACCGAGAGGAGGCGCCCCGAAAGCCCAACAGACGCTGAGAGGGATGCATCAGCAGTTCAACAAAGAATCGAAGGAGAGGAACGAAATTTAGGATCCCAGAGAGGGTTCCCAATCATAAAGAAGGTAACCGGGAACCGGGACCGCACGGGAAAGCAAGAAACTATTATTATGAGTCAGAGAGCTTGTCTCAGTGCCATTGAAAAAGCTTTAAAAGCAAACCTATGAAGTTTGAACTGTGACCAAGAGAGAGACAATAAGGCTGTCCCCTAAAAGGGCAGTGAATGAAAAGGGTTTTTAAAATAAAAAAGATAATAATGTTCCCTGAGACTTAGAGGAATGGGAGAAAAGGCTTGGAGTCAACCGTCTCAAATCAGAATATTTTCAATAAACTTTACTTTAACTTTAGTTTAATACATTTGTAATCTGCACCAGTGACTTAAGGACGCAGACAAAGACAAACTGCAGAGAAAACATAATAAAAACAAACTTCGAAACAATGCAAATTGTGAACCAATAATACTACAGACCCTGGTGTATCCCTACCCTCAGATGATTTTGAACTTTTTCTAAACAGTAGGGCCTTCAATCTTTTTATAAAAATTGCAGTTGATGTCAAGGCTCGTAGGTCAGGGGGCAATGCATTCCAAGTCTTTGGCGCGGCCTAAAAGAACGCACCTCTCAAGACCTGCATCAACTTACTTGCCGTTGTTTCAAGGTGATTGGTATTGTTAGATCTGAGAGAGGTGACACTTTCAGACGCACTGCTTCACGCAAGTACAGTGGGCTTACATTAATTAAGCACTTATGGGTCCTCAATAGCAGACAAAATTGTATCCTGGCTTCAATGGGTAGCTAGCGCAAACTTTGTCTTGCAATGGACATGATCTCTCCTCTTGAGAACCATAATGACCCTCACTATCCTATTCTGTATGATGTGCAGTCTTGTGCTGTCTGATTTAGTTATGACCACTAGTAGGATACTGCAGCAATCTATTTTAGAGCTCACAGTCGCCCTACTTACTGTCTCACAGTTTGTACTTGAGATATAGGGACGCAGTTGCGCCGGCCATTGAATATAATAAGCCATAGAAGAGGCCAAACTACTGACTTCAGCCTGCATATTACGATTTTGGTCCAAATACAAGCGTTTTGACCTTTTTCTGTGTCTTGATGTCGTAGCCAGCCACTGAAAATTGCTGGTATTCTGTCCTCCGTTTCTGCATTTTATTTTCAGTGCTGACTACTATCAGCTCTGTTTTCTCTTTATTAAGCGGCAGACCGTGGCCGACCATCCAGGTTTCAATAGGTTCATACACTTTATTCACAATGATTTCATCCTTGGCATAAATCCCTGTTAAGGGGACACACATTGCGTGTCATCGGCATAATTCGTAAAAGCAAAATTATTTTGTTCTAACAAGTTGAAAAAAGGGTCCATAAAAATATTAAATAGTGAAGGGGATAAACGAGCCCCCTGGGGCACGCCATAGTCAATTCGAGATGGTCGGGCATCTGCTTCCTTGCTACAAACTCTGCTCCATCGATTGCTCAAACATGAACCAATCCAGAGTGCGGTTTTGTCTGAGGCATTAGCAACCTCCTTCTCTCTGGTGACCAGCAATGCATGGTCAACCAAATCAAAGGCCACAGACAGGTCCAACAGCATGAGCAAGACAGCTTGCCCCTTATCCAGAAACGGAAGTAGTCTGGGTTTCAAATCCAGTAATGCCGTTTCGGTACCATGCACTTGTCTAAAACCTGACTGCCATTTATTTAAAACACGTGTTCTTTTAAGTATGCTGAAATTTGAATATATACCCCCCGATCTAAGATTTTTAAAAGGAATGGCGTGTTTGTGATAGGCGTATAGTTTGTGTGTATGGTAGTACATAGGCCTGGCTTTTATAATAAAGCAATGATCCAGGCATTCTTCAGAACTGCTGGCACATAGTTCTCCGTAAAGGAGGCGTTGACAAATTTACACGGAGAGCTGATGAGTCTAGGCGCACAGGCCTTAACTACCATCGCAGGACAAACATCCCCCTGACAACGTGTCGGCTTAAGGTTAGCAACAATCACTGCCAGGTCTGATTCTGTCACATGCTTACAGTCAAACTGATGGTCCTGCAAACTTGGCCCTGACCCAGCTGGATCACTAGCCACTAATCCAGTTATCTTCTTATTAGCCTCTATGTTCCTCTTTATCCCATCCAGCTTTCCTAGCATAGCTTCCTGGATCAGCGTACACCAGCCAGCATCTTCGATGGGGATATCATATTTATTATCACAAGGGTCTTCCATTTCCTTCAGAATTTTAAAGGGTGCTTTAGATTCTGACGGGGCATTCACTATCCTATCGTCAAACATGCTCTTTTTTTTACAGCTATAATGGCTAATTTGAACTCTTTAGCTGCCACTTTGTAAAGATCTTTATCGTGATCATTCTGCACGGATCGCCAGGCATAGAAAGACCTTTTCTCACAACAACAGATTTAGTCCTAAGAAGAGCAATGTATCAGTAACTTCCTGCTTTTCTTGTTTATTAACATTAACAATATCATTGGCTAGCTCAGGTTCATTAATTTTATAAGTCCTCAATAATAGCCAAGGCTCCAAAGCTCTAGAGGGGTCAGATTTTCAGATTTCTAGAAATTGTACTGATCTTTTGTGAAGCTTTAGGTTTTATGGCCTTTTCACAAGCGTCTGTAAAATGCAAAAGAAATGATCGGACTACGGGCAGGATAAAACCTTTGTCAGTTGTTTTAACGTTATGTAGGGCTACCCAATAGAGGGTATTTCCCATTGTATGTGTAGGTGATTTTATCAATTGCTGAAAACCCACCTTGTCCAGTGAAACCTCCAAAAGATTGGCTATAGGATCACAAGTTAAAATCACTGTGGACAATTCCATTGCTATTTGATTTGAGACTGGGTGCGTAGGAAATTCAGGCATAGGGGCTGGAGTTCTATATACCAGCACCATACTGGGTGCGTAGGAAATTCAGGCATAGGGACTGCAGGTCTATATACCAGAACCATACTGGGTGCGTAGGAAATTCAGGCATAGGGGCTGGAGGTCTATATATCAGAACCATACTGGGTGCGTGAGAAATTCAGTCATAGGGACTGAGGTCTATATATCAGAACCATGTTGGGTGCGTGGGAAATTCAGTCATAGGGACTGGAGGTCTATATACCAGAACCATACTGGGTGTGTTTTATTTGCATCATTTCATTCCGAGCCACAAAGCCGACGCTTGAAGCGTGAGACATATACTTTTCAGGAGGGATCTGAGCCCAGGAATTTGACAACAGTACGACATAGCTATTCACCTTGGACCACAGCAATAATGACCAGCCCGGATTTGAGAAAGGCAAAGTTTGATCTTAAGCTAGTGAGTTAAAGCTAGTGAGTTAAAACATGCACAAACAGAATGCTAGAACCTGTTTATTGTTCTTTGTATTTTCCTTGTATGGTCAATCCATCTTTCAACATCCACTATATGGTATGTGTAATTTTCTTAATTTTTAATATTGATGTGGTTTACAAATTTGACAATGTTCTGTATTCAATACTTGAATGCTATAATGATGGTATGGAAATGGGTTACTGTAAAAAAAAAAATGTAAACACTTTTATTGATTTATTACAAACAACCAAACTTAGAGTGCAGGTAATCATTTAAATACACATTGTTACGCTCCAGTCCACTGTTTCTCCCATTCCCACCCCCTCCAAGTCTATTCTCCCTCGTTTCAATAGCCGCATACTGCAATAGGGATTCTTCCCCAGTGGTGTCTGTTGGATCCCGGTCACTTGACTCTTCATATGTGGGTCCAAATAGTTCAGCTATTAGTTGCCTCCAACCCAGTAAGGCTCCGGCCTCTTCCTTCCCCTCACCACTGCACGCCTCCTGCGACACCGCGGTTTCTGCCTCGGCCCATTTTTATCGATCTTTCCACCATATTTCCATTCTTGGTCTACAACATGCCTTCCACCCCATGGCGATTCTTCGCTTTGCTATAACATACGCCAGATCTTTCAATTTGCTCACATGCCTGAGTTTACGTGGTCTAGGAAACCCTCCTATCGGGCAAGCCCATGCTGTATCGACCTCTATTTTAATCCCCTTTTCTTCCATCTTGTGAGCTATTTCTCCCCAGAATCTCTCTATTATTGGACATGACCAGAACATGTGCACCATGCCTGCATTTTCTTCATTACATTTGGGGCATGATTGTCGTGTGTTTTTGAATTTGGTTATCCTTTGGGATGTCATATACGCCCTGTGCATTACATATAATTGTATGTGCTGCAATCTGACATGCCTTGACACTTTTTTCATATCATCTCTGGGCCCGCTACCACATCCCGTCACTCATAGAGGCTCCCACTTCCTCTTCCCAGTCCCATCTGAGCTACACCACTTCTTTCCCCACTTTGGACATTATCATCTCATATAATCTTGATATTTCGTGTCCCCCCTCCGCTATGTCATATATTTTGTCTATGGTGGCGTCCAGTTCCTCCGCTAGCACCACTTCGGAAGAGGTCTCTTTAATTCGCTGCACTATCCCATAATATGCTATATACTGTCCCGCATGTAACCCAGTTTCCTCCTCCAGTCCCTCAAAGTCCCGTATGCTCCTGTCCTGCCACACATCACCCATTGTTGCTATTCCCACCGGCTCCCAGTGTTTCCTGATCATTAGCCTCAATTGCTTTCCTTTTCCAGCCAGAGCGGCCAATGATACCTGCAAGGAGCTCAGGGATGGTGTCTCCATCAACTGGCAGGCTCTCTTCCATATCTCCCACCCAAGCATCATGATCCTCGGGCGTCCTTCCATCTCTGACCTAGGCAACCATATCACTTCTTTTAAATAGAATGGGGCGCAGTCCTGACGGAACAGCCTGGATTCCAAGGTCATCTTATCGGAGAGCCATTTAGCTTCATATTGTAGTTGACTTGCTATATAATAAACTTCGTAATTTGGTAGTTTAATGCCCCCTTTCTCATATGAGTTCTCCAAATGCCATAAGGCTACTCTGTTCCTTGTACCATGCCAGAAGAATTCTCTACAAATGCTATCTATCCTGGCAAAGAACCGTTTAGGTATCATTGCTAAGGGGAGCATCGCCCAGAACTTCATACTATTCTCGATTTTCTTAACTGCTACCTCCGTATTATGCTTATGTTCTGCTTCTACCGTGTGATATATGTCTACCCCAAGATATCGGAACGTATGATCCTCCCATGGTATTTGCAGGATGGGCAGTTGCTCCAGCGGGATCCCTCTGAACCTACCCAGTGGAAACACACAGGAGCTTCCAGGGTTCACAGCTATGCCCAAAAGCTGTGTGAATCGCTCCATCCCTTCTAATATGTATTGGTGGTTCTCCTCCGGATATCGTAAGTACAACAGCATATCATCAGCGTACAAGGAAATCAAATGCGGTTCCCCCTCTATGGTAATGCCTATTACGTCATACTGCTGCCTCAGGTATATTGCCTGGGGCTCTAGGGCCAGAATATACAGCATGGGGGACCATGGACATCCCTGCCTAGTGCCTCTACCGAGTTGTCACCTCTCAGATATTATCGTTCCTGTCTTCACCCTAGCTAAAGGTGCACGTAATAGCAACTTAGCCCACTTGAGGTATCCCGGCCCTTTGCCATACTTGGTCAGGGCCGCAATTAGCTAAGGCCATCTGACCGAGTCAAAAGTCAAAAGCCTTTATTGCATCCAGTGATACTATCGCCATCTCGCCCGCATCTTCTTTTGCATGTTCAATGACTCAGTGAAGTCGCATGAGGTTATTGGATATGTTTCTATTGGGGACATAACCAGTCTGATCGGGGTGTATTAACTTACTGATGACCTTCCTCATTCTGTTTGCCAAAACCGAATGTTAATATTTAATATTTTACTATCTTGATTTAACATTGACAGGGGCCTATAAGATCCACAGTCACAGCCAGGCTTATTGGGTTTGGGGAGCGGTATGATTGCCTCTCGTAGGGACTCTGGTAGTTTCCATCGGGTGTCCATCGAACCCCGGGGTCTGTCTTGTGGGCAGCTGCCTGACTACCTCCTCCAGTTCCTCTAGGGTGATCGGTGCGTCCAACTCCTCTCTTTGTTCCGCACTAATCTGTGGTAGTCCAATAGCTTCTAGCGTTCCTTCTATTTCTTCGTTGTCTTCTCTCCTGTCATACAGGAGCCGGTAATAGTCTGCAAATTCCTGGTTAACTCCTTCTTGAGTGTCTACTAAGCTTCCATCTTCCCTCGCTATCATTCTAATTGTGGATCTGGGAGTCTCGTTTTTGTATATCCATGCCAGAACCCTCCCTGGTTTATCCCCTCCTGCATGCTGCCTCTCTATATACTTTTTATAGTTGAGGTTACATAACCTTTCCCAGTGTCCAGCACATTTCTGTTGCAGCTCAAGGACTGCTTCCTCATCCGTTTTAGTGTTACCTCCCCTTTTCAACACTATTTCTAGTTACGTTTCCGCTTCTTGCAGTTCGGCTTAGATCCCACCCTGTAATCCTTTGGATTTAGCTATAGCTATCCCCCTCACCACCACCTTAAAAGCTTCCCACGCGTACCCGCTGCTTCCACACTACCAGTGTTTATCTCAGAATAACTGACTATTTCCTCTCTCATGTCCTCTCTAAATACATTATCTTTCAACGTCTCTGCTTGCAGGTTCCATGTTGGTATCTTTGCTCTCGGGGGCCGGTATTGCCATACTAGCATCAGTGGCGATTGGTCAGAAATGACCATTGCCTTATACTCTGCCTGCACTATTTCTGTCATTAGTGCATGTGTGACAAACACATAGTCTAAACTAGTATGCAGGTCCTGAGGGGCTGCATAGTGCCTGTCCTGCGGGTGATGTAACCTCCATGCGTCTTCTAACCCTAGGTCCGATAACAATGACTGCAATGTCCTCGCAGCTGGCGTGGGTCTATTTATTTTAGTGTCAGATCTATCTATTTTCGGGTTCAATACACAATTAAAATCTCCTCCCCAGATCACTGCCTCCGAGGCTCCCACTGAGTTTGCCATATAGGGTCCTGAAGTATGCTGCCGTGTCCTGATTGGGGGCGTATGTGTTTACGGTACATATTACTCTGTTCTCCACCAGCCCCCTCAGTACAACCATCCTCCCATCTGGCTCTGCTGTAGATTGCAATAGCTGGAACGGGACATGCGGTGCTACCCAGATAATTACTCCACTGGCATAGGCTGAGTATGCTTCTCCCACCACAGTTCCCCTCCATTTCTTCCTAATCGCGTCAAGCTTTTCTTTCGTTAAGTGAGTCTCTTGTATCAAGGCTATGTCAATTTTCTGCCTGCGCAGATAAATCATAACCTTATTCCTTTTTAAATAGCTGTTGAGCCCTCTAACGCTCCAAGTAACTATTCTAAGGTCTCCCATGACATATTAAGTTTCCCTTCTCCCTCCGCCAGTGCAATCCCTTCCTTAATACTTGTAGGCTTGTTCCCCAATTTAACATTACAACTTCCCCAACTGACCCCCCCCAGTCCTCCTAACATAACTATAAACCACTGCACACAACCCCTTCCCGCCCCCCATACCCCACCCCAACTGGTGCCCAGCTCCATCCTTGGATCTCAGGCTCCCCTGCATTTGGTCCCACCTCGGAATGCCAAGAACAGGTACCCGAAAGGGTGTCAACGATATATTGGTGACCTAACTAATCTATACGTGGGGGTGCGAGAGCCTGTCCCATAGGGCCCCCACTTCATTTAAGTCGCTATGTTCGAGGATCATACATATATAGCTCTGGTCGCTCTACATTGCCAGCCCGACATAGACGATAGAAGATTGTGTGCAAGTCGGAGGGGGATTTATCCCATGACTTTTTGTTCTACCTAACTGGAAAATCTTGATTTGGAATATAGTTTTGCTACTAGCCCTGATTTGAAAAAGACACTGGTGTGTTGAAACACGTGTTATCCAAAAGGGCATTATAATAAATACATTTCGGCCTTCATGCAAGTACTGTGGCGCAGTTCCTGAAGTGTGGAGCATTTTCTTTAACCGTTTTCTCAAGGGGTGGGGGTCAGAAGCCTCTTTCTGCCCCACACTAACTGCGACACCATTTTGAATTCTAATATTAACCAGGCGCATGGAAACCTTTCCAGTTGGTACAAAATAAAACCCCACAAGTGTGGCATAATCTACTTTGCCAGGCAGCATCCTGTCCTATATTCCAGTCCCAGTGTTTGTGAGTGCGACACCCTGGGTGGCACGGTCCCCATGCTACTTATCTGTGCTGTCTCCCTTCTCGATGCGCGACTTTTGGGGGCAGCTCTGCATGTCCAGCCATTCTGTCGCGTCCTCGGGGGTTTCAAAAACAATGTTTTATTTTTGTGGAACACCTACAGTTTGGCGGGATAGATCAACATATATTTGTAGCCAGATTCTCGCATTCTTCTTTTCACCGTCCCAAAGTTCATGCGTTGGCGTTGTACTTGCAGAGTGTAGTCCAGGTATGCCGTTATGGTGGCCGACCCTCTTTGTATCGTACGTACTCTTTGTATCGTACGTACTCCACGTACGCATTCCGTGTTCGGGGCCACTTCTTTCTCCAGGTCCCCTGTGCGTTCCGCCAAAGTTCTAACATCTTGCCGGAGGAGATTCACCTCCTCCTGTACAGCCCTGACTTTGAGCTCCAAGGCCACTTTTAATTCCACCGCAGCCGTTTCCAATTTGGTTTCCCAAGCGACTTTCAGGTCTGCAATAGCTGCCAGGATCTCCTGATCTCTGCTCGTGGTGGTTGTGCCCACCGTGGGCGTTCTTTCCTTGCTTCTAGCCCCCTCTGCCACCAGCAATGTTTTGGCATACTCCTCGATCGTGGGTTGCTTGCTCTTTATTTTAGGCAGTTTGTTGGCAATCCTGACGGCGTCTGGATGTGCACATGCTAGCTTGCGGCGTGTAGTCTCTGGCCTGCGCTCTTCCCGTTCTTGACGACAGGGGTGGTTTGCGACCAGTGATTATGCGCTGGCGTGTCTCTTCTCCCGTTCAGTGTGCCCCACCTCCTTGTACGCCAAGTCTATGGTTGCTCCCCCCAGCCCGTGGGACTCCTCTGAGCAGCTCTACAGTTCAGTGCGCCCCACCAATGGGCTCCACCAAGTCACAGGCGCATCCTGCACATGTGGGCAGCGCGCTGCTGCCCTCTCATCAGGATGCTCCTCACTTCTCCCCTTCCCCCGCTTCGCCTAGGGGCCCGGGGGCTTCATCATGCGCCAACTCTTGTGTCCTCCTCACCTGGCCGCCCTGGTGTGGGCACGCACTTGCCAATCTGTTGGTCCTTCATGCGTGGCGCAGCCCAGGTGCCACGCTTGGGGCCTCGCAGCACACCTCCAAGCGCCCGTGTGCCCGGGGGCTCCGAATCTTCGCTTGGGTCCGGGTATGCTTGCCCCTCCTCAGCCGTGTGTGCGGCCCTGGGGCCTCGCTCAGTGTTGTTCCCGGAGGACCGCGGGTTTACAGCTACAGCTGGTGCGCGCTGGCGGCTTAATTGGCAGCGTTTTGTTCATCATAGGTGCCGCTCGCGCACTAATATGGATGGTGCTACGCGGCAATACCTCCTCTATCAGCTTCAGCGAGGCGGGCCGCCTTTACATATAGTGGATGGCTTCCCGGGGCCGCGCCGCTCCAGGCCGCCTCTTGCCTGGCGCCCTCTCTGGTCCCGCTGCACCTCTTGGTGCTCCGCTTCGAATGTCCTCCTTCGCAGGGATTATCCGAGGGCTCGCCCTCCCGTCGCCAGCCTGACCTTAGCTGCCTGTGTTCCTTGGGGGCGTGTCTCTTTTCTGGGCTTCCCTGCCAGCCTCGTAGCATTGCTGTTCGGTGCTGCTGCGGGGGCCATGCCCACTCAGATTGGGCCCCCCATGTGCGAACCCATGCCACTAGCACCTCGGGGCCGCCATGTTCCCTCAGAGGCAAGCTCCGGGGCAGTGTGCCAAGGATTCTGACCGCTTGGCATCCGGTGCGGGTCATGATCCCGACACCCTCCGTCTCACACACCTAGAGCGGGGGTGCCCTTGCGGTACACCCTGCGGCCAGGGATGTCCTCTGTCGTCTATAGGCTCCGTTCATGCAGCCGGCTGGCCCCTTTGTCTGAGCCCCTCGTCCACCATCTTGTGCCTTTGTTTCATAATAAGCGTCTTCGTCCTGGATCGCATCTCCGACTCCAAATGTCACATGGTCTTCAGATTTGCAACGCACCCGCGTGCTGCCTTCACAAGCTCATACGAGGCGTTCTAGAGCATAAATGTTGCAGTATATGCATTTTTCAGCGTGGATCAGTCTCCGGATCACGGGAGCTCCACTATAGCACAGCCTCTCACATGGCTCGCTTAGCCATGCCCCCAAGGGTTACTGTAACATTGATGTGGAATGATATGTGATGAATAGATTTTGGTTAAACAGTGCCTAACAGCCCTGACGATGGACGGAAGTACGAAATACATTGACTAGTCTGGCTATGAATCAGAAGCAGATGTTTTTTGAGAAAAATGAATGCTGAATTACTCTTATTTTTACAATACAACACAACTTAGCTGTATCTAAATTAAGTAATTTACATGAAGAAAAATATTTGGCAACTCTGGATAGCGAGCAAGGAGTGAGCACGCTCAGGAGCGGATTGATATCTGCTCCTTTTTTCTAGAGGTTTACAATAACCTTGTGCCAAGGCTACAGGTTGTGCTCCCACTATAACTCAGTTTTGAAATTAATCAACCATATTACATGAGAGAGACTAACATTTGGTATATAAGCAGTGCCCACTCTACCCCATTGACTTGCCTTTTCTTACTATGCCTCGAAGTCGACGAATGGTGTGAACCACTTCGTGAATGGGAGCGTTTGGACCTTTTTTGACGACGAGAAACTGTCCACCAAATCTCGTCTGAGGTTTTTTGTTTAGGTGGAGTCGAAGGGGATTTTTGGGACTTATCTGCCGCAAGCTCTACACTCTCTCAGGTCTTTGTCATAGATAGGCAGTCCTTGAACTCCGAAGACGGATGATTCGCCCCAGGCAGATCCTGTGAGGGTCCGTCATGTACATCTTTGCACTGCAGTCACGGCACTTCTTGAAGCCGGATAGAGGAGTGGACGACGCCGAAGACAAAGCCATTTTGTGTCAAAACTCGAGATGGTGATGAGATTTTGAAGAATATTTCGCAAATATTCCTGCCAGGAATGAGGCGTTACGCATCCAAAGCTGAAAGTGGGGAAAAACGGAACTCAGGCCAACGGCACTGTGCGTGCTATATATACCTGCGGTAACATGACGTTGAGACGGAGGCCTCTGAGGGACATCGAGTCGACAGACATCGACGTACAGCACCCCCTGCTGAAATACAATTTCTGAGGCAGCAAAGCTGGGATATTGGAAATATCAAAGATAAGGAAAACGTAGGAGGACACAATCCATTCGAAAGACAGTTTGTAAGTGAAGGTGAAACAGTTTTTTCTTTTACTGAGGATTCCCGGCCTGACGACGGGGAATATTCATGAGCATGTGAATCCATGCCAGACCCATGCTGGAGAACAATAGTTACAGGTAAGCAACTTGTTCCTTGTCAATCATTGGTGCACTCTGGTTTCGTCCATGGCTGCGAGCGTTTCTGGCCCTTGGTCCTGTCATGAATCTGAGGGTGAGGAGGGGCATTCTGCGGGGGCCGTGCCCAATACCACTGCTCAAGTAAAGTGAAACAGGAGCCATCTAACGGAAAATCATAAGAGCTTTGGGAAACTAGCCCCTCGAGATGCCAAAGAAGCCAGTAGAAAACTATACAAGAGAGATACATAGAAGCCTGCAGGAGATGGTGTTCATTGGAAGCCAGATAAGGCCATGAGTTTCTCTACTTCCTGGAAGGAGTTATAGACTAATCCAGGTGTCCTGCAGGAGTACTTGGAGACCACTGTGGAGAGCATTTATAGAAGGACCAGGAGAAGGGAGTAATTCCCCTGGTCCTTTATGTTGGCACATTGAAGGAGTTACTTCCATTGTAAGATAGAAGTAAGACACCTGGAAGGGGGGGGGGGGGCATTCACTCCAGTTAAAGACTTATGTGTTTATAGTGTTAGAGTTAAATTGGTTGGTTTCTGAGGGAGGATATTTAATTTTGACGGACATTCTACTCCTCACCACAGTTTTCATAGGTTGAGGCAGGCCAAGCCCCTGATAAGTAGGGAGAGTTGGGGTTTGTTACTGATTTAATAAAGGTTCATAGCCCCAAAATGACCTCTCCTGGTCAGTCTCCCTCATTTACACTCTCGCATAGCCCACTTGGGAAGGTCAACAAGCATGTTTTAGCTCACTCTTCTGATGGCTGCTGATCATACTCTTGTTCAGATGAGAATTGCCTGGCATTTTGGTGCTGAACTGCCCTTGTGGGTGGGGCCAGACTGATATGCACATTAATACTTATTTTCTGTGAATGTTGCAGTGAGTGAAAAAATGTGGTTGTAGACCCCCCCAGAGTGGGGTTCACCCAAAAGAAAAGGTTATTTGAGCCATTTTCTTCTTCAGTATAGGGGCTCCCACTCTCCTGTAAATTTACTAACATTTTGGACTTCGTATGACTTGAGTGTAAAAACTGCGTAAGGGCCAGGAAGACTGAATGACTGCAATATAAGCTTGAGTGCTCAAGAAGTGAAAAATCAGTTGTGTATTGTTCACAAAGCTTTCATAACCACCACCAGATATATCAATGAGCTGCGTCAGGTTCTGAAATAACACATTAAAGAAGTGGGTTAGGTTGGGACAGTGGTGTCCTCTGCATTTATTTAACATGGCATGAGGTAGGCAATGGGGGTAAAAGATGTGGCAGCATGCCTGCGGTCCAAAAAAAGGCTATTACAGAAATACCAATGTCCTTCAGTCTGTCCGGTAGAATAAGATGGTTTCATGTATTGAATGCCACCGATAAGTACATGGGCACCGTCAAGTTGATGCCTCTTCCAGTACTGACACTGCTTTAAAACACAGCATTGGTATTTTACTTTCAAAGGGTACTCATGAGAGGGGCTCCTTTTCTGACTGGACATTTGCTGAATTAAGCCTGTGTACCTGGCTGGCTTCCTTTACAAATGGTTAAGATGTGTGCTTTCCACTTCCAGGAGTACGAGCTGCAGCTAATGACATACCGAGCATTCGTAGAGTCCCAACAGAAATCTCCAGGGAAGCGCCGGCGCATGCTGTCCTCCTCCGACCTGGTGACACAGGAGGTTAAGTGCCCCTCATACTCTTCTCCCAGCACCCATGCTCTGCACCTGTGATGTACCACAGAAGGCCAAAACTCCCTGTTACATGTGGTGTTTTCTGCTTTCTACTCTATTTTGCCCCTTCTTGCATGGCATCCCACATACTTTTTACCTCACCTCAGCTTCTTCTGCTTTGCTTCCCACCTCCTCTCCTGTTTTTTCCTCCTCTGCCATCACAGTTTCTCTCCATTTTTGCTTTCCACCTCCTCACCTGCGTTTTTTCCTTTCCCATCACTGTGTCTCCCATTGTCCTGTCTGTGTCACTCCTGCTTTTGGTCCTCTCCCACCACTTTCTCTCCCTCTGCTTCCTGCTACATCTCCTTCTTTCTGTCTCTACCACCACTGTTTCTTTATCGCTCAGTTTCCTGTATCATAAATGTTCTTTGCTCTGCCTCCCTCGATCCTTGTGTGCAGCCCTTGGTGTGTGAACTGTGTATCTTAATAGTCCCTTTTCCTTTACAGTTCATGGATCTACGCACACGTTACACGGCATTGGTTACTTTGACCACCCAGCATGTGAAATACATCAGTGATGCACTGCGGAGGTTGGAGGAAGAGGAGGTATGAGACAAGATACCTCAACTTGTGTATGGGCCCAGGCGTCACGCCTACTGATTATTTCAGGACTATGTCTGTATCTGTGTGAAAAGACTCCGATCTCTGTATCTCACATGCTTTACAGACTGCCCTCTGGGTGTTTGTTTTGCCTGTGTGTGTGTGTTTGCACTTTCACTCTCTGCGGTGTGTATGCTTGCCTCTGCTGTTTATCGGCTGTGTGTTTGAAACATGTAGGAATTATTATAGCGTGGCTGTTGCCCAATGGATCGCAGCATGTATCGGCCTCTTGGGTTCGCCCAGTTGGGTGCTGTATAGGCTGGTCTGTGGTGGTCTAATGCCTGTATTTTCCTCAGCTGATCTGCTGCTGAGAGCAGTGAATGGTGGGACCATCTACGAGAGTGTCAGTTTCTTTCTTTGCACAGACTGAGCCCTCGCCTCTCTTCCCTGGGATAGTGCTACTAAAGATGCTGCCTTTCCATCTCTCTTTTGTTCTTCATCCTCTGCGTCACCTGTTTTGAATGTTGAGTGGTTTGCTGTGGAAATATTTCATCTACAGAATTGGCCACGTTCACCCACATGTTTGGCTGTCGGGCTCCTCTGCTGGCTGATGTTCTCCAGTGATACAATTTAGGCGTTGGTGCGCTTCTCCACTCTTGTACTGCTAGAACGACTGCGCACAACCTTCCAGTCCATATGTGCATTTACTATATGTGTACGCAGATAGGAAAAAGAAGCGAGATCAAGAAACCAGTCTGGTCTGATGTGGTGGTCGGGGCTCAGAAACCTATGTGCAGGTTGCTTGATGCAAGTGTTGCTGCTTCCTGTATTTCTTTGCTTTCCATGAGCATTGCTCTGGATCCCCCTCTCTTGCAGGTGATGAATGCCCACACTTAGAAGAGAGTGGGTCTGGACTAAGAGTCTTTAATTCAATAACTCTTATTAATATTTTGTTCCCAGGATGGTAAAGGGCTGAATACTGAAGAATGTCAAATGTTTGCTCTTGTTCCCCTGCAGAAAGTGGTTGAGGAGGAGAAGCAGGAGCAGGTGGAGGGACTACGAAACTTGTTGGGCTGGGTGTCTGGCTTATCCGCAGGTGTGGGAGCCAAGAAAGCACCGCCCCAGAGCCCATCAACAGGGGATGTGCAGCAGAGCATCACTGAGCAGCAGGTCAGACGCCCACGCCCTTCTCTATATCATTTGCATTGTGGGGCTCTCCTTACCCTACCATGCCTTCCCCGCCCTTTTCTAACTGAGCATGTCTCTCTCTCTCTCTCTCCCGCGCTCTCCCTCTCATATATACTTATGCAGTGGATCATTGCTCTCTTCTGTTCCTCCATTTGTGTTTCGTCCTTAAAAGCTTTTATTATCTCTTCCACCACTTTACTCGCTTTCCCAGTTCCTCCTCTGGCTCTTGGCAGAAGCATGGCTCACCCATGTCTCTCTCCCATGTTTACATATGCTCGCTATTCCTGTGTGGAGCATGTCTCTCTCCCAGGTTCTTCCAATTGTTTGTAAGCTGAGCATGGATCCCTTGCACTGTTTCCTTGGAGCTGTGCATAACTCTTTCCTCTCTATCTCCACCTTTCTGTGAGCTCTTCTATCCCTAGGAAGCGCATTGCTTCCTTCTTTGAACACAGTTCGCAAGTGGTTTCATCCCCACAATATTTAGAATGTACTGTTTATTTGAGACAAAATGGTCTCTGCAGCGTAATAGATAAAAAGAAAGGGGGAGAGGGTATGCAGGTGCAAAACAATGGTGTATGAGGACTAGTGGGGCTAGAAGAAGAATGGAAGTATTGAGGCACCCCCATGATAAGAAAGAAGAAAATGGTTATAAAGCAAAAGTGAAATCACAACAGTACAGTTTAAAAATTGCGGAGATGAAACTGCATAAAATCCTTTGATGCTCAGCTGGACATGGGTCAGCCCTCTCTCCCAGGCTCTTCCACTTCCTCCACAGTGGAGCACAGTTCCCTCTTGCTATTCCATTTCCTCTTCTGTTGCTCGGCCTGGCGCTATTCTCTCTTCCATGTGCCAGCTGATTCTCACATGTGCATGGCTGTTGCCTCTACTCCATGTGCCCATTTTTCCTCACCTGAACATGGATGTCTCCTTTCCTGTTTGCCCCTCTCTCGCATGTGCCCCTCTGTTCTTCCCTGAACGTGGCTGTCTCTTTGTTTCCCCTCTCTTGCATGTGCCCCTCTGTTCTTCCCTGAATGTGACTGTCTCTTCCTTTACCCTCTCTGTGGCTCATCTGTTCCTCACCTGAACATGGCCCTTCTGTTCCTGACCTTGGCAGGTTTGTCTCATCTCTTCCCTGTCCTCCTCTGTTTCTTGGCTCAGCCCTCCTCTCTCTTCCATGTGCCCCTCCTTTTCTCACCTGAGCATGGCTGCCTCCTCTCTTCCACGTCTTCCTCTGTTTCTTCACTTAGCCCTCTCCTCTCTTCTATGTGCCCCTGCGTTTCCTGCCTGAGACTGGATCTCTCCTCTCTTCCATGTCCTCCTCCTCTGTTTCTTGGCTCAGCCCTCCTCTCTCTTCCCTGTGCCCCTCCATTTCTCATCTGAGTTTAGCTGTCTCCTCTCTTCCATGTCTTCCTCTGTTTCTTCACTCAGCCCGCTCCTCTCTTCCATGTGCCCCACCGTTTCTAACCTGAGCATGGCTCTCTCCTCTCTTCCATGTCTTCCTCTGTTTTTTGACTCAGCCCTCTTCTCTTTCAAAGCTTCAACTGAGCAGTATCACATTAGACAGCAAGAGAATAGATAGTACCAACCCAGCTCCACACCCGAGGAAAAGGTTCAGACACACCCATCACTCCATACAACCTTCACTATGATACAGCTGGATCCGCACAACACCACTACAATGAGACGGCCCACAAGGAGCCAGCAACAACCCCTCCCACAGGGATACAGCTCAAACGGAACCAGAAGTACCAGAATCAGGAAACCGATCCCTCTAATCCCAACCTTCAGTTTTCTGCATACTCAACCCACACAAAACTCACACAACCATTTCTCTCCCAGCAATCCGCACACACTTCACTACACCGCATCAAAAACACATAAACAGCACCTACAGCACACGAGGTCTCGAACAATCCGATACATGCACCAAAGCCCAGTACCCGGTGTATACCGAGCTGAAGCTTCCAACAGAACACCAGCTCTCCCACTCTCCTACTCCCCTGCTCCCGACTAACCCTACCCTCCCTCCTTCCTATTTATAGATCCGCCAGAGCGCCTGGGGACCAATTCCGTTGGTGACGGTGCGCTATATAAGTACCTTTAACATAACATGTGCCCCTTTGTTTCTCACATGAGCCGGGCTCTCTACTCTCTTCACATTTCTTGCCAGTTCTCCTCTATTCCCCACCTGTGTGGCTGTCACCTCTCTTCCCCGTTCCCCTCTATTCCCCACCTGTGTGTCTGTCACCTCGCTTCCCCGTTCCCCTCCATTCCCCACCTGTGTGGCTGTCACCTCCCTTCCCAGTTCTCTATTCCCCACCTGTGTGGCTGTCACCTCTCTTCCCCGTTCCCCTCTATTCCCCACCTGTGTGGCTGTCACCTCTCTTCCCAGTTCTCCTCTATTCCCCACCTGTGTGGCCGTCACCTCTCTTCCCAGTTATCCTCTATTCCCCACCTGTGTGGCCATCACCTCTCTTCCCAGTTATCCTCTATTCCCCACCTGTGTGGCTGTCACCTCTCTTCTCTGTTCCCCTCTATTCCCCACCTGTGTGGCTGTCACCTCTCTTCCCCATTCCCCTCTATTCCCCACCTGTGTGGCTGTCACCTCTCTTCCCAGGTCTCCTCTATTCCCCACCTGTGTGGCTGTCACCTCTCTTCCCAGTTCTCCTCTATTCCCCACCTGTGTGGCTGTCACCTCTCTTAGCCGTTCCCCTCTATTCCCCACCTGTGTGGCTGTCACCTCTCTTCCCTGTTCCCCTCTATTCCCCACCTGTGTAGCAGTCACCTCTCTTCCCAGTTCTCCTCTATTCCCCACCTGTGTGGCTGTCGCCTCTCTTCCCCTTTCCCCTCTATTCCCCACCTGTGTGGCTGTCACCTCTCTTCCCAGTTCTCCTCTATTCCCCACCTGTGTGGCTGTCACCTCTCTTCCCTGTTCCCCTCTATTCCCCACCTGTGTAGCTGTCACCTTTCTTCCCTGTTCCCCTCTATTCCCCACCTGTGTGGCTGTCACCTCTCTTCCCAGTTCTCCTCTATTCCCCACCTGTGTGGCTGTCACCTCTCTTCCCTGTTCCCCTCTATTCCCCACCTGTGTGGCTGTCACCTCTCTTCCCTGTTCCCCTCTATTCCCCACCTGTGTGGCTGTCGCCTCTCTTCCCCATTCCCCACCTGTGTGGCTGTCACCTCTCTTCCCAGGTCTCCTCTATTCCCCACCTGTGTGGCTGTCAACTCTCTTCCCAGTTCTCCTCTATTCCCCACCTGTGTGGCTGTCACCTCTCTTCCCCGTTCCCCTCTATTCCCCACCTGTGTGGCTGTCTCCTCTCTTCCCAGTTCTCCTCTATTCCCCACCTGTGTGGCTGTCACCTCTCTTCCCTGTTCCCCTCTATTCCCCACCTGTGTGGCTGTCACCTCTCTTCCCCGTTCCCCTCAATTGCCCACCTGTGTGGCTGTCACCTCTCTTCCCCGTTCCCCTCTATTCCCCACCTGTGTGGCTGTCGCCTCTCTTCCCTGTTCCCCTCTATTCCTCACCTGTGTGGCTGTCGCCTCTCTTCCCTGTTCCCCTCTATTCCTCACCTGAAGTTGGTTGTGTCCTCCCTTCCCCTCTTACATGTGCACTCTGTTCCCACCTGAGCACGGCTGTCTCCTCTCTTTAGTCTTTCATGTGCCCAATGTTCCTCATTTGTGTATGTTTTGCTCGATTTCTCCATGTGGCCTCTATTTCTCGGCTGTGCGTGGCTCTCATCTCGCAAACTTTTCCATGTGCCACCTGCTCTTCTGCTGAGTGATGCTCTCTTCCCCCTTTTCCATGTGTCCTCTGTTCCTCAACTGAGCATGTCTCTTTCCTCTCTCACGCCTAGGCTGTCACTGATGAACTGGCATCCAAGAAAGAGCAGGTGACCGAGGCTATTAAAGCTGCTCAGATCTTCCTGGCTAAGCACGGGCAAAAGTGAGTACCGCTCCTCCCAGAGGAAGAGAAGCAGGGAAGTGATCAGTGCCAACCAAATTGGCATCGGGTGGGTGGGAATGGGATTGGGCATCAGTGGCAAGTGACTGGTGAGGTGGGTGGGCACTCAAGGTGCAGATGTATAGATTCAAAATCGCTCTGGTCTATGGGTTAGAAAGCATGAGCTGGGCATAGTGCGGGTTGGTCAAGTTGGGGCCATTGCATGTGAGGGATGAACTCTGGGCACACTGGGTTAGTCACCAGCATTGAGTTAGAGGAGCTGAGTGCTGGGAAAGAGCCGTTCGGGCGGGTGAGTGAAGAAGTTTGTGGAGCAGAAAACATGGCTAGAGTTTGTGGGAGTGAGGATGACCCGTCTCCCTTCTTTTCCTTAAATATTGCGGGTGTGGTCCTCACCAGATCTTTGAACTAAACCCCTTTCTTGTTGAAAGTCTGGCAAGATCCCAGAGCATATTGTGAGAAACCAGAAGGTGACCCACCCACTAGTCCCCTGGGATCTGTCATACAGGTAGCTAGGACATGCCCACTGCTTTTGGATTCATTCCTGAGGGTGGTCCAGTGCGGGAGGATCACCTGGGTAAGGGGTCTTCGGGGAGTGGGACACCGGATAGTGAGACGTGGTATCCCCTTCGCTGTAACACCTTTACCCCATCCTACCCGGTAGGATATTTAGGAACGCTACCCCCCCTTTTTACAACATGAACACATTCTCATTGAAAGCCCGCTCTAAGGAAAAGCAGACTAACACCCGAGCCGTATACCTGACGTGTCCCAGGGTTGGTCAGCAATTACTGACCATCACACACATCTGACTTCCATTAAGCTTCCCCACATGGATAAAAGGCGGAGCGAGGCAAAACACATGAGGTAACAGCAGTCCCATGATGGCAGTTTAACGAGAGAAGAAAGATGCAAAAAAAAGAGGATCGCAAGGAGGGAAGTTTCCTTGACCTTTTTGACAAGGAACCGTTACTTTCACGAAACTTGAATAGAAAGCGTAAGAAAGCGTAAGACCAGGAAACCAGGCTGAAGAATCCTGCATTGTGTGTAGGAGCTACCTGGGGCAGTTTCACGTCACTAATCAAGGTGGGGAGAATGACCAGCTGCCGTGGTACTGTCCTTGGCTCCAAGAACAAAGCAACGTCAGTGAAATGAACACAGCCAGTGAGTTGGGGAGATCGATACAAGACCGGTCGGTGTTGAAGCCAAGGTGGCAAGTGTTAGGGAGAATTCTCAGAAATGTGCCTATTCCCTTCTACATTAGAGACCCCCAGCTCTTTTTGCTGGACTTTAGGACTTTTTTTATCTCTCATGTAATTTTAATGTGATTTATTCTCTGTGTTTCTTTTGACTTTGGCGTCTGACAAACTCCATAGGCGGCATATTTACATTGTGTCACAGAGCACCATCAGTGCAGTGACACAGGGAAATCTCTTAGCTTTCACAAATGTTTAAATACCTTCTCTTGGTGAAACTACTGTTTCCAAGAGCAGTGAAGTGAAATTGACTTTACTTACATTTTGTAACTTTCTAGACCCAGCACACACTATCTTACCATAGAGCGCTGGAGGGGTTACTTAGTATCCCCTTTGTCTAACTTCTCATGTAATATTTGTATGTTACCCTTTCTACAATTAATGGCTGGTGGCAGTGGTTTACGTTTTACTACCATTGTGTGTTTTTACCAAAGGCACCCATGGGTGCCCATTTTGTCGACATGGCCCTGGTCTTTAATTTTTTGTCCTTTCTTGTTGGAAAGGACCTTCTTGAGATTTACTCTGCCCGACAAACCAGGTTTGGTCCCTTTGTTCATTTTGTTTTTGGCGGGATTCCTGGTGAAGCCCGCCTCTGGCCTCAGAATGTCTGGCATGGGCAGAAAGTGAGAGAGGTGCCTGAAACTCCCTGTGCTTAATCCCCTTGCTTACAGGAATGCACCCAAAGATGATTGGCCAGCTGGCTGTTCCTGCAAGGACAGCCACCCTGCTGTGTGATTGACAGCTAGGCTGGAATGATTGGGAGAAACCTGCATAAAAGGTGAGGCTTTTTGGCTTGGAAGGCAGAGTTGACCACTGGACGAAGGAATCCAAAGAAGAACTTGGATTACCTCCTGCTACAACTCCTGGACCGTTGGTTTGCCTCGTGAAGCCCTGCTGCTGTGCTGAAGCTCCGAATTCGCCTGGACTAGAGAACCCCTGCAAGGACGACTTCTCCCTTTGAGTTGGACCAATGAACTCCAAAGTAAGCCTGTCTGGACATCCTCTCGGAGCTGGCTGTATTTCCACTGTTGCTGGAACCGAAGTGCCAGGGAGAGGAACTCCAGATTGTGTGCATTGCTTTTAAGTCGGACCCAACCGCTAGGAAGATCCTCCGGACTTCCCTGATACAGGACTGACCAAGCCCGAACCCCCTCAACAGAGTGCTAGACCCCAGAAGCAAGGAAAGTTTGAAGTGGTATCCGAGAACCGCGATGTTGCTTTTTGCTGTCAAAAGCGAGGAGCTGAAACACAGAAGGACCGCTGAATTTAAGTTTTCCCATTCCTGCGGCTGACCATCCCATTGCAGAGCAGGAGTCCCCAGACGTCCTCCCTCTTGTCCCCATGACTGAGGCTTAGGAACAACAGGATCTGTAGAGATGTACAGGAACAGAAGCCAGCTGGAACCATTTCTTCTAACCAGAGGTACTGTAATGTCTAAGAGAACTTACCTCTTGTTGTGTAGCCCTACTTGCTCTCAGTTGAGACCTGTCTTGGTTACCTTGCAGAGTTGCTAAAGCTTTGGCCTTCACAAGCATCCCAGCTTGTGACCCTTCAAGTGTTCTATTTTTCTACAAACATTTTCTACACACATTGTGCAAGACTTTTTACCTACCTGCAAAGAAAATCTTCAGCTCCCCTTGACGTTGTGCAATTAACATTGGCTGTCCAGGCTTCCTGAGTGACTCTTCTTACCTCTGACTTGGTGCTTTGGCCCAACCCAGAGGAAAGGGTTAATATTACTCTGCTTTGGAAGGTTTTTAAAAGTGCTTACCTGTTTATGAATTATTTGTTAATATTTGTTTTAATCCTCTATTCTATCTTTCTCACCAAACTCTGTATTGCTCTAAATGTACCAGTGATAAATCAATGTCCACAGTGTCCTAGCTATTTAAGTCACCTGAGGGTGTAGGAAGTGTTGTTGCTATCCTCAATGGATGTCATCTGATTTAGAGAAACTAGGAGTGTGGTTTGAAGTATATTTAAGTGTCCCTCCTATACCAGAAGTGCCGAGATGTGAGCCGACAACCGGCAGAATGAAGCCTCGTAAGGTTGCTACTAAAGCCTAGCGAGCTCGACTCAAGGTGCAGGTGGGGATACAGTCGTTATGCCTTCCCACAATTTCCGCAGAGAGAGAGCTTTTGATGTTTGTTCAAGTCTGCAATGTTGTACTTGAAGCCAACAGTAGTTTTGAGACAAGCAACTTTGCCATAGCCTGTTGGAGACACCTCTGTTTTGCAGTTGCACAGTTCCGGTTTTGAACGAGCAGACATTTCTCGTTGCTATAAAGGAGGCGAGGGTGGAACTGTGCAAGCCCTGCGGTCGGCAGTTAATAGCTTGTTAACCAACTTAGGAGAGGACGAACTTACAGCCCGATCCCTGACTCTCGATTTGTATGGCGGCCATATCCATGATGGTATGAATGTCCCGCGGACTCAAACGCCCACGTAACATGCAATTTCCGGTGTCATCGGAAGATTAACGTTTCATTGGGAGAAGTTTGCAATCCTTTTGACCAAGTAAAGGTGGACTTACTGGACCAGTGTTCAAGACTTCATCGACACTGCTCCAGTTTTCAGAAAACCATCATAAAACGATATATGGTTTTTGTAGTTACAAGATACAGTGCTCTTTCTTTAATAGACAGTCGCTGATGAATTTCCAGACAGTAATTTGCAAACTGAATAGGCAAGAAACATGTTGGATGATAGAATGCTTTTATGAATTAAAGTGAGTGGAATGATTTGAGCATGGACGGTATGATTGGTGTGAGTTTTTAGATTGCTTGATTGTATGCACAGCACATGACACTTCATCAAAACGAGTGGCAGAAAAAAAGTTTTTGCACGTGTCGATTACAAATTGTCTGTTCCTTTGCACTGTTATTCTTTTAACAATTGAATTGTATTAAGTAAAAAAAAGGCTTTTATTACTGTGTAGTAAAAAATGAAATATGTGTTTTGCAATATAGCAACCTGACTGGTGCAACTAATTTGCCAGTGTGGCACACAAAACTGTCCCCCTAAAACCGAGTTCTTTGCCCACAAACGTTTTGTCTGTTGGTAAAGGTTCACAAACCTGTTTGAGGGCTTGTTTGTGGGTAAATTCCCTCTTGCTTTATATGGTAGTTGTATATTTAAGTGTTACATGTCTTGCCCCCTTCTGAAGAAGGCTTATATAACTGACTGTGAAATAAATTAATAATTGTTTTATCAAGAAATTTTGAGTGTGTTTATTCGAATAACTGTACTGTGAAACTCTGTGTCACAACATTACTGCTCACATTGACCCCTCTTGAGATAAGCCTGGCTGCTCGACCACACTACCAACTTGTGTAGTTCAGACTTATACCAAAGGTTGGGTCCCTATTGCCAGGAGGTCAAGGTTATTGTAGTGCACCCAAAGGGAACTGCATACAATCTTGCCTGGCTGAACTTCACAATTCTATCTAGGTGTGGCGCATGGCTAAACTTCACAATTCTATCTAGGTGTGATGCGTGGCTAAACTTCACAATTCTATCTAGGTGTGATGCGTGGCCAAACTTCACAATTCTATCTAGGTGTGAAGCATGGCTAAACTTCACAATTCTATCGAGGTGTGATGCGTGGCTAAACGTCACAATTCTATCGAGGTGTGACACAGCAAGTGGGAATAATCTTAAATTGGAGATAGTGTTAAATGGAAGCACCTATGAATTGGTACCCAGCAATGATTGGGAAATTACTTACTTGCTGGCTGGCTAGCATTAGTGTGCTATGTTACGTAGATAAATAGAGAAGTACGGCTATTCTGCAATACAGTAATGGCAGTACTCCCCACCCAGACCACACTTTATCAGTAGCTGCTGGTTGACGGCTGCATGATTCCCAGGCGACATGGGCAAACACGGACTGGAGCTGCTTCTTCAGCAGCTGCTCTTGGCTGAGGGCTGCCCAGGCAGGGGCTGCCCTAGGGTGTGTTGTTAAGAGCCTACCTCTCGGAGACGAGCAGCCTATCACAGCCCTGAGGGAGAGGGGCAGGGGAGAGCTTGCACAGGTGTGGCAGAGACTGCAAGAGAGGTAAAAAAAAGACAGAAAATGCAGAGATGGAAAGAAAAGTGCCAGAAAGCAGAGGGATGGGGAAGAGAAGGGCCAGGAAAGCAGGCCAAAGATTACACGATGGAGGAGGGGGTGCAGGGAGCAAAAGCACAGCACCTACCTCATCAAGGCCAGGATGCTAGATCATCAGAAAGACGATTACAGGTATGTAATATTTGTCATAAATGCACACACAGGGATCTCAAAATGAGATCACCTACACTTTACACTTAAAACAGTAGCAGCAGTTTAAGATAATGTAAACAAGTAAAGCTATGAGCAATAAAGTGAAGAAAATCGGTGCAATGCTATTATGACATATACCCTGACTTATAAGTATACAGCCCTATAAGTACAAGCAGTCCTTCCTTCAAGTAGACCGAGTGCCTTAGAGTCTGTGTTGCAGTGCCATACCTGTGGAGGTAGTTTAAAGTCTTAAGTCACAGAACACTTATTGACAAAGCCAACAGGTGAGTAAACGTCCCAGACGTAATGCCCTTAAAAGGATTGGCAGTAATTTAAAGCGGTTTAGGGATACTCTCTCAATCCTGCTACACTAGGGGTTACTCTGTGGGGAACCTTGGCCAGAATTCATGGACAGCCTCCTGCCCCGCATTTGCCTAGCATAAGACATCCCTCTGGCTGTGTTAGGGCCAATTTTCATTTCTGGGCCAAATCCCTTCTACCTTGGAGACCCACAGCTCTTTTGCTGGACTTTAGGACTTTTTAATTTTAACTCTATCACTCCCTTCCTGGGCAAGCTCCTGGGGAAACTGGCCATCTCCCAGCTTAACCTCCATGCTGAATCTGTTGGTAGTCTTCAGGACCATCAGTCTGGCTTCAGAGCTGCCAGAAGCACGGAAACTGCTCTCCAGAACATCCGTGAGGACCTGCTCTCGAACCTTAACTCTAACACTCCGTGTGTTCTCATCTTGCTTCATCTCTCTTCTGCCTTTGATACTGTCAACCATACCATCCTGCTCAACCGTCTCCGTGATAACCTGGGTATCACTGGACAGGCCCTGGCGTGGCTGACCTCTTTCCTCTCCAATCGACCCTCCCAGGTTCAACTTTGGTCCTTCTTCTCTGACATCTTTTTCTCTACCTGTGGTATCCCCCACGGATCTAACCTCTCTGCCTGGCTGTTCAACCAGTACGTGGCACTTCTTGCCCACGCATCGCCGTTCTCTGCCCCAACTTTCAGTGCTATGTGGATGATACCCAGCTCATTTTCAGGCTACCCTCGGCCTCCTCTTCTTCTTCCCTCATCTCTGACTGTCTTTCTGCTATCCAGGAATGGTGTGCCGCCAATGACCTCTGCCTTAATGCCAGCAAGACTGAGATTCTACTCATCAGCACACCCACTCCCTCCTTCCCTGCAGCTCTCTGGCCGGCCTCTCTTGGCCCTCTTCCTGCTCCTACCTGCAAGGCAAAAAACCTGGGGGTCATCTTCGACTCCACACTCTTTCTATCCTCACATATCTGACGTCTCTAAGAAGTCACACTACCAGCTACACCTCCTCAGAGGCATCCTGGTTCTCTCAAAGCTGGACTACTGTAACAGCCTCTATCTAAATCTGCCTGCCTCTACTCTCCGCCCTTTGCAACTCAACCAGAACAGGACTGCAAGACTTGTCCTTGGCCTCAAGCCCAGGGACCGTATCTCTCCAGGACTGAAATTGCTACACTGGCTCCCAGTGGCTGCGAGGATTAAGTTCAAAACCCTCTGCATTGTCCACAAGGCCTTCTGGGGCCTTGGGCCAAAATACCTTCAACTCTCTCTTCCTAAATATCTTCCTTCTCGAGCTCTTCGCTCATCCGCCTCCAAATCCCTCAGGGTCCGCCGCTTCTCCAAGCAACGAGTTGGGGGTAGATCTCTCTCCGCAGCAGGGCCTCCCTCTGCAACAGCCTTCCTGCCCCCTGAAACTTGAGGAGAACCATCTTCGGTTCCGGAAGCACCTCAAAACCTTCCTCTTTGCCTCAGCTTTCTCTCCCCCTCTCCCTTGCTAGAATTTACTGAACCTGCACTGAATCTGCAACTGGGGCACTCACCAATCTCGGTCCTTGGCCCAGCCACTCTCCCCTGCACTGCCTACCTGCACTAGGGGACTGTCTCTGTATCCCTACAGCCAGTGGTCGAAGTGTACGAAAAGAAGTAGTGGAACTATGTTCCCTGCTGGCCTGCCCCCACCCCTCCACAAACCACATTGCCACAACCCCTCCCACACACAATACACCCCCCCAAACACTTGCACCTGCTGTTTAAGGGAACGTTCAGTGCATTGCACTGAAAGTGAAGGTTTCAACTTCTTTCTACACTTTTATTTTAAAACAAAACCATTCCAGAACGGTTTCTTTTTAAAATAAAAGTATAGGAGCTGTACAAGATAATTTTAAAAAGTATAGGCGCACCGCTCCCGACCGCTCCCGCTCACTTCAACCACTGCCTACAGCCCCCCTTCCCAGCACTTGTCTGCACTTACCTTGCACTTGCCACCAGCTGGCCCTTATTATTTATCTTGTTATTCTACTAACCCTGAACTGCACTTTCCCCTCTCCCTTTCCCCTTGCACTTTTCCCTTCCCCTCTACCCTTGCACTTGCGCGATCTAAATGACACCTGGCCTAGTCGGATCATTGTCTGTCTCCCCTTTGTTCCCCCCCTTGCCTCGTCGCGCCTTGAAACACTTGTGTATAGGCGCGTTATAAATGACATGACATATATCATATCATATAACCCTGGAGGGAGCAAGACCTTTTTCTCACTCATGTATTTTTCAATCAGATTTGGACTCTGTGTTTGTGATTTTGGAGTCTGACAAACTCCATAGGCATAACCTTTTGTATGGAAGTCCCTTGGATTTCTCATAAGGTTTAAATACCTTCTCTTGGGTAAACTACTGTTTTCAAGAGTAGTAAAGTGAAATTGACTTTACTTACCTTTTTCTCTCTGTAGACCCAGCACACACCATTTTATGTGAGTGCTGGGGGCGGGGGGGTTACTTAGTAGCCCCTTTTCCTACTTATTCATGTAACATTTTTTTATGTTACCCTCACCATAATTAATGGCTGGTGGCAGTGGTTTACTTTTTCCTACCATTGTGTGTTTTTACCGCAGGCTGAATCCTCACCTGCAGTATTGCACCCATGGGTGCCCATTTTGTCAAAATGGCCTAGTCTTCTTTTTTCCCCATTTCTTGTTGTGAGATTTTTCTCAGGTTTTACTCTCCGCGCCAAACCAGGTTTGACCCGTATGTTCGTTTTGGCTTTGCCGGGCTTCAGTGCTAAAACCCGCCTCTGGCTCCAGTGTGTCTGGCAGGGCAGGAAGCGAGGGAGGTGCACGAAACTCCCTGTCTTTAGTCTCCTTGGTTACCTGAATCCACCCAGTGCAGATTGACTGGCTGGCTGTCCTTGGAGGACAGCCACCCTGCTGTGTGAATGACAGCTAGGCTGCGAATGAATGGGAGAAACATGCATAAAAGGCAAGGTCTCTTGAACAGAAGGCAGAGTCAACCACTGGAAGATACCTCCGACAAAGAAACCGGAAGCGAAGCTTGCTGTACCCTCCTGGACCGTTGGTTTGCCTGGTGAAGCCCTGCTGCATTGCTGAAGCTCCAATCTCGCATCGACTAGAGAGGCCCGGAAAGGGGGACTTATTCCCTTGGGTTGGTGGGACCAACTGACCCCAAGATGAACTTTGCAGGAACCCCTCTCCCTGCTGGCTGTACTTCTGGCTGCGCTGCTACAGAGTGCCAGGGGTTAGGAAACCCAGAAATTAGTGCATCGTCTTTAAGCCGGACCCGAGCTCCAGGAATATTCTCAAGCAGACATTTTAAAGAAATAGGACCCGAGTAGTTAAAACCGTGCCTTCGTCAGATTCTTGAGTCTTTCTCAGTTAATGACGATTGCGAGCATATGTTAGCAAAATACACCAAACACATTCAGGTGATGATAGAGAAATATTCACCACTAAAAAGCAAGCTGGTAAGAAAAAATAACACCAAGGCCAAATGGTATAATGAGCACACTAATAAACTTAAACAAATGAAACGTGCTAAAGAACGAACATGGCGCAGGAGCCATACTCGGGTTGACAGGGAGGACTGGAAATGCGCGGATCAAGCGTATCGAAAGGCAATTAGAGAGGCAAAGTCCAACTACTATAATAAAGAAATAGAGACAGCTCCAAATTCGACCAGAAAACTTTTTGAAATACTAAAGGATATGGAAAAACCTAAAATCCTTTCTCCTCCACACATCCCTACGAAGGAGGATTGTGAGAGGGTACAAGAGGGTTTTGCTGCGAAAATGACAAAAGCAAGGAACAATATAATTTTGGATAGAGATGCCATCAGCACAGAACTTCCTCTGGAAGAAAACTCCACATCCATCGAGAGGGAGAGATTTAGTTTTTCAGCGGTTTTAGAGGAAGAATTATGTAGGGTGGTGTCAGGCATGAAACCTACCTCCTGCGCTGAAAATATCCTCCCCACCAAGATTATCTTGGATCATAAAGAACTTTTCGCCCCTATCCTGACAAGGCTAGTTAATGCCTCCTTCTGAGAGGGTGAAGTCCCCGACGATATAAAAAAAGTCACAATAACCCCGCTTGTAAAGAAGGCAGGCCTGGATCCTAAGGACCCCAGTAATCTTCGTCCTATTATAAACTCAAATTTCATTCTAAAAATCCTTGACAAAATAGCCACCAATCAGCTACAGAAATATGTGGAAACTGCAGATGTGTTAAACAACAATCAGGCCTTAGAGTGGCTCATAGCACAGAGTCTGCCATGCCGGATCTACAGACACATATGCTGCTGAAACTGATAGAGAAAGCCAAGCCCGGGCTACTCATGCTGTTGGATCCCGGCGCTGCGTTTGATTTAGTAGACCACTAGCTACTACAATCAGCCCTGGACAAACTTGTAGGGTGCTCGCCAAAAGCACAGGCTTGGCTTGCCTCCTTCTTGAAGGATAGGAAGGCGAGAATACATTGGGGTGAAAATTTCTCTGAAGCAACCCCTATACTGTTCGGAGTTCCCCAGGGAGATAGTTTGTCTCCACTCCTTTTTAACCTCTACATAAGAAGTCTCTGCTCCCTGCTAGAAAACATTGGCGTGTTTTTCACCAATTTCGCCGATGACACGCAGCTGATCTTCGAATTAACAGGAGACTATGCAGTAGATGGCTCAAAGATTGAGGATGTTTACAACATCATTGATACCTGGATGCAGAGGCACTGGATGTGTTTAAATAACACAAAAACCGAATTAATGGTTTTCGGATCTAACCAGGCAAGGTCTAAGTTGGATTTAAAGGGGCCCAGGTTAACTATTTGTACAAAAATAATTTGTACTACCTGCGCCTTTTGAGAGCAATCAGACCTTTTATAAATGAGACTAACTCGGCTACTATTGCAAGAGCAATCCTATTGTGCCGTTTAGATTACGGCAATGCTCTGTTACTGGGAGCCACGAAAAGAGAGCTGACAAAATGCCAAGTAATGCAAAATGATGCGGTTTGTATCATTAAAAAGAAAAAACAAAGGGACCACATATCAGAAGGTAGAAAAGAATTACATTGGCTTAGAATAGAGGACATAGTCAGGTTTAAGGCAATGACAATCATTCATAGATGTCTCTTTGGGGAGGCATCGGCCTACTTTAAAAAAACATTTCTCCTGGTATGCGCCCTGAAGATGCTTAAAATCAGCAGACACTGGTCTCTTAAATATACCAGAGGCTAAACGGGCAACAGGAAAGGGTAGATCTTTTCCTGTCATGGCGGCTAAATATTGGAATGAGTTACCAGCGAACCTAAGACAACAAGAAAACTATTTTAGCTTCATGAAAGCTTTGAAAACCTTCTTATTCCAATAACCTAGATACATCTCTGCGCCTTACCCCAGTGTAGAATAGACCCAGTTAACCAATGTGAGATTCAAACTGTAAATGGTACTTCTCTGTGCTCCCCTCGCCCTGATGCCTGCGGGTTTACGGCGCGTTATAAGCATAAAGTAAAGTAAAGTAAGGACCATCCCGAAGCAGGACGACCCAAGCCTGAGCCACCTCAACAGATTGCTGGACCCTAGAAGCAAGGGGGAGTCCTTCAAGTGCCCAAGAACGGCAGTGGTGCTATTGACCTGTAGCTGAAATTGCAAAGTGCTACTGATTTGTATATAGCCCATAGCTGCCGCCGACCTTCAAACCGCAGTGTAGGAGTCCTCCCTTTTGTCCCCACGACTGAGGCCCAGGAACCCAGGGTCTGCAGGACTGCAACAGGAACAGAAGCCAGCTGGAGCCTCTTTTTCCAAAGTACTGTCTTGACTAACGAGGTCCTTACCTTTTTGGTCTGTAGCTTGTTTGGTCTCACTGGAGACTTGCAGTAACTGCTATTTCTGCAGAGTTGCCTGCACCTTTGCCCTTAACAAGCCTAACAGCTAGGGGCCCTACAGTGATTCCTTTTTAACAAACTCTCTTAAAACATTGTGCAAGCCTTTTGTGCCTTAGCTCCTGAGCCATTGTTCAATTGACTTTGGCTGTCCTGGCTCCCTGCAGACTCTTCTGACCCATTGTTTTTGGTTTTAACTGTGGAATTCCGGCCTCTACAATTTCCACGGATTTGTCCTCTAGGTTGATATGTGGTGGTTGTGTTGGATCCTTGTCCTGAAGACCACTTGTTTCCTGAACCATACTGGTTTTGAAGGGAGCGAGATTGCCCACGAAAGGAAAGAGAGCCGCCCCCTCTCTGTTGTGAAGGCCTTTGGGTAATCTGGTTTAAGGTTTTGAGAGTCTCATGTTCCTTCTTAGCTGTCTCAAGCGCTTCGTCCACGGCCTTGCTGAACAAGTTGGTCTCTTCAACCGTCTTGTTTATTAAGGCTGCTTGGGTTTCAGGCTTAAAACCAGAGTTCCTCAACCAGGCGTGCCGTTTTAGTAGTGTACCCTGGGCCAAGGTCCTTCCCGCTGTTTCAGCAGCGTCCAACGTGTTGTTCAGAATGTTGTGGTTGATTTGCTTGCCTTCCGATACAATCACAAGCAGTTTAGCCCGCATTGGTTGGGGGACCTCTTGGAGGCCCTCTTGCAGCAAATTCCACTGTGCATCTGAGTAGCTAGCCAACAGAGTGGTGTTGTTGGCTATTCGGGTGGAGAATGCAGCAGCAGTCGAAACCACTTTTTGTCTTATTTATCAGATGGTGCCTCACCTGTAGACAGGGGGACACCTGCCCTCTTTCTCGTACTCGTAACTACCAGGGAATCTGGAGTGGCATGGGGGACCGTAGGAGAAGGGCGAAACAACTTCTCTACTCTGGGATTAACTGCCCTGGTCTGGGCTGGAGTTAACAATGAAGGCGTCAGGCGTCTCTTAGAGTTAAGTAAGGGAATGGCCTGACTGCCAGGAGGCTTTTCCTTTAGTATGTCCTCGACAAAATACGAATCCTGCATAGCCTCCTGTGGGGCGATCTGAAAATGTTCAGCCGCCTTCTTTTGAGATGGCGTTAAACACCATTTGATCATCCACCGGTGAGGCCTGATGGACCGGAGTGGTAGGAGGGGAATCCATAAACAGAGCGTCAGGGTCCGTGGTAGGAATAGGGGACGCCCAAGGTTGATTATCAACTGGATGGCTGTCTTCCCAGTTATCCATGGGATCAGCGGGATCACCACCAGGGTCCCCAAAGGGATCATCATCCTGTATGTAGGTATTGATAGGCACCTCATCATCAGGAAGGTCAAAAACGTTCTCCTCATGAGGATCCTGAAAGGTCCTCTGAAACGTAGCCATAGGTGTATAAGGAAGTTCCTCCCGAGGCCTCTTGGGGGCAAACCTCTCTGAAAAATCAACCAACCTCTCCAGTCTATTCATGCACCCCTCAAACTTCTCCCTGGTCCATGATGTTCCATGGGAGGAAAGGGGTCTTCTAGTCGATTTTCCTCTCCAGAACATCGAGATTTTCCTCCTAAAGTCTTGGATAAAGACAAAGGGCTCTCAGAGTACTCTTCTCGAGGTTCTGGGCGTAGTGACGTTTCTCTAGACTCGTCTTTCGGCCGTTTTTTCGGTTTCAACTGTTCCTTTTGTTTAACTGCTGAAGCGATTCTCGTGATACTATAACTGATGCTCAGGGTTTGAGGGAGGTGTGCCAGTTGAGCCGGTGGCTGCGCAGTGGATTTCAGCACCACTGGGGCCTTAAGCGGTGTCAGAGCCTTCTTCTGGAGCGTCTTGACGGCTGCATGTGACTTGGTGATGGCGCCCTTACTTTTCGATTGCCCGGACGCATGCCGCTTTCACGGTTGTGGGGAGGGCTGCCGATCATAAGGGTCAGCAGGCACCGCCGAAGTATCCGAGGTGCCCGATGGCGCTTTGGAACGCTTCGAGTGGACCGCCAAAGCAGAACCGTGGTTTGTGTGCTTAGTGTGGGAATCGGGTGTGTCCCTGTCACCGGGATGTATCGTCCCCATAACAGGACTCACGTTGTGCCTTTCGGGGCCGGGGACAGATGCTGCGGATCGAGAACTCTCTGCGGTCAGGTCAATAACTTCCGAAGTGGAGCCTCGGTCATCGCTAATCCCTTTCTCACACGCAGCGGCTGTGGCAGGGCAATTACTTTCGGCCTGCGACATTCCGTAGGCTGCCCACCGCTTCACACGGTGCTCCTTAATAGTCTTAGGCTGTAGGATGTTTACAGGCCGCACAGGACGCCTCGTTGTGGTCGAGGGGAAGACAATTATTGCACCGGCGTTGCTTATCTTTCCACAGGTATTTTGCCTTACATGAAGGACAAAATCTAAATGGAGTCCTGTTCATAGCGCATGATCGTGATAGCGACGACAAACCCAAGGGAACAAAGAGAGGGGAAAAAAAGCATTCTTGAAAAGAATCTGACCACCCTGACCCCACTCTCCCTACTGTAAAGGACGGTCAGGAGACCCGGCCACGTGGTCGGCATTGCTGACTGGATCAACAGCCGTCTGGATTCCATCATCACCCGTTGTTGGCGGTGGCACAGGAATCCGCCGTCGAAGGGAGTGACAATGAGATTATAAATATAACAATAACGTAATGTTTTATGAAGAGCTTCACATTAGGGCGACCAGATGGCTGGGTGGAAAAAAATAATATGAGGGACCTTGACGCCTGATTTTGGGTACTCTACACGTCACATTATGGCTAGTGTTGCAGGCACAGCCATGTCGACCTCCCCTTTCGATTCTCGAAAGACAAGATGCAATATTCCGCGGTTACCACTGGATGTCAGACTATATGCACAGCATGTGATTCTAAGCAGAATAACAAGCATCGGAAAAATATTTATTTTACTAGAAAACCTTGTGTAAATGTTATTGGAATACTTGGCACTGTGAATCTCTGTTACAACTCTACAGCTCACGTTGACCCCTCTTGAGATAAGTCTGGCTGCTCAGTCACACTACCAACATGTGTAGTACAGACCTATACCAATAGGTGAGTTACCTAATACCAAAAGGCCAAGGCTGGTGTAGTCTCCCACATAGTTACTACATACAATCTTGCCTAACAGGCTGTAATATGGATTGGGACAAAAATAGTCCCAACCCCCACATCCGGCCAGGATGCATTCACCAACACTTTGCCCAGGAAATCCAAGCTGGAGTCCAATAAATGACTTAACATAGGTGGCATTTCCTGATCCGAGGGGGCAGGAAGAAGATCAAAGGACAAGGTGAAACAAGTGTGGCTGTTAGGTAGATTTTTCAGTTTTGTGCCAAATCTGCTTCACCTGTGAGACCCCCAGCACTTTTTGTTGGACCCTGTCAAGATTGCCACAAGACATCCAGCCCAAAGTGTTTGACAACGGGTCTTGCCCGTTTTAAGGAAACTCTGTTCCTTTGTAAAAGAGCCAAAAAGCCCAAACTGAACCCGTGCTGCCATGTTGCCATGGTGACTATGCCATCCTCTCCACAAACAAAACTACCAAGCTGTATGAAGGAGGAGCCAAATGAGGTCACGGCTACCCGTTATAACACTTCCGGGTAGCTGTACTCGCTGCTTCTGATTTTCGTCTGATTCACAGCAAGCTCTCGTTCCCATGTCTTGACCCCCCCCTTGACTGCGCCTGTTCTTTTCCTGGCCTTTGACCTCAGTCTGTGTTTCTTGAACTCTTTTGCTTCCTTGTTTACCTGCACTTGGATTGTTTACACGTTGCCAAACCCCGGAACGCTAATCAACCTGCCTTTGTCTACTGTTTGTTACCTCCTGAACTGCTTTCAAGTTGCCGGGCTCCAGGACGCTATTTGACCTGCCTTGCCTGCTGTTCTGCATTACTGTCCGCACGTTGCCAAACCTCAGAACGCTATTGACCTATCTTGCCTGCCGTTCTGTTCTGCATTTCTGTCCGCACGCTGCCGAATCCCGGAACGTGATCTGACCTGCTCTGCCTCTACTGTTCGCACCGGTCTTCCAACAAAATCTTTCTTCATTACCTCGGATTCATCACGCCGGCTCCAAAGGGACGACAACAACCAAATTTTCTACACTGTGACATCATCATCACCTTACCTGAGTAAATCTGCATACCCAAGAGAATAGCGCATGAACTAGAGACTGACACCCTGCGCTCAGGTCGTTGGGCGTCCTCGTTTCGTCGGGATTGTCTGGAACTAGAGACTGCCAAATTTCCGTCTAGGCGTCCTCATTTCGTCGTGAGTTAGGGATAGGTTAGGTTTGCAGAGTTTTCTCAGTAGTGCCTTCCCACTGTCTACCCATTGGTAAGTCTCTCTGTCTGTTATTTCTCCATCATAGAAATTCGTTATTGTCACTTCCTGAACGTGTCTTTCCCGCTCTATCTCCTGAATCTCCTGATATACGATTTTCCTCCTACAGCCCATATTCTCAGTGTATGTCAACACCCACTACAGCGATCCTTGATCGGCTGCATTGTCTACGCTCCGCGGTGTCTGTGTCCATCTCTAGCTACGGCAGTAGATCCATCTTTCGACTAATTGGTTCCTTTGTAGTTTTACCTGGAAATACAAAGGGACACATTGGTAGGAAGAACTCTGGCTACTCTTTGAGTTCTTCTACCAGGCCTCCTGATCACGAGTTGGACTAACTTGACAGACTCACCCCTTCTCTTACTCTGGCTGTGGGAGCTATTTTGTGTCACTCCATACCTTATTTTTGGAGTGATGCTTTCCTTCAACTTTTTTGGATCTGTAATATAGTTTTCTTTGTCTTCAGACATGCCTGCCTGGAACCAATTCCAACTGGGAGGCTGGCTGTCCAGAAAGGACAACGACCACACACATTTTGAATTCAGGAGGAGTGCTGTTTGGTTGGGTTCCTGGATAAATAGCTTGAGATCCTGAGGCGGAAGACAAGTCGACCACTTAAACAAAACACGATGAGGAAGAAGAGAAGACGACGACTGTAGCTACTTTCAGCGACCAGAGAGGCCTGCTGAGGCACCTCTACTGTGCTGACCCTTTCTTCCATGCGACAGAGAAGCTCTGAAGAGGATGTCTCCTTCCCTTGGACTTATCAGACCAATCAGCTTTAAAATGACCTGCATTACGAGCCATCTCACGACGAGCTGCGACCTTAATGGGCTGCAAACCACCAATATCCTTGGACCTCGAGCGCCACCAATACCCTTGGACCTCGAGCCTGAGTGCTGTGCATCGCCTTCCGAAGGCAATATTCCACTCCTTGAAGTCCCCTCTGCAGCTGGACCGAGAAAGCGAGTAAATCGATCGGATGGCAACCTTCCTTCATCTGGTGTCCTGGAAAAGGCCCAAAATCACAGAGTTGCGAGAAGCAACAAAGAATCCTTTGCTAGGAGCCTTCCCACTAGACTGCTGCTGCAAAATCTCTTCCAGTGTCCTTTCTTTCGTCTGAAGACCAACAATTCAGTGACGAGGTCCTGTATACGTCTGCATCATCTTCACTGCTGAGGTACTGTGAGACGCGAGTTAATACTTACCCATGGTCATTCTGCTGCTCCTGTATGGCTAGAGGGGTGATTTGTACTTTTGGGAGTTCACCTATACACGTTCGACCAGGTCTAATGCTGGTGCGCATTCAGGGAGCCTTCTACGAAGTCCCTGAACACTTTTACCAACTTCAAAGCATTGTAATTATTTGTTATAGAAGACGTCCTCTGGAACTCAAATTACTTTACTGCAGTGGATACTGGGCCACCAGTGTATCCTTTTGCCTCTGAGAACACTCTTCTCTAAATGGGGAAGGACTGCTAAAGCCCAAGGCCCCTGTAAAGAAAAGATGGCAAGTGTTGCAAAGTCCTTACTAGCAAATGTTGGTCTTGTAACATCATTATTCCTGAAACAGAATATGTTACAAAGTTTACTACAAAGTGGTTTTAAATCTCTTTATTCCAGTTTTCAACATAACACAAAAACAAAATGAACGCTCACACCCCCCCTCCCACAAACCCCCATAACACAGGTGCACTTATTGCGATATGACATATTCCAGTGTCGTAATAGAGTAGAAAGCGTGCATTACCCATAACCTTCTCATAACATTCTCATCATATGAGTACACTTTAGAGGGGCCAGCCAGCTCCAGGCGTTCTTCGACACCAAGGAGGTATCGTCATGACTGGCAAGGAACCTTTTTGACATCTGGAGAGGGGTCACATAGGCAAACAGCCAAAATGACCATTCACTGTAGTGCGAACACAAAGAACAACCATGCACAAAATGACTAGGTCACATGACTTGCTGTGCTAAAAAATGTGCTTTTGTTCAGGGAACAAGTGGCTGCCAATGATGTAAAAAGGCTACAGCACTGTGTAGCCAAAAGCATAAAGCTGCTACCAGCCTCTGCTACTCCCTCGCCGTTGGAGAAAACCAAAGCAAAGCTGAAGCCGTCAGCGAGATTTCCGTGCCAGCATATAGATAGCAGGATTTCTTTTTAAACAGCAAAAATGAAGGGGACTAACAGAGTTATCAAAAGTGAAGTGTGAGAAACTAGTTAGTCCTCGGTGCTCTCTCTCTCAGGTGGCCTGGGCACGGCCATCGCCTTTGGATCCAGACCCTGGAGGTGGACCAGTGCAGGAGGATCACCTGGGTACGGGGTCTTCGCGGAGTGGGGTTGAGACTGATGATTGTGAGATGCTGTATTCCCCCCTTTTTTGTTCATCTACCCCACTCAATTTTTTAGGATTCTCTGAGGTTCCAACTCCCCACCCCCTTTTTACACAAACACTGGGCCGAAGACGTGGGTGAGAGTAACAAAACAAACTCTCGTACATCATACTGGACATGTCCCGTTAATCGGGTTAAGCAAAGTCAGACACTTGACTTCAAGTGCGTATACCGGATACCAATTTACTCTCCTCACACGGATAAAAGGCAACGCCTAAAGAGACACACTGAGCAAGGCGGAACATGAGTACGAGCAGGACTTCCGGGGCAAAGGCAAACCTACTGGAGCAGAGCGACAGACCAAGGGATGAGAGCAGCAGGTCGAAAACCCAAGAGTTCCGTGTTGGAGGTCGTGGGCGCAGACAGGCCGCGAAAGACACATGGAGAAGGCCAGATCCCGCAAGTGAAGACTGCATTGTGTTTCAAGGACACAAGCGACCCTCCCAGGCGAACGGCAGTGTTGTGGAGGTGAGGCCAAGCCTGTGGTACTAACCTTGACTCATGAATTGGAAATCGTAAAACTAAGAAATGCACACAGCCTGTGAGTTGGCAAGAGACTTGAGACACCAGTGTGTGTTAAAGAAAGTTTGAAGTGGCAACATTATATTGCAAGTGAAGGATGCATGCGTGTGGATGAGACGTGAGGAAATGCAGACCTGTGAATGAACTTTGAAGTAAAAGACAGCTGTGAAATCAGCAATACTGAGTAATGAAGTGGTCCGGCGAAAGGAGGTAACCCACTGAAAAGTCTCAGCGAAAGGTGCATTGTTTGTAAGGAGAAAGCAAATTAAGTGAAAAAAAACAAGTAAGAAGAAATTACCTCCTAGAGTAGGGGAGAGTGGAAGTTGAAATCGTGAACTTTTAGTCGAAGTGGTCCTGCAGAGGTCTGTAAAGAAAGCCTTGGCCCTTTGAAAGTTTTCGCCACCCCCGAAAGTGGTCTGAAGTGTAGTAAACGTTGGGAAGGGAACTTTGTGCTAAAGAGGTCTGAGCCCGACAGAGGGGGACCCATGTGAACTTTGCGTTGAAACATTATTTGGAGGTCTGAATGAGAGACTTTAAAGAGGAAGGCCAGGCGGGCCTCGACCTACGTTCTGGGGTTGTTTAGTATGCTTAAAACCCGTGCCAGAGTGTGTCATCCTGCCTACAAGGACTGCCATACTCTGTGTAATCTCACGTGGGGGGGGGGGGGAGCTGATTTAGCTACCTTTATTAATTTTAACACTGATTGCCCTTTGCATACATTTCCCCTTTATACACTTTTTTGTACAAGAGATGGGCAGGCATTGGGTTTCGTTAGCATATGCCATTTTTTATTTGACGGACTCTACTGGGACTATTGTGTTTATTATTTGATGGTCGAGACGACTCCCACCAGGAGATGCAGACTATCTGGTCATGGACCCGTTTGTGTTCAAGATATCGACGGTTAGGTTGTTGAAAAGCATTGATAGGTCCATAGGCTTGTAACTGGCCTAACCGTTTCCACTGTTGTTGATATCCAATGTTGTCTGTTTGTTGAGTCTGAAGTTCATTTTCGGGGCTGTATCACCCAGGAATACTAAAACCATGTCCTTACTTCAGATCCAAACTAATGTTGCTATAATTTGACGGGCATGTCGGTGCACTGAGTGTAATTCAATATTCTGCCTCTGCAGACTCTCGACGCAGGAGAAGGAGCACATCTCGTCCCAGCTAACCTCCCTGCAAGAAACTTACAGCCAGCTGTGCAGCGAATCTGCAGGCCAACTGCAGCAGCTCCAAGGGCAGCTGGCCAAGGAAGCTGAGCAGAAGGTAAAGTACTGTCCTAGCCAAGCTCTGTCCTGGTTTCTTCTGGAGTTAACTCATGCACACTAAGCTCATCTGAATCAAACCAGTCTTCTCCAGGTCCTGTGCAGATCTACTGCTCCACGTTATATGGGTGTCCAACAGAGATTCTATCAGGACCCATATTCTATTATGTAGCGGCCACACAACATGAGCAATTACTGTCCTTGTGCTTCATGAACTGTGAAGGCATTCCATAAGCCGTTATGTCAATTTGTCCAATACAGTGTAAGCACATACCATGAACATTGCCAATCCTGGTGCCCCAGGCAATGGTTGCATACATTGCCCCCCTTCTTGTCCGAGCACCGTGCTCCTCTCACACATCATGAGCTCATCCTGTTCTCATGCCACACATAGTGACTGCATCCAATTACCCTGCTCACTCTTGTTCCCATAAGGATTGACCCCATTTAGAGTGCACTACCATGCTTCCCTGTATGGTGCTGGTGCTCCCCAGCCCTGCAGGATCTTCCCTAGAGGACTGCTGGTACCAGCCCCTGGGCTCAGCCTGAGTCACTCATCCTCAGAGGGTGGGGGGAATCCGCTGTACTACATGTGTGCCATGGTCTGTGGGCGTGTTTCTGCGTCCATTTGTCGTGCATTCATCAGTTTGTGTCTGCTTGCTTTTTGTACACCGAAGCTTTAGCAAAGGGGCTCCCATCTCCATGTGTTTCTAGGTCTCCCCAATAAGTGCTGCTTTTTATTGACCTGTTGGCCTCAGTTGTCCCTCATGGAAGGAGAGGAAGCCTATCTTCATGCATGTCCAGCCTGAGAGCTGCTGTCCACTGTCATACTGGTAGGACCCCTCTTCTCGAGGTCTCTTGCCCCTTCTCTCCATGGGCCTTCCCTCTGGAAAGCACATCCTTGCTGCCCACAGAGTCATCTTTTGGAGCCACCTTTCCATATTGTAGAGATCATCTTTGTGCCCATGATATCCCCTGGGAGATAGAAGGCCACCTCACCCAACTCACCATTGAGGCACTGCTGTTTAAAGACGACCATGTCCTCCAGGTTCTGCTGTAGGTGCAGAGCTTTCGGAGAGAATATTTGTATACCCGCCCCTTAGGTTAAATTGTCCCATTGGCTGCCTGGGTTAAAAGTCCCCTCAGGTCTATTTCTGCACCTGGTGCTGATGCTTCGCTGTGCAAAAAGCTGATGTGTAAAACGTTTTAACCAATGCTGCAAACGTGAACGTTCATAAAGCGTCAAAGTACCAAGACTTCGAGCAGCACTGAGCATGGTGTGTGGAGTCTGGCGATGTCCTGTCGTCACAAACACATTAACTGACATCCTTGCTTGCGAGTTGAACTAACCCATCTGAGTTTCCATTTGATGGGCTCTGACCCGCAAAGACCGACCAGCAGGAAGCGTGTGGGTATCTGTGCAGAGAACAAGTCGCATGCTGGATGCTAACACCAAGCTTACACTGTGTGTGTCGTTCAGCGAGCTGCTCCTACGGCTCTCTTGTCTCTCAGTGCAGCAGGCAGCGCCTCCAGCCTGGTAAGTAGAAGCTGTTCATGTCCTCCTTCTATGTCTGCATTTCCCCCCTTCTGTGGCTGAGGTAGATTAGTGTGTTTGTCTCCTTCCCACCTCTGTTCACCTTGCCTGGTATGTCTGTGATTTCGACGAAGCATGCTCACACTAACCTTTGTGCCAGAGCACAGGCAGCAGATCTCATCCCATGCTGACTGCTTTCTCATTTCTGTCTCGACTGAGAGACAAAGATTTCATGCGAGTCCTTGGCCACTAGAGGCCGCTGCCAGGGTTCCCCCAGAAGTTCCACTCTTTGCCCCTCAGAGTCGGAAAGATGTTTTTCCTGTTGTGTTGATTTTCTAGCCCATAGGAAAGGTCTACAGTTAGCAAAAATTGTATCATTTATGGGAAGACCTCTTCCCATTAGGATACATTCTCACTCTCATGATGAAACCCTACAGTTTAGATGCATTGTTATGACCCTGGTAAGGTCTTGCAGGATAGGTTGTATCACCCGCAGGAAGGCTCTGCAGTAAGGGTGGGTTGTGACACCCATGCTAAGGTCACTAAGTTATGAAAGGATGGATTTACAGACAGGGTGGTTTCTGCACCCATGGTGAGACCCTTCAGCTGGTGTCGGTTGTTTGGGTCTGCTTTGACACCCATGTAAAGGTCCTGCAGTTAGGGCCTACTGTGACACCCATGGTTAGGTCCTGCAGTTAGGGTATGCTGTGACACCCATGGTAACGTCCTGCAGTTAGGGCCTGCTGTGACACCCATGGTAAGGTCCTGCAGTTAGGGCCTACTGTGACACCCATGGTAAGGTTGTGAAGTTGGGGTCTGCTGTGACACCCATGGTTAGGACCTGCAGTTAGGGTCTGTCGTGACACCCATGGTAAGGTCCTGCATTTAGGGGCTGCTGTGCAACCCATGGTAAGGTCCTGCAGTTAGGGTCTCCTGTGACACCCATGGTAGGGTCCTGCAGTTGGAGTCTGCTGTGACACCCAAGTAGGCTTCTGCAGTTAGGCTATGCTGTGGCAGTGATGGTAAAGTTGTGCAGTTGTGATAGGCTTTATGACACCCCCCTGCCAGGGTGGCACTACAGTCCGGTTGGGTTGTGCATCCATTGTGAACCGTTTGGTCAGGGTAGGTTGTAATATCAATTGTAAAGTCTAGCAGTTAGCGCCTGCTGTAAAACCCATTGTAAGGTTGTGCAGGTAGGGGCTGCTGTGCAACCCCATGGTAAGGTCCTGCAGTTAAGGTCTGCTGTGACACCTATGGTAAGGTCCTGCAGTTAGGGTCTCCTGTGACACCCATGGCAAGGTCCTGCAGTTAGGGTCTGCTGTGAAACCCATTGTAAGGTTGTGCAGTTAGGGTGTGCTGTGAAACTCATTGTAAGGTTGTGCAGTTAGGGTCTGCTGTGAAACCCATTGTAAGGTTGTGCAGTTAGGGTCTGCTGTGAAACCCATGGTAAGGTTGTGCAGTTGGGGGCTTCTGTGACAATGATGGTAAAGTTGTACAATTATGATTAGGTTTTGTGCTCCCACAACCCCCATAGGATGGCACTACAGTTTAGGTGGGTTGTGCATCCATGGTTAGGTCCTGCAGTTATGATAAACTGTACCACCCACAGGAAGGCTCTGCAGTGTGGGTATGTTGTGACACCAATGTTAAGAACCCAAAGCCAGGGTATGTTGTGATACCCATTTTTGGATCTGCAGTTAGGATGGGCTTTGGCACCCATGGGAAGGTCATACAATCAGGGTGTGTGTAATTACATGGTTTTGAAGCCTGCAATCAGTAACATTTTTCTCTAGGGTGATATGTTCTCCAGTTGTCCCTTGGCAGAGCTGGTGGGGGCCTTTGGCCACCTCCTCTACGGGCCTAGGAACTTGCTGTACTTAGGAGCTATTAGTCGGTTTGTCCTGTATGTGTTCTTTGTCGCTGCTGCTTGCTGCTTTGCGTGCTGTATTTGGTTGTCAGTGATCACATATTTTTCATGCTGGGAATTCCTGGGTCTCTTCTGGCATCTCATTGGTACGGCGGATCTTGTGCATGGTTGAAAGCATTTTCGGGTGTTTGTTCCTTTCGTTCTGCTGCTTTGAGGTATTTTGCGGTGGATTTGCTGTCTTTGGAGCTGGCATTCCTGTGGTTCTTGCATGCCCTCAGCAGTAATAGCAGGCCCTGGTATTGGCTTTTCGCACTTTAAGTTCCACGCTTCCGTCAGCGACAATATTGTTTCTGATTGTACGTTCTTTTCTTTACATTTACAGGGGACGGATACCATTGCTGGGGTGATTGACCTTGGTACCATGGAGATATTTCCCGTCTTCAAAGCCATGCAGAAAGGACTGGTGGACCAGGAAACGGGTCTGGTGCTCCTGGAGGCCCAGCTAGCCGTTTGTGGCCTTGTCATCCCAGAGGCTGATGATACTCTCAACCTGGAAGAAGCCCTTGCCCAGAATGTTATCGACCACAGGACATTCCAGCATCTGAAAGAGCTGAGTGATGCAGTGCGCTTGCTGGACAGATTAAGTGCCCGGGACCAGCTGTTGCTCCCGACTGTCCAAGCGATCCAGGAACAGCAAATTAGAGAGTGCATTGGTCTGAGCATTTTAGAGTACCACCTGGCAGCGGGCGGCTTTAAGATCCCACCCCACAATGAATGTTTGAGTTTGGAAAAAGCACTTGAGCAGGACAGCATCAGTGCCCACTTATGCTCCTTGCTAGAAACCCGCCAGAGAATCTCCAAGAATCTGATTGACCCAAACACAGCAAAGAAGGTCGGCCTGTCGGAGCTGATTCAGCAGTGTATTATCCACCAGGAGACTGGCAGGAGGCTGCTGCCAGTGAAAAATCTGGGTAGAGGGATGATTTGCCTGAAATCTGGGAAGAAAGTCAGCATCTTCCGTGCTGTGCAAGAGGGGCTGATTGACCGCCAAGTTACTTTGAGACTTCTGGAAGCCCAGCTCTTTGCTGGAGGCATTGTGGACCCTAGGACAGGGCACAGGTTGACGGTGGGTGAGGCTGTGCGGCATCACTTGATTGACCAGGATATGGCCTGTGCCCTCTGGGTTCACCAGCTCCAAGGTGGTGGGATTGTAGACTCAGTTACAGGTCAGAGACTCACCCTCGATGAAGCACTAGATAGTGAATTGATAACTTCTCAAGTGGCCTTGCTGATTCTGGAGTCACTTGAGTCGTTTAAAGGTCTCCTGTGTCCAGAATCTGGAGAGATCCTATCTCTGTCGGAGGCCATCCAGCAAGGTCTGCTTTCAAAAGAGCTGCCAGACAGACTTCTCCAGGGTCGGCAGTTTGTTCAGGGGATCTACCTAGTGGAGGCCAGAGAGGTCTTGACATGGAATAAATCTGTTGAACGTGGGATCATTGATCAAGAAGTTGCTAAAAGTTTGAAATCGACAGCCGTACCCGATGTGATGCCCATTTTACAGAGAGATAATTCTCTAACCAGGTCACCGTTCAGCTCTATGTCTGGTGGTGCTGGTCCTCCACATGTTGAGAGTCATACTGGGAATGAAGGCCACATGAAACAGCCGGCCATTGATGCAGAGTGCCTGATCCATCTATGTAGTCGCAGCTATATCAACATCCACAATGGACAGAGAGTGCTCCTAGCCGACACCAGCATCAATGATGTTGTCAGGGCACTGACACAGACCTACCAGAATGGCTTCAGAAATGACCTTACAGACTTTAAGGAAAACAATATGTTCAGCAATGGCAAATTCTTACAGACTAACGGGCAAGATAGTGTCCAATCTCCTGACAGCCTCGGCCTTCTCGCACAGCGGCCCCATTATCTCACTCAGTCTCAGCCTATGCACGATGACATGGGGGGGCGCACCTCTCAGAGTGATGCTGGAGATGGTCGACCAGCCTTCTTACGAACAAATGGTTCATGTCAACGTGACACAGAGAATGCCCTCAAAGAGGGGAAGAACCCAAAACTTGTTAATTTGATGGAAAATATCAATGTCACAAAAAATGTGGACTTTATAATACAGTCAAAAGGACTCTCTGATGGTGAAACGGAGGTAGAACAGGCAGAACCAGTCCATGAACCTGACCAAGTCTCCACTGGAAGCACAATCGACATGAAGCCAGAGCTGCCTATGTCTCTATTGGAAAATAAACTTAACCCTTCTGAAACACATGTAGGTCCGGCACCAGGTCTCAAAAGCCCGCCGCCAGCATCCGATACTCCCTTACATGGGACTAGTGTGGAAGGAGGATCTCAACCTTCTGCAAACGTGTTAGACAGGTCCTTGAAACAGCAAAACAAAGCCAATGGGACTATATGTTGTGATAGCCAGAACCAGTCTGTCTTGGGTGCAGTAGCAGAAGACATAAAGGGCATAGTAAAGACCAGCGGCAAGGAGAGCAGAGCGAAGGGAGGAGAGGAGAGCAAAGTTGACAAGTCCAAAGAGCAAATGAAAGGGAGCAAGGAAAGCAGAGTGAAGGGAGGAGACGTGCAGAGCAAAGGTGACCAGGGGAGCAAAGGGAAGGCCAAAGAACAGACAAAAGGGAGCAAGGAGAGCATAGGGAAGGCCAAAGAACAAGTGCAAGGGAGCAAGGAGAGCAAAGTAAAAGGAGGAGACGAGGAGAGCAAAGGTGACCAGGGGAGCAAAGGGAAGGCCAAAGAGCAGACAAAAGGGAGCAAGGAGAGCATAGGGAAGGGAGGAGATGAGGGGAGCAAAGGGGACCAAGGGAACAAAGGGAAGGCCAAGGAGCAGATGAAAGGGACCAAGGAGAGCAGAGTGAAGGAAGGAGACGAGGAGAGCAAAGGTGACATAGGGAGCAAAGGGAAGGCCAAAGAGCAGATGAAAGCGAGCAAGGAGAGCAGAGTGAAGGTAGACGATCAGATGAGCAGAGTGAAGGAAGGTGATCAGGAGATTAAGGGCAATGAGTCAATCAAAGGAAGCAAAGGGAGCAGAGTGAAGGAGACAGACCATGTGAGCAGAGCAAAGGCTGAAGAGCGGGAGAATAGATTAAAGGCGGAAGATGATTTGAGGAAAGTGAAAGCCAGAAATCAGGAGAGCACCATTGAGGCAGGAGGCCAGGGGCAGAGCAGAGCGGGGGCACAAGACCAAGAGAGTAGCAGGAAGGCAGGGGAGCAGAGGAGCAGAGTGAAAGCCAGCATCCAGGAGAACAGAGATAATGAAGCAGACCAGGGGAGCAGCAGAAAGGCAGGGGACCAGAGGAGCAGAGTGAAAGCCACAGACCAGGAGAGCAGCAGGGAAAAGGGAGACCAGGGGAGCAGCAGAAAGGCAGGGGACCAGGGGAGCAGAGTGAAAGCCAGCATCCAGGAGAACAGAGATAATGAAGCAGACCAGGGGAGCAGCAGCGGGAAGGCAGGAGCACAGGTGAGCAGCAGCGGGAAGGCAGGAGCACAGGTGAGCAGCAGCGGGAAGGCAGGAGCACAGGTTAGCAGCAGCGGGAAGGCAGGAGCACAGGTGAGCAGCAGCGGGAAGGCAGGAGCACAGGTGAGCAGCAGCGGGAAGGCAGGAGCACAGGTGAGCAGCAGCGGGAAGGCAGGAGCACAGGTTAGCAGCAGCGGGAAGGCAGGAGCACAGGTTAGCAGCAGCGGGAAGGCAGGAGAGCAGGAGAGCAGCAGCGGGAAGGCAGGAGCACAGGTTAGCAGCAGCGGGAAGGCAGGAGCACAGGTTAGCAGCAGCGGGAAGGCAGGAGCACAGGTTAGCAGCAGGAGGAAGGCAGGAGAGCAGGAGAGCAGCAGCGGGAAGGCAGGAGCACAGGTTAGCAGCAGCGGGAAGGCAGGAGAGCAGGAGAGCAGCAGCGGGAAGGCAGGAGCACAGGTTAGCAGCAGCGGGAAGGCAGGAGCACAGGTTAGCAGCAGCGGGAAGGCAGGGCACCTGGAGAGCAAAATGCCTGAGTCAATTCAGAACGGCAGAAAGAAGGCTGTCGACCAGGCAGCAAAAGTTAAGGCAGAAGGTGAGGAGATGGCGCTTGTTGAGGAACCTGGTGAGACTGTTTTAAGTGACACATTGGCGCATTGCATTGTGCCAGGGCACACTGCTGTGAAGCTCCTGGGAAAGCACAGCATGCTGAAAGGTTTTTTTGACTCTCGCACAGGTGAGTCCCTCAGCATTGAGGAGGTGATTGAAGAAGGTGTGATGGATGAGAAATTGCTGCAGAAAGTCCTGACACCTGAGAAAGCAGTGGCAGGCATTTTGGATCTTTGCAACCACACAATCTTATCTGTCAAGGATGCTGCTGCCGCAGGGCTACTGGATGCAGGTACTGCCATCAAAATCTTAGAAGGTCAGGTGGTTACCGGAGGCATAATCGACCTTAAACGAAGTAAGAGGGTTTCAGTGACTTTAGCCTCCAACCTGGGCTTGGTAGATCCATCCAGTCAAGGAGATCTGATTAAACTGGAGAAAGCTTTGAAAGGGAAAAATACTGAAGAAGCAGCCATCAAAAAGATGGTAGGTTTGCAAATGGAGGCATGTGGAATCAAAGATCCCAAAACCAAGGAGCAACTAAGTGTTGTACAATCACTCCAAAGGGCACTTGTAAGTAGGCAGGCCATTCTGTGTATCCTGAGCAAGCAGATAGTGGACGGTGGGATCATACACCACCCTTCAGGAATGAGGATTTCTGTGGAAACTTCTCTGGCGAATGGCTTGATCGATGAGGAGCTGGCACAAGAGCTTCTGGAAATCGAGAGAGTCTGCCTACATAGACATGTTCATTCTGACACTGGGAAATCTGTGTCCTTAGATCAGGCAGTATCCATGGGGTTGGTCAGTGAACATTGTGTTCTAGCTGTGCAGGAGCTCCAGGCACTGAGCAGAGTGGTCCCAGACCCTGATTCTGACCAAAGGCTTACTCTTTCTAAAGCAGCTGAACGTGGATTGCTGTCACAGACGGCACTGCAGGCTGCCCTTCGTTCCTCAGATGGCGAATGTGAACTCATCGATCCAGAGAGCTGCACCGTTCTTCCGTATTTGGAATTTATCAAGAAATGCAGAATTGACCTGGAGTCCGGGCTGAGATATCTTGAGGTGGATCATTGCGGAGCAGTTAAAGATGTTTCTGGTGACATCATTCCATTGGCCGAGGCAGTGAGGGTTGGAAAGGTGGACATGCAGCCTGCATTAAGGTTACTGCAGGCCCAAGCGGATACAGGTGGCATCTTTCAAGCAAGTACGGGCAAAAGGTTGTCTCTATTATTATCCTTAGAGCAAGGATTGATTGATGAGGAAATGGCCAGGCGGATTGCTGTCAAACAGCTGTCGGAAGGGGGGATTGTTAACCCTATAACTGGTGAAAGGGTGTCACTCACGCAGGCAGTTGCCACAGAGTTAATCAGCCAAAATTTAGCAAATGACATAAAGTTGGGTTTCTTAGATCCTAGAGTTAATGGTGATTTAATGCTGACAACAAGGGGGTACGGCGAGCTAGAGACAGAGTGCACAGTGGGGCTGACAGGATTGACGGCCAAGAGCACCCACACTCTGGTATCGAGACACTACACCAATGAAGAGCATGAAGAAATTGACAGCAAAATAGCTGATGGGGCCTTCTCTGCCCATGGTACACCAGTGACTTCAGATGTAACAAAGCACACTGGTATGCACACTCTTGCTTCAGAGGTTGTCCAGAGCACAGTGTTGGCATGTTTCCCAGGGGATGGTAGGGATGTGGTGGAGCAAGCTTCCATGTTGCCTCTTGGAACACACACAACAAAAAACAGGACCACAGAAAAGAAAATAGTGGCAATTGAAGGCACTGAACTGTTGCATCAGAATGGGACAAAGGGAAGAAAGAAATTGCTTCCACAAATGGCCGCTCCTACTGCAATGGATGGCTTTCAGAAAGAGAGGGGATCACAGTTTGGTGAAGATTCGACAGTAGATCAAACAGCATCTGAACAAGTGCTGAAAGGCAGTCCGAAAACATTGCATGTAGACAGACTGACAGAAATATTTATGAAAAGCAAAGAGAGTCTCTCAGTTCAACAGACTTTTAAAGAAATTGGAACAATGCAAATGGAAGAACTTAACTTGGTGGCAAATCTGGATCGGCGTAGTTCACGCAATCCTGAAGATGAATGTTGTTCCATGAAGAACGGGCCCGCACTAGATGACTGTCAAGAAATACAAAGTAGCACTTTTGTAAGAAACCAAGAAGATCAAAAAGCAGATCAGCAAGTTACCAAAACAATATCTTCTGACCGACTCCAGCTACCATCCTCAATAAATCAAATTACACCTCCAGAGAATCGAGTGGAAACGCTACTAGAAGTTACCCCGGAACCTAATGGTGCTACTCAACAAGCCGAGACAATGTCAGCCGAGAGCTCACCAAATGTGCAGGAGAAACTGCAAATGCAAAAAGAGTTCAAAACAGAGAAGCCATCTATGAATAACTGTCCCCAACTCCCAGACAAAGGCTCTGGTAATGGGAACTCCTTCTCAGCAAACCAGAGTCTGGTAGTGGAGAAAGCAGCCAAAGAAAAACTTTCCCAAGCGAAGGTGAAATTAATAGAAAACCAGCCACAACCACTGGATAAACATTTAATGGAAAAACAGCTTCAAAAGCAAGCCTCAAAAGAAAACCAACTTCAACAGCCAGATAAAAACACATCAGAAAACCTGCTCCAGCAAATGAAACCACAAACAGAGAAACAGATCCCCTTGGAGGCAGTGCCACCTCAAAGGAAGACGCTGCTGTCAGATAACCATACTTCAAAATCTCTACAAAAGCTGGTAGAAATTTCAACAGAACAATTTGGTCCCAATTGTTCAGAGAAATCCTTAACAGAAGAAAAAACTCAAAGACCAGACCAGTTCTCCGAGAAAGTATTCCAAGAAGTAGGGCAGTCCAAACACAGAGAAGAAATTCAACAACTGGAAAAAATATCAACAGGAAATCACTCTCCACAATCAATAGAGCGAGACACATCATCCACAATACACACGCCATTGTTTACAGAAAAGCAATCCAAACAGCAGGGAAAGCCCTCCACTGAGAAACAGGCACCAGTCAATACCTCAGCAGAAATGCTGACCCAACAGGCAACATTAACAATAGTAGGTGTGCCACAACAACAAGAGAAACACAATTTCCAACAAGCAGATATGCAAATAATTGAACAATTCGAACAATCGCCAGCAATGCACCCACAACAGCCAATAATTGCTTTCACCGAAACACACATCAAACAGAAGACATCGATAGCAGAGAAACAGAGGCAACCAGCATTGGAGCTTTCTCTTTATAAATCCCAACAAATAGAAGCTTCAAAAGAAACACCACTCGAGAAAACAAATTTGTCAACACAAAAACAGTTTCAGCAACAACTAGAGGAACATGCCAACCAAAATAATTTCCAAGAGAAAACCAAATCCTCATCAGACAAACTTCCAGATAATTCTACTGCAGAGAAACTGTATCAGTGTGTAGAAATATCTTCAGCCCCTATGCAATCCCATGTGCCAGATTTGCTGTCCCTAGGAGAATATCTTCAACAGCCAAGCGACATCTCTCTTGAAAAACCTTCTCAACAAGAGGCTAACTCCCCATTGGAAAATAAAGCATTGGAGGGCACTTCTGAAGTAAAGGTTCCAAAACAAACAGAGAGGCTTGCTCCAGAAAACCAAACCCTGTCACCTTTGGACTCCTACGTTAAACAGTCCCAAGAATCAAGTAACGCATCTGTCGGAAGCCAAACCCAACAATCCAAAGAGACTTCATTGTACAAGCAAATCCAACAACTGGAGAAGGATACGCTGGAGAAGAAACCTCACCAGCCTGAGAAACGTTTAGAGAGATCCCCAGTTGTGAAGGAACCAAAACAAGGAAAATCATCTATTGAAAAACAATTTAAACAACTTGGGGAACCATTAACTGAAAAACAACAATCTGAAACCTCTTCAGCAGAAAACATAGGAAAACAGCTTGGAGACACTCCACCTGAAGAGCAAAAAAAACTGTTTGTAGAGAAAGGGATTCCAATCAGGGATGAGGAAGCCGAATATGTGGACCCACTTGTCAAAAAGCATACACCGTCACCCGGGGGCCAAGGGACTGATCTACAAGAGAAAATGTCCTCAGACAAGCAACAACTCAAGGGTTCTTTCCAGGATATACCACCTCCTCTCTCAATACGATCCACCAGAGACACAAAATCTGAAAATCTAGAGGTGAAGCGACCTCCACCGCCAGAGAAACATTCCCAACATCTAGATGAGTCCCGCAAGGATCAACAGTCCCAACAAACAGAGCAATCCCCAAATAGGAAAGCACATCAAAAAACAGAAAAATTCCCCAAAGACAAAGAACCCCAGCAACAAGAGAGATCTTCCATTAAGAAACACTCCCAACAAGAAGAGAAATCCCTCCTGGATAAACAAACCCAACGACTAGAGGGATCCTCCATTGGCACAACCCATCAAAAACCAGTGAAATCTCACGACGACGAACTGCCGCCACCAGAAAAACCCTCTGTTAAGAGACACCCCCAACAACCAGAGAACTCACTTAGGGATAAACAAATACAACAACCAAGGAAATCCTCCAATGACACAGCACATCAAAAAACAGATAAATTCCCCAAAGACAAAGACCCTCTACAACCAGAGAAATCTTCCATTAAGAAACACTCCCAACAACCAGAAAAATACCTCGAGGATAAGCCACACCGACAACCAGAGGAATACCCCAATGATGAGACAACCAGACACGCAGAGAAATCCTCCAACAAAAATCATTCTCAACCACCAGAGAAATCCCTCCTGGAAAAACAACCTCCACAACCACAGAACTTCCCCAAGGATAAACAGTTCCAGCAAACCGATCATTCCACCAAGAATAAACACTCGCAACAGCCAGATGAATCTCCCATGGTCAGTGAACCCCTACAACGAGAGGAATCCCTTAAAAACAAAGCACCCCAACAATCAGACAAACCCTACATTAAGGAACATGCCCAGCAGCCAGAAGAATTATTCCCCATGGTCAACCAGGTCAAAGGATTGCCTAAATACAAAGAACCCCAAAAACCAGATGGGTCTTGCAAGGACACAGAACCCCATCAACTAGAGAAATCTTCCATTAAGAAACATTCCCAACAACCAGAGAAATCCTACAATATCACAGAAACCCAACAGACCGAGAAATCCTCTATTGAGAAACACTTGCAACAACCAGAGAAATTCTCAGACAAATCTCCCAGAGATAAACAGCCAAAACAACAGTTGGATATAGCATCCAGAGACAAACAGTCCCAAAGGCAAAAGATGAAAGATCCCAAACAACCAGAAAAATACTCAGAGGTTAAAATTCCACATCAATCAGATACACCATCCAGAGACCAAAATCCCCAACAACCAGAGGCATCCTCGAAGGGCAAACAGCCCCAACAGTCAGTGGAATTCCCTGTGGACAAACTGATCCAACCACTGGACATCTCTGTAGACAATCAGCTCAGACAAGAAACTGAATTGTCTACAGACAAACAGTCCCAGGAACAGAAGGAACCTAAAAGAGAAGAGCCCTCATTGCATGAGGATTTGCCATGGAACAAGAATGAACAAAATATTCTTCATGTGGTTTCTCAAGAGACTTTAGTGAAAGGGCTGGCAGCAGATTTTATTTCTACTGTAGAAGGTCCTGCTTCTAAGGGCTTGTTACAATCGCAGCCTAAGGATCCAGGCCCTGCTGCTTGGAAACAGCATACAACAAATAAAGAGAAAGCTTCCTCTGGACACAATGGCGACTCAGGATCTGACCAGTATTCCTCCTTCACTACTGCTGGGACAGATGATTCACAACTGCAAGCAGTGGCACAGGAGCCAGAGACGGTCCCTCAGGTGAGTGCAAGGATTTCAGGGGAGTTTTTGAATTGCTGTCGATTTCTAGTTGTTATTTATTGTCTGTTAATTTCGATTTCCTGTAATTCAAGATGATTGAGAAATATGGCAGGCTGGGCAAGGGGCGCTTTGCAGCAAATTAGAGTTGTTACAATGATGGTTGCACCTCAATTTGCACTGTGCAAAAGGTCCCCTTGGTGCATTTTTCCTCATTACCACCACATAGTGGAAATGCAAAGATGGAAAACACAGTATAAATCACTTTTCTTCTTCACTTTTGGACTACGTTGATGGAAAAGTGGAACGCCTCCCGCAATCAATTGCGGGGGGCATTTACAATGGGTTCCTATGGAATCCTCCTGCTTTTTACCAGGTGGTAATTTCAGGCGGATTCAATAGGAATACATTGGTTTTCTGTCAGCATGGAAACTCATGCTGACGGCAAACCCGACAGATTTGTCAGGTGGAGCTGGAAAAGTAGGCAGACATGTAAAGTCCATCCTGCTCCCAAACTCTGCTTGACAAATGCAGGAACATAAGGCAGATTGGTAACAGTCGATGTTAACCATGCTACCACCTTCACTTACCACTCTGCCTTACAACGCATATAAACACCATGTTTTTTATTGTTCCATTTTTCACAAGGCATGAGTTGGTTAAACACCTGTGTGATCTGTCAGTGGTTCCCTAGAAATAAAGTGTTTCCTTGTGAAAATTGTGATCAGGATGAATTAAAGTAAAGTGGGCTTCAGTCTGGTGTACTCCACCAGGCTCGTATTCTAAATCATAACATTCAAAATTCATAATCTTTAAGCCCTCGCTCCTCCTGGGACACCCTAGTCTACAAGTAATATCCACATGAATTGGACGATAGCCCTCCTCTTTACAAGTCCATAGCTTCCTTGCTACCGTAGGCTCATAACACCACCGTTCTAATGGTGACCTGGTGACCACCACTCAAGACCTACACTCAAGAGTCCATCTCTTGTCTACTTCAGTAGAGCAAAAACACCAAACGTTTGTGTATTTATTACAAGAACAGGGATGCCAATTTCGATAAGAAATAACGTACAGTAACAGGTCTGCAGATGGCGTAAGCATTCACACAGAGTGCCGGTACAAGAGCGTAATGGAGAGAACAAGTAGTGTGCCAGCTTGAAGGTATACAAACAAATTATGATATATACCAGGGAAATAAACCATACATAAGAAAACAGGTGACTTACCTTAACCTAAGGGGGCAAGTGCTTCAAACTAAAGATGAGTACTAATCAAATGTACAAAATTACATTATTATGGATCACTGGAGTCATTGGTGGGGTTAGGTAGGGAGGATGGGGGAAGAGGTGTACTACGAGACCCCCGGCCGCCCCATAGAGCCGAGGTTTGCTCAGAAGCACTTTAAGACGAGATAGCTGCACCCTTGAGATGGATGGGGGGTGCAGATGAATTACTCCAATACCAACCAATAAGGACAACTCAATGGTTTGGCAAAGGGAATACGTTTAATGACAAGTACAGAAAACGGGGAGTCCTGGATATCAGCCGTGCTGCCATTGTCCTTCTCGCTTCAAACTCCAACGAACTTCATACAAGTTGTAACATTAATACTCAAAACTCGTCATCATTGACGTGTAACACTCGAAAGTTAATGTGCATTTCTATTGGTTAGGAAAAGGTAACTTTACTATAGGTACTATATCTGTATATGGTAACGGAGTGAGGGGATTGGGTAAACACTGTCAGGTGGGCATCTAAGCCCTTCCTTCAAAAATGACTACTGTAGACGTCACTAAAAGTATGACATCTCATTGGTTCTACTAACTATAGGACCCTAGATTATTTGGTACATTGTGATTGGGTTGGCACCAACCCCATGCATACTTTTCTACTTCGCTTAGCAGCACGCAGAATGGTCGGCCAGGTGTGGGGTGCCCCTTAGTTACCCGGCCTTCCTCCAATTATGGTTACAATCAATCATCACTTTAGTATCCATGTGTCAATTAGTTCACTGTGGTTGGCCTCGAGACTGCATCTTCTGTCTGGAAAAGTTCTGATATCTCTGCTTGGTCAGGTGCCAAGCGTAGGTGTGAACCCTCACTTCTCCTTGCTCGGCTGGTCACGTGATTCCTACACCGTGAATTTGTCTCTTTTCTCTCAATTTGTGTATTTGATTCTCATTTAGCCTGCCAGCTGCCTTCGTCTTCTTATCTTGACCTTTCAGAGGCAGGATATTCTGTTCTCAGTTTCAATTAGATGTAGCTACTGTTCGCCTCTTTTATTAGTATGACCTTGGCTTTCCTGGCACGAGTTGCCTCAGCTGAGTTTCAATTCAGCCGTCTCTTCTCGTTTTGCTAAATATGAATCTTTCTCATCTTTTAGTAACCTGGGTTGATTCTGCTTTTTGTGCAAAGCAGAAATATACTTGTAATACTGTGCTTCGTTTGAGGTAGATATGTATAATCGCGCTTGCCGCACTATTCTTCTACTAAGCATAGGAAGCCGCACGGTTTTCTTAGCTTTCTCGCGGTTCCAAGCATATTTACAGGTGTAAACTTGTCGACTATCTTCATCTTGCTTACAGCTTTAAACTTCTTTGCATTTCGACATCGTCCTTTTACTTTAGGTTCACGATATCCTCATTCATGGCTTTTCGTCTCTGTGTTGTTCTATGGTTGTCATTTCTTCTATCTGCAAGTCAGTCCGGGTCCTTGTGACGTCACTATTCGTCTTCAATTAAGCCCTTTTTGGTTTCTTCCGGGGCTGTACTTAGGCAATCTTCATTTCGTTTCATTTGTTGGTAGGTTTTTCTTAATGGATACCTTACTGTCCATGGTTTTCTTGGTATTGGTACTTCAATAGGTGCTGTTCTTCTAATAGGCACTGAGCAGAGCCCTACTGCGGCTCTCTGCTGGTTTATTTGCTCATCATACGTCACATATCTCGGTGTGAACGTTCCTGGAATTTCAAAATGGATGATTGGAGTGCAGGCTTTATTTGACATAATATCAGGCAAGCTGCTGGGCAGTTCCTGACCACTGCATGATGGCGTTCTGCTCTCCTGCAAACACTACGAGGCACCGTGGGAACCGTCTATAGTGTTTAGCATTATGAAGGTCCAATCGCAGGACAGCGGGCTCTTTACAAACGAGCCGCGCTCAAATGAATAGTCCTTTGTCTATTTTTACACGCGACACGGAATCCAAAAAACGCTGATTAGGTGCGGTAAGGTAAGCGCCTTTCTGCGAGAGAATATGTCTCCCTTTGAGGTTGATCTCAATTTATATTACTGAAACTAAGGGGTAATACCTGCTTTTCTCTCATGCAGGCTCATGAAAAGTAATTACAGATCTGCGGATCACAACGGTGCGAGTGTCCATAACGTGGGCTGATAGCATCTTGGCCGCGCGTTGAATTTCGTGCAATTACACGAGTTGAGAAATCTTCCTGTCTTATATTATGACATGCGGACAGCAAGTAAGTGGCTTTCACCGCGGTGTATATATTTTGATAATCCCAATGATGACACAGGTGACTAATAGGTGTCCCGTGTCTTGTTATTGTGACCCTACAGGACAAATGATGCATTATGGCTAATGCTGTTTGCACTTTCCTGCCGAGGGAACGCGACTCATTATAAGAAATCATCAACTCGAATCTGGTAATTAATATACCTTTTCCTACCAGTAATACAAACTGTATGATTGGCTTCAAAGGACAAAGACATGCCTGATGTCCACTTTACTTTTTCATTTTTAGAATCATGGACTTCTTTAGATGCCGAATGTACATGACGGTTAATCTCAGTCTAAATAAATTGCCCGCCACACCTAAAAAGAAATTGTTTACCAGGTCAGTGGTATCCCTGCTCTTTCTTCATAATGCATATAGCATGTTGCGTTTTTCTATAGGCCTTTTTTTAAATTGAATTCGTTTTTACCTGTGTTGAAGGTTCTCACTATGATGCGCAGGCTCCAGGCACCATAGTTGAACACTGCCACTATTTTTCTGCGTCCTGAAGACGGGTCTTGGAACTGCACTAACCAAAGTTAGACCACGGAAGTGTTGTTCCTTGTCCCAGAAACACATTTAAGTGTAGACGCTGTCTTAATCCATGTTGGATGAATACCTGTATTTGATACTGCCCTAATTCATGTGGGATAAACATTGTTTCTTTGTTGAAGTCAATACTACTAACATCACGTTACTCCAAATGAATAATCTTTGCAGTTAATTTATAAACAGCTCTCCCTGTGGGTGAATTCCCACGATGCTATTGTGTTGCTCTTCAAGCTACACCTGCATTTAGTAGTGTTTTATATTTTTATGCGAGCATACTGTCTGATGTTTAAATATTAAAATATGTCTGTTTTGATATGAGGCCCTTCTGTTGAATTTAATGGTTTGTACCATTTGTTGTGAGTAGGTTTTGCCCAGTAATGGTGTGTGGTAGAGGTGCGAAGCTAGTGGTATACCCTGCTTTATTTTCTATTCTGGCTTTATTTGGGACCTCCTCTACAGAGGGCAAGGGGAACTCCCTCTTTAACAAGCAAGTGAAGTATAAGCCGAGCATTGAAGAGATCGACCATTGGGCTGGCTTTGATTGTTATGGGTAGCAGGTTCCAGTGGAGCGGGGTGAGAAGCGAGAAAGCGCAAGCATGAGTAGGAACAGGAAAGGTACGGTATGGTGATGTTGTGTGCACGGAGGATCAGGGGGAAGGAGACGGTGAGTATACTGACATACAATCAGACAGCTACTGAGGAGCAAGAACATTGATAGCTTTGTAGACAAGGAGAAGAAACTTCAAAAGAGAGCAGGTGTGAATGGAGAGCCAACTAGCATGTTGTCGGTAGAAGAGGGGGAGAATCTAGTTAGATTGTAGAGAGTGTGGGTAGCAAAGTTGAGGACTTTGTCTAGAGGGAGGAAGAAGTAGACAGGAAGGCAAGGAGTAGGCTTGAGCATTAGTACAATTTGCTGAACACGAGTGGAGATTGCAGTTTTTGTAGAGTGGTTAGTAAGAAAAGGACTCATTTTCAGAACGTTGAGGTGGTTAATACAAGCAGCAGTGGAAGTGATGAATTGTTGCAGTCGTAGGTCGCTATCAAAGAGCACGCCAAAAGTGCGATCTTTGGGTGTGGGAGCAAGAAGGTAATGTGGGAAGGAGATAAGAGAAGCAAGGAGATGATGTTATTGGAAGCTGGGAGAAAGATGATTGGTTTTTGAAGAGTTCAGCATTAGGCAATGAAGAGCCATCCAGTGACGAATTGCAGTGAGACCATTTCTAATCTTCTCTGAGATGGCTGGGGAGAAGGGAAAAACATTTGATTGTCATCAGCAGAAGGGTGCTGGTGAAAGCCGCAGGATGAAAGAAGTCTACCTAGGGCAGAGGTATAGTTGACCAGCAGAGGTCCAATGACTGATCCTTGGGGGACACAGGTAGACGGGTGGGGTCAGAGGTTTGCGAGTTCCCTGAGATTTTAAAGAATCAATCTGTCATGTACCCAGGAGCGTGCAAACCCCGGGGCGAAGTGGACGACGGCCGCCGCCATTGAATGTGCCTTCGTGCTGTGCACGTTGTTTGGGCAACGGTCTAGTGTTTTGCTTCTCAGTGATCGGAGCTGCCGGATTTAAATGCGTTTTTCCGACGGCCCCGGTGCGTTGCATCTGCAGTGTCTTTACAGACTGCCACCTCAATGCTTAGCGTTTACTCTTTTAAGTGCTCTTTCTTCGTTCGCTAATACGAACATTCTCTTACAGCACTGCCTTGCCGCTGCTGCTCTTTCTCTCCTCTTTTTTTTTTCCTTTCTGTTAGGCTTTCCCTCTTTCTTACTTTCGTTGTCTCCATTTACTATCACTGCCTGTCCTTTCTGCCCTCCCCGCTTTTTGTGAAAGCTTCCTATAGTTCTCATTTCTGCCTTCGGCTTCTTTTGACTTACCCGTTGTGACTCTAATTGCTCCAGTTCTTCCTTCTGCTGGACCTCGCGTGCAAACATTGTGAAGATTCCATTACCTTCTACATTACGTTCTTCTCTGGAATCCATTAGGCAACCACAGGACAGGACTACAATTCTCCTTCGGGCTATTTTTTGCCTCTTGGCTTTTTTCCCCTTTCGGCTGTCCTGGAAGGGGCTCTCCATCACAACCTGGCAATTATGATTGCGGCTTCTTTCCGTGGCAAACCACTGCTCCTAATAAAAAAAACCTGGAAGTTCCCCAGATTTTAAAGAATCAATCTGTCATTTACCCAGGAGCGTGCAAACTCTGGGCGAAGTGGACAACGGGCCGCCGCCATTGAATGTGCCTTCGCGCTGTGCACGTTGTTTAGTGTTTTGCTTCTCGGTGATCGGAGCTGCCAGATTTAAATGTGTCCTTCCGACGGCCCCGTCGCCTTCCGAGGCTTGGCGTAAGGACCTACAGAATGACTTCTCCACTGACTCATCCGACACAGGTATGGAGAGTGGGAATAGTGATTCTTGGGAATCAGAAAGTGGTTGTGACAGTTTGCAACGCCAGCATAGAATAATGGCTACAGCAGAACAGATACAGGAGCTCGTAGCAGCGGTACAAACACTTTCAGCAGAAATGCAGCAACTCAAAACTGAAAATACCGTCCCCCGCCAATTAGTGACAAACAGAGAACGCCCTCCTGCGGAACTGCCACCTATGGGCTTGTCATCAGGAAAGTACGATGGTACCTCCCAAAAACTGAAGGAGTTCCTGGATGCCTGTACCATCTATTTCACTTTCAGAACCAATGCCTACACCTCTGATCATGCACGAGTAGGGTTCGTCATCTCAAACCTAACCGGAAACGCCCTGGCTTGGGCCACACCTTTAGTAACTGGGGCCAGCCCCTTACTACAGAACAACGGAAATTTCATTGCACAACTTAGACAAGCCTCTGAGCACCCTGAGATTTTCTACACGGCTTGTGAGGAACTTTTGGACATAAGACAGGGAACTTCTGATCTGTTGACCTATATTACTTCATTTAAAAAGCTAGCAACAGAAGCCGGATGGCCTGACCAGGCACAGTATACCATCTTCAGACGAGGCCTCAAAGAAGAAATCAAAGAATTACTGTCCCTCAGCATTGCAAATCGAATACAGGATATTGGAACGTTGTTCGGAGAAACGGCGTCACCGGTCACCTCTCTCCAATCCTGGATTCCCTACTCACTCCTCAACTGTATCCTCTAAGGAAGAACCTATGCAAATCGGGTTGACACGCGCCCCTCTCTCTTCGGAAGTAAGAAGACGCCGCTGGGAATTAGGATTGTGTGCCTATTGTGGTCCAGATAAACACCTGTTGAAGGATTGTTCCTAGTTACCTTCCAAAAGGTGTCGGGGAAATAAAAAAACCTCGGTCTTAATAGGGACGAGATACTGAGGTGAGTCAACCAGTCCCTATGTTACACTTTCAGTCAACTCTTCACCTACCCCAGATGATGCTAGACGTATGGTTATTTCAGTGGTAGTGAGATGTGGTAACCAGCAGATTGAGACCTTGGCCCTTTTGGACTGCGGGGCGGCAGGATGCTTTGTGGATACTTTTTGGGCAGATAAGGTAGGTCTCAGCAGTCTGCCTAGAACAGGACGACAAAAGATGGAAGGGGTTTCTGGCTCCCCCCTCAGCTTGGGTCCCATCACTCATACCACCGCAGAATTACAAATTACAATAATGCAACACACTGAACTCATTACTTTTGACATAATTCGAGCAGCACATTTTCCCATGATATTGGGCATAACATGGTTGAGAAAACTGTCAAATCCTGAGGGCCACGTGGATTAGTATACCTCCGTCCCCAAGCACCAGTCAGAGAGGGGCAAAGTACTCGCTGACCGGTTATTGGAGCCACAGGTGGGGAAAACAGGAAACTCCAGGTCCCGAGTGGCTGCAAAGAAAATACCAGGTTAGCTAATGGCTACACGGTATTCACAACAAGCATAAACAAATAATAAGAAAGACCTAACCTGGAGGTAAATGATGAGTGACTTGAATCTAAGTGAGTTTTTCCCAAGGGTCAGATGAGTAGTGCAGAGGGGATAACGGGACCACGGGATCTAAAGGGAGAGGAGAGGGCTTGATTGTAGGTGCACAGTTCTTGACAAAGTTCCAAGAGGTAACTGAAGGTTTATCAAGCGCCAAATCCAAAGGTCAATCCATAAACAATCCAAGAAAACAGTTCAAAGTTCAGATAATCCAGTAATACAGGTCAGAAGAAATCCAAGCGCCAAAATTTGAGGGCAATCCAGAAGAAAAACGAAGTCCAAAATCCAAGAAATACGATTAGCGATTTCCTGTGTTTTGAACTTCATGCTCAACGCCGAGAGATCAGCTGAGAAGCAATGTGTGCAAAGGCCAAGCCCCTTTTATTGCAGTCTTCCTGATTCGTTGGCCAATCGGGGACGATTTCCTGGTCACATGATCTTTCACTTGGTCACATGATCCATTTTCCTGGTCACGTGATCTTTCACTTGGTCACATGATCCAGTGGTTCATTTGATGCCTGTTTCCTGGAAGCCATGTCACATGACCCCTTCTTCGTGATGAATCGCGTCGAGCAGGGGACCGCAGTATGGAGTGGTGATCTCCTCCGCGCTTGCAATCTCCAAGGCAATCCCCACTGCAGGCGTGGAAATCGACGCCAGGGATGCCTCAGAGTGTAGCGTCCCACTAACGATCGAGCAGAGGTGATCGCGGGAGGGGTCCATGTTTCTCTGCCGCCTGCATATCATCCGGTCGTGATTGGGGGAGTCTGAAAGCATGACAGAACCCCCCCTCAAAGGCACACGTCCTCGTGGGCTATGGGGGTTGTTCTTATGAAACCGGGCAACTAGGAGTGGGGCATGTACTTGGTCAGCAGGTTCCCACAATCTTTCTTCCGGGCCGTAACCCAACCAATCACTAGATAATAAAGACGGCCCTTCGTGAGACGGGATCCAAGAATATCATTGACCTCGTACTCTTCAGAAGTACCTTTCATTACAGGGGAAGGGGGTAGAATGATACGAGTGGGGAGAGGACATGGTTTGAGAAGGGAAGTGTGGAACACAGGATGTATTCGCCAAGTGATTGGCAGGGAAACCTTGTAGGCTACTGGATTGATGACTTTGGTAATACGATACGGCCCCACAAAGCGAGGAAGCAGTTTACGACATCCGGGTACAGGTAGGTGTCTGGTGGAAAGCCATACCCGATCCCCAACTGCATACGTGGGGGCTGTAGTCCGTTTCTTATCAGCAGCCCGACACATAGAAGCCTGTGCTTCCTGAAGATGTAATGTGACCTGGCCATGGATGTCTTTAAGATGCTGTACACATGAGGAAACAGAAGGAGAGAGTAGGGGAGGTACATCTGGAATAGGAAGTGTGCGAGGATGCTGACCATACAAGGAATAAAAAGGTGAATAGCCTGTGGATGAGTGGGGTGCAATATTGTAAGCACATTCAGCTACATGCAGTAGTTTGTGCCAGGATTGTTGATGTTGTAAGGAGAGACAACGGAGATATTGCTCCATGGTTTGGTTGACACGTTCGGTCTGCCCGTCAGTTTCGGGATGGTAGGAGGACGAGAAACGTGTGTCAATACCTAGTTGTCTCGTAAGGGACTGCCAAAATCGGGAAGTAAACTGGGAGCCCCTATCAGAAATGACTATAGCAGGTAACCCAAAAAAACAAAAGACATGGCGGAAGAAGAGGTCAGCCAGGGCAGGAGCTGTAGGTATACCGGTGCAGGGAATGAATCGGGCCATCTTCGTGAAGGAATCAATCACTACCCAAATAGTATCAAACCCACTAACTTTAGGTAAGTCAGTGACGAAATCCATCGTAATTGTATGCCAGGGTTTAACTGGGATAGGCAATGGTTGTAATAGGCCTAGAGGACGACCTTTTCTGTTTTTGCATTGGGCACAAATTGAACAGGAAGACACATAAGCCATTGTATCTCTGTTCATGGAAGGCCATCAACACCAATGTTGGAGCAAGGCCAGTGTGCGCTTCTGGCCGGGATGACCATTTATGGGAGCATCATGAGACCATTCTAATGCAATGGAGCGAGTATCTGGTGTTGGTAAGTATAATCTGCCCTGTATATATGGTAGGCCTTCATACAATTCTATCTCCCACTCCCGTAGTTGTTCTGGATGTAACTTGACCCATTGTCGAACTAAGGTTAGTAAGTCTTTAGTTGGCGCACAGAGACAGATGATGTGTTTGCTGTCCAGAAGTGTCTCTGGAAAGACAGGCAAAGAAACGCCCCCAGGAATGCGGGAGAGAGCGTCCGCTTTGCCGTGGGCTATGCCCGGTCGGTGCTTAATGACAAAGTCATATGCTGCAAAGAATAAATGCCAGCGGACTTGGCAGCTATTGGTGCACTTGAATGTGGCCAAATCCTGAAGATTGCGATGGTCAATATAAACCGTGACCTGACGTTTTGCCCCAAGTAAATGGTGACGCCAGACTTGGAAGGCATCTTTAATGGAGAGAAGTTCTTTCTCTGTGACTGTGTAATGGATTTCAGCCTGTGTGAATTTTCGAGAATGAAAGGCAACCGGATATAGGAGACCTGTGGAGGGGCATGATTGAGACAAGACAGCTCCCAGAGCATAGGAAGAGGCATCGGCTTCAAGAATAAAGGGGAGATCTGGATTGGGATGCTGTAAAATAGGGGCTGTGGTGAAAGCCGTTTTGAGAGCTGAAAAAGCATCTTGTTGAGAAGAGGACCAAACAAACGGGGTACGGGGGCTAGTGAGTTGAGCTAATGGGGAAGCCAAGGCTGAAAACCCTGCAATGAATCGCCTGTAGAAGTTGGTGAAGCCAAGGAATGACTGCACTTCTTTGACATTTTGTGGAATGGGCCAATCTGCGACTGCACGGATCTTGGTTGAATTCATAGCCAAACCGCCAGACGTGATGTGAAAACCTAGGAAGTCTACTTCTTTGGCGTGAAATAGGCATTTTTCTGGTTTAGCGTAAAGGGAGTGTGTGCGCAGCCGATTCAGGACTTCTCGTACATGAGTGACATGATCTTGGTGTGATTGAGAAAATACCAAAATATCATCCAGATATACCACCACGTAGTTATCTATGATGTTGTGGAATATTTCATTCATAAACCTCTGGAAGGTTGCGGGTGCGTTACATAGCCCAAAGGGCATGACGGTATATTCGAAGAGGCCGTATTTGGTACAAAAAGCTGTTTTCCATTCATCCCCTTTTCGGATGCGTATGAGATTATACGCTCCTCGCAGATCGAGCTTGGTAAAAATAGTGGCATGTGTGAGACGATCTAGCAGTGGAGTGATAAGGGGTATGGGGTATCTATTCTTGATTGTGATGTTGTTCAAACGGCGATAATCAATGCAGGGGCGAAGATCGCCTTCCCTCTTGGGTACAAAGAATATAGGACTAGCTGCAGGAGACTGTGAGGGTCTGATGTGGCCTAAACGTAAAGAATGTTGTATGTACTCTTTAAGAATCAGGTCTTCAGATGCTGAAAGGGAGTATATGCGTCCGTGGGGCACAGGGACCCCTGGTTCCAGATCTATCGGACAATCAAAGGGACGATGCGGGGGTAAGTGTTCAGATGATTTTTTATCAAACACTTCCAAGACGTCATGATATTGTGAGGGTATCTGGGCCGAAACCAAACCTACCACATGCCTAGGAGGGTCAACCTCCATCTGTGATTCTTGTAAAGATAAATGAGCTAATGCCCCGAGCGCTTGTGCTGGCGTCGTTGCCTGCTCTGGGGATAACAAACAATGTTCCTGACAATACAAGGATTCGAAAGAAATGGAGCTCAAGGACCAGTTAATGAGCGGATTATGTGTGCGTAACCAGGGGATACCAAGGATAATACCGTATTGAGGGGTAGTTATCAAGTCAAAACTAAGGGTTTCCTGGTGTGTGTCCTGCAATATGAGAGTTATGGGTGCCGTCTGTTGCCTGATAGGGCCCGAAATCAACGGAGAACCATCAACCGCTTGTACAGGTTCTGGATGTTTTTTATTTTGTAAAAGGAGATTTAGGGACGCGGCCAAAGCACTGTCAACGTAGCTTCCTGTTGCCCCTGAATCGATGACCAAGTGTACCTGGTGTTTAACGTTGTCAGAGGCAAACAAAAGTGCCGGAAGAAACAAAGGCCGGGTTGAATCCGACAATGAAGGGGGTATGTACGATTGTACTGGTAGGCTGGTCCGCGCCCCCTTATCTAAGGACGAGCCTTCAGAAAACCCGTTGTCTTTTGTTTGGGTCTTCGGGGACATTCCTTGACAAAATGACCTGACACTCCGCAGTAAAAACAAGCATTAGCCTGTCTGCGTCGTTCTCTCTCTAAGGGTGATATGGGACTGCATATTCCCCCTATTTGCATGGGTTCGCTTGTTTGTTCTGTAGAGTTCGAGCTTAGGGAAAATACCGGATTCGTTCTCTTTGTTTCAGTGTTTCTTTCATTGAACCGGGCATCAACTTGTAAGACCAAGTCAACCAATTCAGGGTATTGAGTAGGTAAGGTAGGTATGACGGACAGGGCGTCCTTCAAACGTTCGCTGAGACCTTTGTAGAACACAACTGCCTTTTTTTCTTCTGGCCAGGCAGTTTCAACAGACAGTTGGTTGAAGCGTGTTATGTATTCTATTAATGTGGTTTTTCCTTGGGTCAAATCTAGGAATTCGAGGTCCCGTGTTTGCGCTTTATGTCGTGTGTCAAAAACCTTAGTCATTTCTGCCACCAGTCTATCAAAATCATACAAAACGGGACTATTATTCTCCAACAGGGGATTCGCCAACGTAGCGGCAATGCCGCTTAAATGAGACAAAGTGAAGGCTGCCTTAGTAGTCGAATCAGGGAAGGCCTGTGGTCGACATAAAAAATGTAGCTTACACTGATTTAGGAAAGTGCGAAATTTACGTGGGTCACCCTGGAATTTCTCGGGGGCCGCCAAAGGAAATGGGGTGGGGACGTAGACTGGGGCTGGTGCCAGTGCCCCTACAGGTGGTGCAGCCTGTTTGGGTGCATCTCCAAACTCCTCATCTCGTGGTAAGGCGTGTCTTTCATTTTGTATGGCATCTAACCGCTGATGAATAGCCGTGTTAGCGGCTGTCATGTCAGTCCTTAAGACAGTGATTGCTTGTACAAGCGCAGCCACCGGATCCCCGGCGGAGGTATCCATAATCCAGTGGTATAGGGCTTCTCAGTCTGTCAAATCCTGAGGGCCACATGGATTAGTATACCTCCGTCCCCAAGCACCAGTCAGAGAGGGGCAAAGTACTTGCTGACCGGTTATTGGAGCCACAGGTGGGGAAAACAGGAAACTCCAGGTCCCGGGTGGCTGCAAAGAAAATACCAGGTTAGCTAATGGCTACACGGTATTCACAACAAGCATAAACAAATAATAAGAAAGACCTACCCTGGAGGTAAATGATGAGTGACTTGAATCTAAGTGAGTTTTCCTCAAGGGTCAGATGAGTAGTGCAGAGGGGATAACGGGACCACGGGATCTAAAGGGAGAGGAGAGGGCTTGATTGTAGGTGCACAGTTCTTGACAAAGTTCCAAGAGGTAACTGAAGGTTTATCAAGCGCCAAATCCAAAGGTCAATCCATAAACAATCCAAGAAAACAGTTCAAAGTTCAGATAATCCAGTAATACAGGTCAGAAGAAATCCAAGCGCCAAAATTTGAGGGCAATCCAGAAGAAAAACGAAGTCCAAAATACAAGAAATTCGATAAGCATGAAGTTCAAAACACAGGAAATCGCTAAACGCAGAGAGATCAGCTGAGAAGCAATGTGTGCAAAGGCCAAGCCCCTTTTATTGCAGTCTTCCTGATTCGTTGGCCAATCGGGGACGATTTCCTGGTCACATGATCTTTCACTTGGTCACATGATCCATTTTCCTGGTCACGTGATCTTTCACTTGGTCACATGATCCAGTGGTTCATTTGATGCCTGTTTCCTGGAAGCCATGTCACATGACCCCTTCTTCGTGACGAATCGCGTCGAGCGGGGGACCGCAGTATGGAGTGGTGATCTCCTCCGAGCTTGCAATCTCCAAGGCAATCCCCACTGCAGGCGTGGAAATCGGCGCCAGGGATGCCTCAGAGTGTAGCGTCACACTAACGATCGAGCAGAGGTGATCGCAGGAGGGGTCCATGTTGCTCTCCGCCGCCTGCATATCACCCGGTCGTGATTGGGTGAGTCTGAAAGCATGACAAAAACACAACCCTTGCATTGATTAGCAACATAATCAAATCGTATCGTCTGTCTGTCTACCGTCTGCCTTCCCCCCCACTCCCTCCTACTCCATGGTGCTCTCTATCTCGCCCATCTTCTCTAACTGCTTCTCTATTGACTATCCTGCTCTCCTCACTAAATCTGGTAGGAAAAAGTTTAAAAAGGACATCCTGGTCTCCAACCCAGGCCTCCCTATCGCTGACACCTACACTAGTGCCTGCTCCAAGGAAACTCTTACTGACATCCTCTTTTTTGTGCCTTCACCTGACCTATGGACCCTCCATATGGTCTCTGTGCTCTCTCCTTTCTCCTCTTCTCCCATTAATGGTGGCACCCGTTGGGATGTCCTCTTGGCCCCCTTCCGCTCCTCTAAGGCCATCATTAATGTCTACGCTTATGGGACCGTCTTGGTCCAAGGCCCTCAGGCCAACCTTCACCTCTTTGATAGACGCTTCCCACGCCTCATCAACTTCCTTTCCTCTCCTACTGTCCCCCCTCCTCTGTCCTCGGCTACCTTGCCTCTACCCTCCCTCCCTGCCCCCTCTCGTGCTCCTTCTTCACCGCCTTCTTCTACACCTCCGCAGGGCGAACCTCTGATCTGTACCCCTCCCCGGAAGTCCTTCAAGGATGGCAACCTTCTCCACATTGCCACTCTTAACTCTCGCTCTGCCATCTAACATTCCTCTGATATCTGTCGCCTTCTTGAGGAACTGGACCTGGATGTCCTCGGTCTCACTGAGACATGGTTCACGGCCAGCTCTGTCATCAGCTTTGACACACTCCTACCTGACGGTTACAAGATCCTCTCCGTGCCCAGTCCCAACTGTGCAGGAGGGGGTGTGGCCCTTATCTTCCCTGAGTGGATTCCTGCCACTGTCACTCCTACACAGACCTACTCCTCTTTCGAGTGTCTTGTCCGCCGACTCTCTCTCTCTCTCCTAGCCATTCCCTTAGAGTGGCTACTATCTATCGGCCACCTGGTCAAATTTCCTCCTTCCTTTCTGAGTGGGCTGACCTCTCCTTGTCACTCCTGGCCTCAACCACTCAACTCCTCTTCCTTGGTGATTTCAACATCCTCCTGGATGCCTCCTGTCCCCCCTCTGGACTCTTTCGCGACCTCTGCGACTTTCTCTCACTCTCTATTCTCCCGTCTGGGCCTACCCATTCTGCAGGGCACACTCTTGATGCTCTGATCTCTTCTGACCTTCCGCTCTCCGTCCCTCTCTCCACTCCTCTCTTCTGGAGTGATCACTTTCTCCTATCCTCCCACCTCACCCTCCCTACCCCACAGGCAAAGCCACCCTCATCACTGCCACCCACCTTCTCGGTCATCCGACCCATGAAGCGCGTGTCAGTTGAGGCTTTCGCTGCCACCTTCTTGCCCCCCCATCGCCCTTCGGCTGACTCCCACCCTGACACAGCCCTCTCCACGCTACACTCTGCTATATCTAATACTCTTGATATCCTTGCCCCTGTCATGAGAATCCGCCTGAAGCCCAAAGCCAAATGTAACTCCTGGTATGACTTGGATCTCGTCACCCTAAAACACAAGTGCAGGGTGGCAGAGAGGAAATGGCGTGATTCATGTACATCCCCTGACAAACTGGCCTGCCGCCTGCTCCAAGGGCAATACCGTCTCTCCGTTCTCACCAAGAAGAGAGCCCTTATCCAAGCCTGCATCTCTTCTGCATCTAACAACTCGGCCGAACTCTTTAAAATCTGCAAGGAGCTTGCCAACCCTGCTGCAGTCTCTACCTCTCCTATACCCTCCCAGGCCCTCTGCACTGCACTGGCCTCTTACTTCATCTCTAAAACCCAGGACACCCTGTCCACACTCTCCTCCTATCACCTCCCTCCATCTCTTCCTGGCTCTTCCTCTGGCCCTTCTGCAGCCACCCCTCCTCCCTCCTTCTCTGCCTTTCCCCTTTTTTCTGCTGACAAGGTTTCCAGACAAGTCCGATCTATGAAAGTCTCGTCTAAACAGGTTCACCCCTGCTCCTCCAAAACTATCAAGGACCACATCGACTCCCTGGCCCCTGCCTTGGCTGACTTTTGCAACCACTCCTTCGCCTCTGGAGTCATCAAATCCCCCCTTAAGTACTCTCTTGTGCACCCTCTTCTTAAGAAACCCTCTTCCGACCCCTCCTGCCTGGTTAAATATCGCCCAGTCTCCATCACTCCCTTCCTGGGCAAGCTCCTGGAGAAACTGGCCATCTCCCAGCTTAACCTCCATGCTGAATCTGTTGGTAGTCTTCATGACCATCAATCTGGCTTCAGAGCTGCCAGGAGCACGGAAACTGCTCTCCTGAACATCCGTGAGGACCTTCTCTCTAACCTCGACTCCAACACTCCTTGTGTTCTCATTCTGCTCGATCTCTCTTCTGCATTTGACACTGTCAACCATGCCGTGCTGCTCAACCGTCTCTGTGATAACCTGGGTATCACTGGTCAGGCTCTGGCATGGCTGACCTCTTTCCTTTCCAATCGACCCTCCCAGGTCCAACTGGGGTCCTTCCTCTCTGACATCTTTTTCTCTACCTGTGGTGTCCCCCAGGGATCTAATCTCTCTCCCTGGCTGTTCAACCAGTATCTGGCACTCCTTGCCCACCGCATCGCCACTCTCTGCCCCAACTTTCAGTGCTATGCGGACGATACCCAGCTCATTTTCAGGCTACCCTCGGCCTCCTCCTCTCCTTCCCTCATCTCCGACTGTCTGTCTGCTATCCAGGAATGGTGTGCCGCCAATGACCTCTGCCTTAATGCCAGTAAGACTGAGATTCTACTCATTGGCACACCCACTCCCTCCTTCCCTGCAGTGCTCTGGCCAGCCTCTCTTGGCCCGCTTCCTGCTCCTACTTGCAAGGCAAAAAACCTTGGGGTCATCTTCGACTCAACACTCTCCTTCTCTCCTCATATATCTGACGTCTCTAAGAAGTCACACTAACAGCTGCACCTCCTCAGAGGTATTCTTCCCTTCCTCTTCTTCCCCCAGAAGCTCACGGTCTCCAGAGCCCGGGTTCTCTCGAAGCTGGACTACTGTAACAGCCTCTATCTTAATCTGCCTGCCTCCACTCTCCGCCCTCTGCAACTCATCCAGAACAGAACTGCGAGACTTGTCCTTGGCCACAAGCCCAGGGACCATATCTCTCCAGGACTGAAATCTCTACACTGGCTCCCAGTGGCTGCGAGGATTAAGTTAAAAACCCTCTGCATTGTCCACAAGGCCTTCTGGGGCCTGGGGCCTAAATACCTTCAACTCTTTCTTCCTAAATATCTTCCTTCCCGAGCCCTCCGCTCATCTGTCTCCAACTCCTTCAGGGTGAGCCGCTTCTCGAAGCAACGAGCTGGGGGGAGATCTCTCTCTGCGGCAGGGGCCTCTCTCTGGAACAGCCTTCCTGCCTCCCTGAAACTTGAGGAGAGCCATCTTCGGTTCTGGAAGCACCTCAAAACCTTCCTCTTTGCTTCTGCTTTCTCTCTCCCTCTCCCCTGCTAATTCTTCGCTGAAACTGCACTGAATCTGCAACTGGGCCACTCTCACCGACCTCGGTCCTTGGCCCAGCCACTCTCCACTTGCACTGCCTCCCTGGCAACCCCTGCACTTCGGGGCTGTCTCTGCATCCCTACAGCTCCCCCCCCCCCTAGCACTTGTTTGCACTTACCTTGCACTTGCCACCACCTGGCCCTACTTATTTATTATTTATTTATTTTATTCTACTTACCCTGATCAGCACTTCCCCCCTCACCTTCCCCTTGCACTTTTTCCCTTCCCCCTGCCCCTGCACTTGCGCGATCTGAATGACACCTGGCCTAGTAGGATCGTTGTCTGTCTTCCCCTTGTTCCCCCCTCCCTGCCTCGTCGCGCCTTGAAACACTTGTGTATAGGCACGTTACAAATGCCATATCATATCATATCATATCATAGGACTTCCAATCAGAATTCTGTAAGAAACAGTGTCTTAAGCATGCTGAATTTATGTGATCCAAGCTCTTTCTTCGGAATCAGAGGACTTTCTAGGAATACATAACATTCCCAAAGAATTGACGTCCTACAGACAGGTGTTTGTTGAACAGATCCCTCAAGAACTGCCTCCCCACAGACAAGAGGATTGTGTTATTGACCTAACACCTGGAGCTCTTGTGCCTTTTGGTAGAATGTTTTCTTTATCTACCTCTGAAAAGAAGGTCCTCAGAACCTATTTGGATACCAACCTTGCCAACGGCCTCATAAGACCATCTACATCTCCAGCGGGAGCCCCTCTCTTCTTTATACCAAAGAGAGATACCGCAGAACTTCGGCCTTGTATTGATTATAGGGGCCTTAACAGGGTGACTGCCCGGGATAGTTATCCCATGCCTTTAATCACAGACATCATTGAAGCCGTAAGAGGAGCTACCATTTTCTCAAAGTTAGACCTCTGCAGCGCATACCATCTTTTGCGAATCCAGTCAGGAGACGAATGGAAGACAGCCTTTCGGTCTCCCTTCCGTCTATTCGAATATCGGGTTATGCCCTTAGGGCTGGTAAATGCCCCAGCTATCTTCCAGAGATTCATGGATCGAGTCTTCTCGGACATGTTGTTTCTCTCAGTCATTGTATATCTAGATGACATTCTGGTCTTCTCATCCACTCCTCAAGAACATAAGAAACACCTACTCAAGGTCATGCAAAGACTCCAAGAAAACAAGTTGCTAGCCAAACCTGAAAAATGCAAGTTCTGTATGGCATTGGTTCCCTACCTCGGATATATCCTCTCACCAGAGGGAGTTCAAATGGACACCAGGAAAGTTACTGCCATCCTCGACTGGCCTGCACCTTCCTCATTAAAAGAAGTACAACGATTCCTGGGATTGGCAAATTTTTATCGCCGGTTTATACCTAGATTCTCAGAGGTAGTGTTACCCATCACCTCCCTATTGAAAAAATCTAGCAGATCCTTCTCATGGTCGCCACAAGCCCAAGATAGTTTTATAAAACTTAAGGATCTGTTCTATTCGGCGCCCATACTTAAGCAGCCGGATCAGTCAAAACCGTTCATCATAGAAACGTATGCTTCGGCCTCAGCTATCAGAGCCGTTCTGTTATAACATCATCAGGAACACCCCGTAGCATATCTCTCTAAGACACTCAATCTGAGTCAATACAACTACTCTGTAATAGAGAAATAACTTCTTGCCATGAAAATGGCCTGCGAGGAATCTACTACAAGGAAGTCAGTTTCCTTTCCTCATCCGCACAGACCACAGAAATCTCCGAGTACTAAGCCAGATGGGCCCATTTCTTCACACAGTAGATTTTCAGATAACGTACCTACCCGGAAGCCTCAACACGGTGGCGGACGCTCTTTCCCGCAAATCTTCCGAAGACACCACTAGACAGATACTACCAGAAAGGTTGATAACATCGAACCGTATAGTGGCCCAAGTATCCTCATTTCTACAAGAAGTCAGAGAGGCGAATATCCGCACTCTGCATCCAGAATTGAAGGGGATTCGCAATCACTTGGAAGAAAAGATGGGCATGTCGTTTTCGGACCATCGTTTATTCATACCCACCAAAGAGATCCGGGAAAAGATCTTGAAATGGTGTCACGATAACAAGACTGCAGGACATCGGGGAAGTGCCAGCACTCTCGAGTTGATACAATGTTCTTTCTTTTGGCCTCGGATGAAACAAGAAGTACAGGCCTATGTCAAAGTTTGCCCCATATGCGCTACTAGAAAGACCAACCCGTCCAAACGTTTAGGCTTCTTACAACAGGAGCCTGTTCCAACACGTCCATGGGGTGTGATATCCACGGATTTTATCGTGGACCTGCCCATTTCTAACTCATGTTCTTGTATCATGGTGACCGTGGACTCGTTCACAAAGATGGCACACTTTTCCCCATTGCCTAAGTTACACACAGCATGTGAAATGGCTCAAGTATTCTTGCAGGACATCTTTCGTCTTCACGGACTGCCTGATAAAATCCTATCTGACCGCAGTAGTCAATACACCTCTAATTTCTGGAAGACGCTATGTGACAAACTGGGAATCGAAAGGGCTCTATCCTCAGGTTTTCACCCACAGACTAACGGTCAGACGGAAAGACTAAATAACACCCTAGGACAATACCTGAGGTGTTACACCAATCAGCAACAAGACAATTGGGCAGAACTTCTTAGTACCGCAGAATATGCCTACAATAATACCCGGCACACTGCAACCGGCCTTTCTCCTTTTTTCTGTTCCTATGGGTTCCACCCAAGAGACATTTTGCCTTCTGATCTCCATGCAACCAACCTTCCGGTGTTAGACTCCTTATTGACCACTCTGGCAGAGGCACATAAACAAGCATCAGAACAACTGAAGATCACACAACAGTCCTATGTAACACAGTGGAACCGTCATCGTGGGATGACCCCAGTATGGTCAACCGGGGATATGGTCTGGCTCTCTACGAAATATCTATCTCGCTGGGTAAGAAGTTATCACCCAGATACATCGGGCCATTCCCCATTCAGAAAGTGATAAACCCAGTCACCTTTCGTTTACATCTGCCAAAGAGCCTAAGACGAGTACATCCAGTGTTTCACTCTTCTCTCTTGAAGAACTATCTGGTGGATCCCATCCACCGAAAACTATTGAAGACAAGATTCTCACCACCCTGTCAGCCGGAGGAATGCAAAGTCTCAGGAATTAATGACTCCCGTTACCGCAAGGGCAGGCTTGAATATCTGGTTAGCTGGAAGGATTATCCCAGTTCTGAAGACTCCTGGGAGCCTGTGAACCATTTACATGCAGCAAGACTCGGAAATTCCACAGGAATCATCCAGAAAAACCGGGTTGCCCAAAGAATAGAAGGGGGTATACTGCCATGTACGCAGGAGCGTGGAAACTCTGGGCGAAGTGGACGAAGGGCCGCCGCCATTGAATGTGCCTTCGCGCTGTGCACGTTGTTTAGGCAACGGTCTAGTGTTTTGTTTCTCAGTAATCGGAGCCGCCAGATTTAAACATGTCCTTCCAGTGGCCCCGGTGCATTGCAACTGCAGTGTCTTTACAGACTGCCACCTCAACGCTTAGCGTTTACTCTTTTAAGTGCTCTTTACTTGTTCGCTCACGCGAACATTCTCTTACAGCACCGCCTTGCCGCTGCTGCTTTTTCTCTCCTCTTTTTTTCCTTTCTGTTAGGCTTTCCCTCTTTCTTACTTTTGTTGTCTCCATTTACTATCACCGCCTGTCCTTTCTGCCCTCCCCGCTTTTTGTGAAGGCTTCCTAGAGTTCTCATTTCCGCCTTCGGCTTCTTTTTACTTACCCGTTGTGACTCTAATTGCTCCAGTCCTTCCTTCTGCTGGACCTCACATGCGAACATTGTGAAGATTCAGTTACCTTCTACATTACGTTCTTCCCTGGAATCCATAAGGCAACCACAGGATGGGACTACAATTCTCCTTCGGGTTTTTTTTTGCCTCTTGGCTTTTTACCCTTTTCGGCTGTCCCGGAAGGGGGTGTCCATCACAACTTGGCAATTGTGATTGCGGCTTCCATCTGCGGCAAGCCACTGCTCAAAAAACAAAAAAACCTGGAAGATCCCCACGCTTGGTGTAAGGACCTGCAGAACGACTTCTCCACGGACTCATCCGACACAGGTGAGGAGAGTGGGAATAGTAATTCTTGGGAATCAGAAAGTGATTGTGACACAATCTTCCAGGTAGGAGGTGATCCAGGCAAGAGCAGTCTTGGGAAACACAAGGTCCTGGAGAGTGAAGCGGAGAGAGAGAGGAATGGTTGACAGTGTCGGAAGTGGCATAAAGGTCCAAAAGGATGATTATAAAAGAGAGTTTGGAGTGGTGAGCACTAGAGAGAAAGTTGGAGTCATGCATGAAGGCAGTCTCAGGGAAGTGTTTACTACCACAAACCAGATTGAATTGGATCTCCAAGGATATTATTCTCAAGGTACTTAGTGAAGCGGTTGAAGACCACCCACTCAAGGACTTTTGAATAATGGGGAAGGAGACCACTAGGGGCCAGTTTGCTGGGATGTTTGGGTTAGCAGAGGGTTTCTTCAATAGGGGTAAGGCAGTTGCAAATTTCAAGGCGTAAGGGAAGAGTCCAGTGAAGAGAGAGGTAAAGAAGCTCAGAGAGGTATGGGCAAGTGATTGAGGTCTTTGACCGTTTGAGGAGCAAAAGGTTTGATGGCGCAAGATGAGTGGCACTACGAAGGAGAGGTAGAGGAGAAGTAGTTGAGCATAGAAGAGGTAGAGAGAGAAGTGGTGGGCAGAAAGCGGTTGGGGAGGAAGAAGAGTGCTGTGAGTGTGTCACACTTTTTAGAGATTTTAGAGGAAAAGTGAACAAAGCCAGAAAGGGAGGCAGCAATGGTTTTTGCTTGGAGGGTGTGAGCAATTGCAGATTGGAGGACAGATGAGTTTGGTGGGGTCATTGCAAAGAGAAGATATTGGGTTTGTGAAGTAGGAGCATTTGGCAGAGTCCAGTGATGAGGTTAGGGCAGCAAGGACATTTCTGTAGGCCAGGAGTAAGTAAGGTGTCTGTAATTTGCATCAGCAAAGGTTTTGAGGCTCTGAATTTCAGGGTTGATTCAAGGCTGAGGACGGGAGGGTGTGAATGTGCAAGCAGGATAGTGTTGGTCGAAATTGAGTCCTAACTGCATAGTGAAAGTCGGAGAAGGCACGGCCCATGGAAGACTCATGAATAGAGGAAAGAGAAAGGCGTGAGGTCCTCACATCAAGGTAAGGGGCAAGAAAGTCCTACCTGAATTTCCTCTTCAGTTATTCAAGGGTAGATGAGTAGAAGATAAAGGGACAGAAATGTTCAAGTGAGCAATGGGGGTGATAGAGGGTGAGAGTGAATAAGAGAGAAAGACAAGGCCAGGAGAGATCCCACCAGAGTAGATAGGCTGGTCATGCATGGAGTAGAGGGAGTGGTCAGATAGGAGGGATTTAAGTTCAAGGTGGGTGCCTGCAGAGGGCATGGGAGGGTTAAAGCCCTATTCCCCATCCCAGCATGACAATGGGGATGTCGGTAGGAAGTGTCTCAAGAAGGGTCAGATCAGGGAAGGAGTAGTAGAGAGGAAGTGGGGGTCGTTCGATAGAGAGCTAGAACAGTCTAGGAGTAGAGAGTAGGAGGGGGTAGCTGAATAGTGGCATATTCAAAAGAGGAATAGTTGATGTCATAGCGGGTAAAGGGGCAGTGTTGAGGGCCTTTTTTATAAGCAACCCAACACTGCTGCCATTCCCAACAGGTCCTGGAGAGTGGGAGAATGTAGCAGTCGGTGGGTAGAGCTGCTAGTGTAGCACAGTCATGTGGGAAGATTGAGGTTTCTGTGATGGCAAGAAGTGAAAATTGAGGGTGATATGGTCGAAGTGGTTAGTGAAGTAGAAAGACTTGCAGAGGGATTGTGCATTCTTGAGGCCAAGTGAAAGAGTTATGGGAGGTGGGGTAGAAAGGAGCAGGTGTTATGCGGTAGGTGAGGGGTATAGATTAAGGTGGAGATCCTGGAAGCATAGAAGTGTATATTTTGAAAGGATTAGGTGCAGAGGGTTAGGAGGAAGATGGGGTGGCCGGAGACTGATGCAGAAGTTAGACTAAGTTAAAACTGAAGGCTATGAGAGAAGGAGAAGAATGAGTAGAAGGAGGAATAGACCCTAATCAAGTTGCATGATGTGGGAGTAGAAGAAATAAGCAAGTGAAGACAATGAAGAAATGGTACAGGCCCAGAGAGAGAGAGAAGAGTAGGTGGGTGAGCAGAAAGAGAAGGGGTGGTGGATGGCTGGCTGAAAAGAAACCGGTGGAAGTTCTCAGTTGGACTAGAATGGGGGTATTATGTTAACCGAAGGACAGTTAACAGATCCAAAACCGCAATGTTCCTTGGTCCTGTGAGGTGGCATAAGCTCCACAGTGAATGGAAAGCCAATGGGTCGAAGGATCCCTTTGCATGGAAGCAGAAGTCTCCCAGAAGTTTTGACTTCTCCATTGATGTCTTTGCTTTCACCTCTCGTTTCCAGGACCTCTTCTAGGAAAGCTGATTCCCACTGGCTGCCTTAAGGACCGTCGCAAAGCTTAGCAGCATTTCATAATTCGTTTCTTCCCCTCTGGTCCTGTCAGGTTCACCAATGCATCTCTCTCAGTACTGACTACTTAGGGAATGCACTGCATCTCTTCTAGATCCTAACTTTCTCAGGTCTTCAGGACAGGTCCCTCTTGGTTGGACATTAGCCTGAGACATATACAAGACGACCATCCTGGACCTTGGGTTCACACTTTAAAACAAGTCCCTCCTTGACCCTTGGGGTTCAGGTTTTACAACTGGTTCCTCCTGTACCTTAGGTTTAAAAGTTACAAGTGGTCTCTACTCGACCCTGGTTTGAGGTGTCCCAAATGGTCCCTCCTGGACCTTGAATTTACAGTAATCACAACTGGACCCACCTGGATCTTGCCTTTAAGATCCACAACAACTTCAGTGGGTATCATCCCCGTCACGCATGTCAAGCAGTAGATATTATACCACCGTCCTGTCATGTGTCAAGGTTTACACCTGTTTTCTAGGGGTCACTGGTAGTAAGTCATAGAGTGACACCTGCCAATTCCCCAAGGGTCTGGGAGTTTTTACAGGTGCAGCTTTAAGCAGGCCACCACTGTGGAGTCTCCAGGTCTTGATAGTTACGCACACCTTTCTCCAGCACTTCAAGTTCTCTACCAGGTTAGTACCGTGGCCTGTAAACGATGGATCCCGGGTCATTTCCACAAGGGGTAATGCCCCCCCCACAGCTCTGGGCTTATTGCTTAATTGGTCACCTTCAGATTTCTCCAGCGTTCCACCTTCTCCCAGGTGAGTAGGAGCTCTCGTCAGTCTTACTTCTGTGGTTCCTCTCTGTGTAATGGGGACGGTTTGCAGCATGTCTGCCTGCACCAGGATTCTCCTCCTTTCTGATATCTCTCCAGCTCTTTCATATACCCTGGACTGATAACAAATAACAAATGTTCCTTTCTTGCTGAACATTCTAGATCGTGTTGCCTACACCCTGCTTCAAGAGTTTATCGAAGGCAACAATATCCTTAATCCAATTCACTTGGGCTTCAGGGACCAGCATGATACCGAAACTGCCATGCTGGATCTGAAGCCCAACCTTGTCAACATCCCTTCTTATGCCTTTAGAGCTCTCTGCGGCCTTCGATTTGGTAGATCATTCAATTCTAGCGGCAAAAGTAACTGAGCATGCACACTCTTACAGTTCTGCAACACTCTGGCTTTCCTCTTTTCTTGTTCCCAGGAATCCAAGGGTAGCAATAGGTGATGCTAGGTCCACCGTGGCTAAAGTCACCTGTAGGGTCCCTCAGGGGTCTTGCGTCTCCCTGCCACTGTTCAACATTTACACCATGACCCTACTTACACTCCTCGATGACACATACAAGGTCACACTGGAATTGTCCGGCTGTTACAATTAAGACTCTCATTCCATCAATCACATGTATAAGTCTGTTCAGGAATGGATGGTGAATAACTCCCTTGCTCTTAAAAACAGAGCTTTTAATCCTTGCTTCCAGACAGAGGCCAAACAAACATGCCACGGACTTCTTAACTACATGCACCCTTTCACTCTTTGAGCAATAGATCACTTTTGGCTACAGCCTTAGTTAACTCACGCCTTGATTACTACAACAGTATATTGTTGGGTACCTAAAAAATAACATCAATGTTGCTGTTCGGGCAGTAGATGGCCTATCCAAGAGAGACGATATCACCAAGGCAAGGAGGGAATTGCACTGGTTACCTGTGAAACATCGTGTTACTCATGACCTACTATCGCTCGCGTTCAAGTGCCAAAATAATGACGTACCTCAGTATCTAGCTAACTGGCTTGTGCCTCTCGCTTTGAGACGCAACTTACGATCTTACGATTCACATAAACTGGCGCAACCGAGAATCATATTGACAAGCTTCGGCAGAACCAGCTTAGCCTGGAATAAGCTTGCCCTGGATCTAAGACTGGCCATTTCTCTCAAGGACTTTAAGAAACGGATTACGTACCTCCTGTTTAACCTGAAGCCCATCTAAAACATACTGTCCTCTGCCTTTCCCCCTCTGTAACTCATTGTTTGTGTGTCTTGTTGCTTGTGTTTTGTGTGCGCCCTGAGGCCCATGGGCGGGTGGCTCAATACAGAAATTAAAATAAATGTATTTCTAAGACTATTTCTGATTGGTTAAGTTACGGCAGTTCTTATACAACCCTCTGTTGAGGAATCTACAACCACTGACTTTAATGAGGGGCTAACACAACTGACAAGAAAGGGAAACCAAAACTTAATTAAAGGCATGTAACATGGACCGAGCAAAAAGGTTTAACTCTCAACAGCAGGGGTAGCAGGCTGACAAGAAGGTACAATTTGTCCATACACTTATCTGTACAAAACTCCCCACACTGATATACTGAAAAATATATTTGTGAATTATGTTACACATCCAGATCCCTACCCGGTCAAATATGCACTTATTACATAATACACAACATTAAAAACTGCACAGTGCAATGTTTGACGAGCGTGATGAGCCCAGGGAGGTGCAGTTGCAACCCAATAGCCCCCCCTAGGGGTGGTTTAATGCGGGATGACCTCATGCGGAGAAACTCCCCACCTGCGGACAGGTACGAGCACCTAGGGTATAGGCCCTCTGTTGACGTCACACCCCAATATCCTCTGCCCCCCCTTCCATCACAAACCCCTTTCTTGAGGATAAACATATGTACTATTGTAATACCTGCAGTACGGCCCAGGTAGAAAAGACTAGGACGAAGAAGAGCACAGAAAATATGAAAACTACTAGTCAAGCAAGTACTGACAATAGGAGGCCCCAAGGAGGCATAAAGATGCAAATGTCAAAAGGAACAAAGTACTTTCTACCAGGTAGGAGCTCGCAGCAAAGTAGAAGACGAGACAAAGGACTAAAAAACTGTCATGCCCAGCTGGGTCAAGCCAGCCCTGGAGCAGTGAGAGGCGAGTAAGCTGCCAAGCGTGGGAATCCAGATGCGGGAAGACCAGAGACTTGTAGACGTGAGCAGGAAGCGTCTCCAGCGGGTCCGACGGCAGCGGACCCAACGATCGGTGGAAGAAGGTGAGACAGTGGCGTGACCTCCCGTACGGCGTGGAGCATGTGGTCCTACAACATTGCTGAGACTGCAGGGAGCCGACAGACGCGACATCCCGCAAAACCAGAGAAGACCATGTGAAGCAAGGAAAAGACGGACGTCAGTCCCTAGAAAAACTGCCACCATGCAAGCTGCTCTCAACAGGTAACTGGAGGCATGGTGGACTTGTGGGGACAAGGAAAGGGTTGAGGGATCTAAGCTTCCAGCCATCACTGTGGTGGAGCCTGAAAGTGGCCCAAGAAGGGTTGGGGTCCCTATAACGAATAGAGAGTGGATCTGAGGAGTACTTCCTCATCTCAGTATAGCGATAGAAACCACTGACCACCAGAGAGTGCGGGTTCCTGAAATAGTTGAAAGAAGCAACAAAGGACAATGTCCTCAACACGGTGGCCACAGGAAGGCCACTGAATACTGGATAAGAGAAGGCAACCAAAAGCCAAGTGCAATACAGGATAAGGAAAGCTTTCCCCAATTCAGTGACCAGAGGGACATCCCTGAAACTCCTAGAAAGAGTTGGGACATTGTAAGAGCCTGGGAACAGGGGCCAACTGAATTGCGGAGCTGGCAGGAGTTAAGGACATTACAAGTTATATGTCAAGAACCGGGGGAAGGGAGTCATTGTTAGGGAGAATTCTCTTATAAGGCTAACTTCCCAAACCTAGTGAGTCCCCCAGCAGCTTTGCTGGATTTTTGGGGTTTGTTTTTTTCTCCTGCTAGAGTGAGACTCTTTTCCTCCCACTCTTGGACATGATTTGAGGTATGTCTGACTTTTTGTGTGCTTTTGGGCTATGGGGTTTCTTACTCCATAGGGTATCATCTGTTTTAGTGTATGTGTTACACAGCACCCTCAGTGCAGTAACACAGGGGTGTCATAGTGACCCCCAAACATAGACTCCATACCCTGGGACTGACTACTGTCTCCCAGGGCATGTAAAGTCACCATTGACTTTACTAGTCCAAAATTGTGAACAGAACCAGTACAAACCATCATATTGTGAAAGTACTGGAAGGGGTTAATTCGATTGCCCCTGGGTCTATTTCCAAGGAGGCACTGTCCAGTCCCCCCTTGTCGAGTTTCTGGCTGGTGGCAGTGGTTACCACGCAAAATATTCCACCGGAATATTACCTATGGGATTTTCCCATTGATTTTAAACGTACCACTTTTTGGTGCAATGTTAAAGATACCGCCGGTTTATTTATTTAATATAAAATCACCAGTTGGGTCTTTTCGCCAGAACTCTTTTCTAAAACGGCGTTCGTGTCTGTCTCTGTAACTCCAACCAAAGTTGGGCCCTTTGTTCCACTTTTTTGGCGGGCTTCTCCACAGAAGCCCTCCAACTGGTGCCACTCTTTCTGTGTTCCACAGGATGTGTGGGTGGGGGAATGGGCACCCTGGACTGCGTTGCCTTAGCAACTCAAGTCGCACTCTGTTCTGATTGGCCCAGTGGTGAGCCGCCCGGCTCACCACTTAGCATGTATGAGTGACTGCTAGGCTGTTGAATGGGGGTTTTTCTGCATACCAGAAAAACCCCAGCTACCAGGTAAATCTGGGTGGTACAGACTGCTACCAATTGTGTTTACTGCTTACTCCTGTATTCTTAATCTTCTTGCAGTGGTCCCCAAGGGAACTGCACAGGATTCTGCCTAACAGTCATTCCCCTGGTCTGGAGTCTGTGGACTCTGATACATCCATAGACACCAGGCGAAGGGAAGCATTCTCCTGGTGAAGAATGTGAAAGCTGGGCTAATATAGAAGTCCACAGAACGTCAGGGGAAGGGAGTCATTCCCCCTGGTCCGGAGTGTGTAGACACCTGTCATGATTCATGCCCATAACCCTCATTGGCAAGTCACTGGGGCCAGGCTACAAAACCCCATTATGGCCTTACAGGCCTTTCCATCTCACCAAAGACTCTCCTGGAGTTCGTCCTGGCGCCTTTGGCACCAGGCTCATAATGTGAGGACAACATGCACCCTGGACTTATTAATGAGCTTTTGTGCAACATGGAGGAGCCCACATAGCTCAGTTCTAAGAACTGTGCTATGCGGTCTAGTATTTTGGGTGTGGTCGGGCCTTGGAATACCTGGGGCTATGTAAGCCACGCCTAGGCAGAGGAACACGCTTCGCGTTACTCTACGGTTAGAGCGTGACGCTCACCATGTTCAGCTCGGTCTCCTGAGTTCCTTGCCTGCCTTCCTGGAGCGGCGTGCCTGAAAGAATGAGAACATCTTTAGTGACGCTTACCTGTGAGTAGTGTCCTGTCTTCAATCCATCGCTCAGAGAACACCAGCATCTCGGCGCCACATCCTACTCCGTAGCTCCCCGACCTGGAAAGAAGGGAGCGAAAATAGCATTAGTAAGCGTTTACGTATTTCCATCCAAAAACAGCAAGAACCACAAGACGCTTACCTAATTTGAGTCACTCTTGGTCAGCTTCCATTCCGGAACCTTGCAGCGACCTACCGAAAGAGAGGAAACACAGGTTAACGCATAAAAGAGGAGAAAACACTGCGCACTGCACATTTACTCACCGCCTAGTGCTCTCTCGGTCTGCATCCATTCTGGAACAGTACAGCGACCTACAAGAAAGAGGGGAAATACAGGTCAGCACAAGAAAAAGACTAAATAGTGCCACGCAAAGCGCATTCACTCACCGCCTCGTTTTCAACTCCAATCAGCACGACACCAACAACCTCTTCCCACACCTAGAGGAAGAAGCAGAGACTTAATTAAGGGACAAGAGAAAGAAAGAAGGACAGATTATCAAGACTGAAAAAACAGCAAATTTACCTTAACGAACCGGAGTCGCAGCAGGTCCCGACTCGAACCAGTGCACCAGTGAAGCAACTAGGTCATGATGTGCCCACACCAGCTACGCGCCCCTGCACCGAGAAGCAGGACGGAGATCGCATCATACAAAAAAGCAAGGTGAGGAGAAGCCCTAAGGGGAAGGTTTGGTTTTCAAGGGAGGCGGGAATCAAGCCACAAGAGACAGTCAAATCATAGATCTGTTATTCCTGTATTGCAGACCCAATCCTCAGCTGAACCAATTCCAAAGGAGGGGTTCGGAAGTGCGAGAGGTCCAACCAGGGCTGAGTGGCGTCCCCATGGATATCAGGTGAGCATTAGAACACCATGATACATCCATAGACACCAGGAGAAGGGGAAGCATTCTCCTGCTGAAGAATCTGAAAGCTAAGTTAATATAGAAGTCCACAGAACGTCAGGGGACGAGAGTCATTCCCCCTGGTCTGGAGTGTGTGGACACTATGATACATCCATAGACACCAGGAGAAGGGGAAGCATTCTCCTGCTGAAGAATCTGAAAGCTGAGTTAATATAGAAGTCCACAGGATGTCAGGGGAAGGGAGTCATTACACCTGGTGTGTGCCTTTTTGTAAAGCAAACTTTTCTGTGTACACCACGAGATGGGAGGCAGTCTCCTGGTTTAAGATCTTTTTTTGTCTGAACGGTGCCAAGAAAAGGGGACATTCTCTTAAACTTTTAACTACGCCAAATACCGGAAAAAGGGAATCATTCTCCTGGCAGAAAACGTTACTTTATTTAGCCTTCTTCGGTTTAAGTGTAAAGGATAGAAGTAAGGTTTTGGACCAGGAGGATGAACATTATTTGGCAGACATTCTAACACTTCCTTAGTTTTAGGTTGAAGCAGGGAAACCCCTCATACAGTTAGGGACAGTTAGGTTTTTGCAAAGCTCAATACAAGTTTATAACCAAAACCATGCCACCTCTTGGTCCGTCTCATACTTCTATACCCTTACACAAGCATTGGGAATCCTCTCAGCTGGGGGTGGAGGGCCTGCCAAAGAGCAATCCAGAGCCAGTCCTACCACTTATGTGGACGGTGGCAGCTGAGAGGGCTCCAATTCCTGCCCCCGCTTTGTACCAGCATGTATCTCAGCAGTGCCCCTCTGCCTCAAGCCTGGCCACAGATACAAGATACTAGCCACTGTCTCTGTTTCTTTTGGAGACACATCAGCCAAGTGAGAAACCAAGAACAAACTTCAAAGTGGGAATCTAGATCCAGCGCCCTACATTCGTGATGACAAAACTGAACCCTGATCACTACGAACCCACCTCATCAGACAGCCACACAAAGAGAGAATCACGATCTGAGTGACACTTGGCCTAGTAGGATCGGTGTCTGTCTTCCCTTGCCGTGTCGCGCCTTGAAACACTTGTGTATAGGCGCGTTATAAATGCCATATCGTATCATAACCACAAAGAAAAGCTGTGACAACCCTGCAGACAAGTGCCACCGGCTTCATTGATCCACGACGGGGAAAGGGAGAGCAGCTTGAAGAAGTCGCATCCATATGCGGCCAACAGAGGGACCTCACAGGGCTGCCGAAGGATTCTGACAAGTCTGTGCAATGACCTGCAAGCTCCCTATACCACCAGGCACTAAAGGGGAATTCGTCCCCTCTACCCAAGGTGGAGCACCCACCTATGGGACTAGGGAGGTGAGTCTGTTAATCTTAACACCCCCAAGGGTCCGGTCAAGCGGGATGCCACGGAAGGTGACCCCCCTTTGAGGACAGGAGATCCCCTAAAAGGTATATCAGTAATCTTCTCTTTTTTCTATTTATTTTTGCATTTTTAAAGCACTCACACAGCCCGCGGGCATCGAGGCGCTGTTACAGGAATTGATTGTCTTAGTTGCGTATTTATAACACACTTAAGTACTCAGAGGTTTCTAAGCATAGACCTGGTGATCGAACCTGTGTTGCTTCGCGTTGTCTTGCTTCCAAGGCGAGCATGTTGCCGCTGAGCTATCCTCCCGGGACAGCTCTTTATTCTCAAGATCCCAATATGTTTGTTGGCTATAATGGGACTTAACTTGTTTAATGACTTAAAACTTCCTCTAAGAATAGTTGGCATGATTTCTTACCCTCTGTGTGCACAGCATTCACCTGGATCGAGGGAACACTGGCCTGCCCACCCCTTTTCAGAGAGAGAGAAGTACCAATTGACATTGAAGACTGGGAGCAGAGGAGCCCAGGGAGCCAGAGAGGAGAGGAGAGGAGAGGAGAGGGGAGGAGAGGGAGCTCTGGCAGGAAGTGCAAGAGCCTGCACCAGGCATGGCAAAGAGAACCGTGGCAGAGCCTGCAGAGTGCTACCAGCCGTGCCAGAGCAGAAGCCGGAAGCGCCCAGCCCAGAGGAAAAATGCAGAGCCCTTGCTGTATGAGAGGCAGCACACCAGAGCACAAAGACGCTGGTTCCCAGATGCCGACGTTAGCCTAAGGGATGACAGGGCGATCTCTGCCCAACACATGATGCCTGAAGGGAGCCAAAGAAGTGGTACAGCAGTCGCTGAACTCCCAGAGTCTTTTGAGGCGCTCCGCCCATGGAAAAGAGGTACACTGTGGCTCCAGGAAATGGGTAGATGGAATGCCACAAGGAATCATATCCCAGGGCGTGGTAAGTACGCTGAAAGTCCAAGGCGGGCTGAGAGAAACCAAACGCCAGGGCTGAGGCAGAGAACCTGAAGGCACAAGGCGGGCTGAGAGAAACCAAACCCCAGGGCTGAGGTAGAGAACCTGAAGGCACAAGGCGGGCTGAGAGAAACCAAACCCCAGGGTTGGGTAGAGAACCTGAAGGCACAAGACGGGCTGAGAGAAACCAAACCCCAGGGCTGAGGTATAGAACCTGAAAGCACAAGGCGGGCTGAGAGAAACCAAACCCCAGGGCTGAGATAGAGAACCAGAAGGCACAAGGCGGGCTGAGAGAAACCAAACCCCAGGGCTGAGGTAGAGAACCTGAAGGCACAAGGGGGGCTGAGAGAAACCAAACCCCTGGGCTGGGGTAGAGAACCTGAAGGCACAAGGCGGGCTGAGAGAAACCAAATCCCAGGGCTGGGTAGAGAACCTGAAGGCACAAGGCGGGTTGAGAGAAACCAAACACCAGGGCTGGGGTAGAGAACCTGAAGGCACAAGGCGGGCTGATAGAAACCAAACCCCAGGGCTGGGGTAAAGAACCTGAAGGCACAAGGTGGGCTGAGAGAAACCAAACCCCAGGGCTGGGTAGAGAACCTGAAGGCACAAGGTGGGCTGAGAGAAACCAAACCCCAGGGCTGGGGTAGAGAACCTGAAGGCACAAGGCGGGCTGAGAGAAACCAAACACCAGGGCTGGGTAGAGAACCTAAAGGCACAAGGCGGGTTGAGAGAAACCAAACCCCAGGGCTGGGGTAGAGAACCTGAAGGCACAAGGCGGGTTGAGAGAAACCAAACACCAGGGCTGGGGTAGAGAACCTGAAGGCACAAGGCGGGTTGAGAGAAACCAAACACCAGGGCTGGGGTAGAGAACCTGAAGGCACAAGGCGGGCTGATAGAAACCTAACCCCAGGGCTGGGGTAGAGAACCTGAAGGCACAAGGCGGGCTGAGAGAAACCAAACCCCAGGGCTGGGTAGAGAACCTGAAGGCACAAGGTGGGCTGAGAGAAACCAAACCCCAGGACTGGGGTAGAGAACCTGAAGGCACAAGGCGGGCTGAGAGAAACCAAACCGCAGAGCTGGGTAGAGAACCTGAAGGCACAAGGCAGTCTGAGAGAAACCAAACCACAGGGCTGGGGTAGAGAACCTGAAGGCACAAGGCGGGCTGAGAGAAACCAAACCCCAAGGCTGGGGTAGAGAACCTGAAGGCACAGGGCGGGCTGAGAGAAACCAAATCCCAGGGCTGGGGTAGAGCACCTGAAGGCACAAGGCGGGCTGAGAGAAACCAAACCCCAGGGCTGGGGTAGAGAACCTGAAGGCACACGACGGGCTGAGAGAAACCAAACACCAGGGCTGGGGTAGAGAACTTGACGGCACAAGGCGGGCAGAGAAAAGCAAACCCCAGGGCTGAGGTGGAGAACCTGAAGGCACAAGGCGGGCTGAGAGAAACCAAACCCCAGGAAGGCACAAGGCAGGCTGAGAGAAACCAAACCCCAGGGCTGGGGTAGAGAACCTGAAGCCACAAGGCAGGCTGAGAGAAACCAAGCCCCAGGGCTGGGTAGAGAACCTGAAGGCACAAGGCGGGCTGAGAGAAACCAAACCCCAGGGCTGGGTAGAGAACCTGAAGGCACAAGGCGGGCTGAGAGAAACCAAACCGCAGGGCTGGGTAGAGAACCTGAAGGCACAAGGCAGTCTGAAAGAAACCAAACCCCAGGGCTGGGGTAGAGAACCTGAAGGCACAAGGCAGGGTGAGAGAAACCAAACCCCAGGGCTGAGTAGAGAACCTGAAGGCACAAGGCTGGCTGAGAGAAACCAAACCCCAGGGCTGGGGTAGAGAACCTGAAGGTACAAGGCGGGCTGAGAGAAACCAAACCCCAGGGTTGGGGTAGAGAACCTGACGGCACAAGGCAGGCTGAGAGAAACCAAGCCCCAGGGCTGGGTAGAGAACCTGAAGGCACAAGACGGGCTGAGAGAAACCAAACCCCAGGGCTGGGGTAGAGAACCTGAAGGCACAAGGCTGGCTGAGAGAAACCAAACCCCAGGGCTGGGGTAGAGAACCTGAAGGTACAAGGCGGGCTGAGAGAAACCAAACCCCAGGGTTGGGGTAGAGAACCTGACGGCACAAGGCAGGCTGAGAGAAACCAAGCCCCAGGGCTGGGTAGAGAACCTGAAGGCACAAGACGGGCTGAGAGAAACCAAACCCCAGGGCTGGGGTAGAGAACCTGAAGGCACAAGGCTGGCTGAGAGAAACCAAACCCCAGGGCTGGGGTAGAGAACCTGAAGGTACAAGGCGGGCTGAGAGAAACCAAACCCCAGGGTTGGGGTAGAGAACCTGACGGCACAAGGCAGGCTGAGAGAAACCAAGCCCCAGGGCTGGGTAGAGAACCTGAAGGCACAAGACGGGCTGAGAGAAACCAAACCCCAGGGCTGGGGTAGAGAACCTGAAGGTACAAGGCGGGCTGAGAGAAACCAAACCCCAGGGTTGGGGTAGAGAACCTGACGGCACAAGGCAGGCTGAGAGAAACCAAGCCCCAGGGCTGGGTAGAGAACCTGAAGGCACAAGACGGGCTGAGAGAAACCAAACCGCAGGGCTGGGTAGAGAACCTGAAGGCACAAGGCAGTCTGAAAGAAACCAAACCCCAGGGCTGGGGTAGAGAACCTGAAGGTACAAGGCAGTCTGAAAGAAACCAAACCCCAGGGCTGGGGTAGAGAACCTGAAGGTACAAGGCGGGCTGAGAGAAACCAAACCCCAGGGCTGGGGTAGAGAACCTGAAGGTACAAGGCAGTCTGAAAGAAACCAAACCCCAGGGCTGGGGTAGAGAACCTGAAGGTACAAGGCGGGCTGAGAGAAACCAAACCCCAGGGCTGGGGTTGAGAACCTGACGGCACAAGGGTGGCTGAGAGAAACCAAATCCCTGGGCTGGGTAGGAAATCTGAAAGCCCAATGCAGGCTAAAAGAAAGCACACCCCAGGGCGCATTAAGAAAGATAAAAGCCCAATCTGGGTCCCACAGTGGTATAGGAAACCTCAAAGAAGAAGGCTGGCTGAGGGAAAGTGTTCATTTTATTTTTACAAAAGTCATTGTTTGGGACAAGACCTAAGAAAGGCCACCTTGGGTACACAGGGCTATACCTCTTAGGATCAGCCTGAACTACCCAAGGGTATGTTAGAGTGGCGAGCAGCCAGGCTTCATCTAAGGAGGGAGAGGGCTGTAGTTGGGTATAAAGACCTCAGAGCATACCTTGTTTCAAGAATACACTTACACGCTTAGAAGTTATATACAAATATACATAATATACACGAAAGGCACACTTACAGTTCTAAGTTCAGGTAGGTACTAAAAATCAAACATACATACTGAATAGGATCAGTTGCAATACTGTGTCAATGGTAAACCACAGATGCACTTAGGGTAATCACTTCAGAGAAGCTTTTAAAGTAACAATCACAACCGGAAACATATGCAAACTTTCCAAACACTTAATAACTTTTTAAAACCTCAACCCAATCCTGTCTTAATAGACCAACCCTATCTTGTGCTAGTCTCTCGAAGCCCTCTATCACTAGGCGCAGCCCCAGCTTCAACCAGCCACCTGCACTATACTTTTGTGCCACCCTAGCCAGACATCTCAACCAAACAAGGAAAGTAAAGTGCATCTGCGGACCACACCAACTACCATGTGCAGAAACTTGACCTCCTCGACCCTCCTAGCTACAATCATGACCTTTGCTACCCTCAGCACTCACCCCCCCATTGATAGAAACCTGAGACTCAGGGCAAGGCTACCTTGCATTTACGAACCTAAAAGAAACAGTACGAACAATACTGCTAGACTCCCATCTCTACAGACACACATGGATAAGCAAACTCTAGCTATGACACCTTTAACTCCAACCCTAACTCCTACTCACCCCTACCAAAAGATACGCCAGAGTAAAAATAAGCACACAAAAAGACTCGTAAGTCATCCCATTCCCAACAACACCCTAACTCTTACTGGATCCCTTATCAATGACAGATCCATGGTAGCTCATGCAATTGAAATTGCTGACATACTAAACAACAGTAGCATTGACTTCCTTGCCGTAACAGAAACCTGGCTCCATGAGGCAGCAGGACCCTCACTGATGTTAGCCATACCTGACAACTACCAGATCCACAGAGTAGACAGACCCAATGCTAAAGGCGGTTGCCTAGCAATCATCGCGAAAACCACCTTGCCTATCCGACTCACCACCTCGCACCCCTGCGCTTCCTGCGAAGTACTCTCAGCAAAAATGCAACTCTCCAATAACCGCACGCTAGCCATTCACCTGATCTACAGGCCCCCAGGTCCCCTGGGAACCTTTGAAGATGACCTTACTACCCTCATAGCGAACAATACCCAAAAACACTCGCAAACGCTGCTGATGGGCGACTTCAACATCGGCTTCAATGAGCCAGGCAATAAAAATGCCCTTTCTATAACAGCTATCCTAAATGACCAAGGCCTTACCCAAAAAATTCTCTCCCCCACACATGCTAAAGGCAGAACCCTTGACTGGGTCTCAGAACTCAACTGTCACATAGTCATCACCTCCATCACCCCTCAACTATGGACCGACCACTTTCTAATAAATTTCACTGCCACACTTGACCTCCCCAGCCCCAAGACTATCAAAATGATACCACCACTCCCCACCAGAAATAAAAAAGATATTACTACAGAAAAACGTATCCCCCTCCTCCTCCCCACTATTAACGGTCTGAAGGACAACACTGACCCAGATATACTAGTAGACACCTTTAACAAAGCTATGTCTCACGCACTAGACACCATTGCACCTGCAAAATTACGCAAAGCTAAGCAAGAAGCCCACCTCAACGCCTGGTTCACCCCCCACCTTAAGGACCTTAGAAAGCGGAAACGAAAACTCCAAACCATCTGGCGTAATTCGCCCACTAACGACAACAAAGCCAAGTTAACCCAAGCTACAAAACACTACAAGTCTGAAATCATCAACACCAAAAGAAATGTATTCAATGACAGAATTACCAATGCCAAATCGAATACCAAGGAACTATTTGCCATCCTCCGGGAAATGGAATCCCCTATCCAACCATCTGACACGGTCCCAAAGGACAAGATATGGTGCACTAATATACAGAATGCCCTATCTAACAAAATCTCCACCCTCCAACTTAAAATAACGAACAAAAAAGACGCCCTCTCTCTTACTGATCAACAACTGCCTCCAGTTACTGAACCTACCACTATCCCCCCTTTTAGCTTTAAACCGATCTCCATCATCGACACTGAAAAGGCCATCCTCTCACTGAAGCCCTCTAACTGTAAGGGCGACAGCTGCCCAGCTCAAATAATAAAGGACGCTGCCAGAGACTTAGCCCCTTTCATCTCAAAGCTCATTAACTCATCCTTCAAATCTAACACAGTGCCAGCCAACTTAAAAGAATCCTGGGTCCTCCCCCTTCTCAAAAAACAAACCCTCGATCCTGACTAACTATAGGCCCATTACCACAGTGCCCTTCCTACTAAAAATTATCGACAGAGTAGCCTATCTCCAAATTCAAGAGTACCTAGAAGCTTATCATCTACTAGGCTCGCGCCAATTGGGCTTCCGCCCGCTCCATGGCACGGAAACTGCCCTGATAGACCTCAAAACCAAAATTGAGGAATTTAAGGATAATGGGAAAACAGCGTTGCTACTCTTACTGGACTTGTCAGCAGCTTTTGATTTGGTGGACCATGCAGTCTTATGCAACCACCTCAAGCTGGCTGCCAACATCACAGGAGACGCTATAGCTTGGGTCCAATCCTTTCTAGCCAACCGGACTATGAGAGTGTTCTCCTCCACTACCTGTGCTGACCCCATCCAAATCACATGTGGAGTCCCACAGGGTTCCTGTGTATCACCCACTATGTACAATATCTTCACCAAGCCATTGTTCGACAAGTTGGACAGTCTGGGCGTCACCTACACTAATTACGCAGATGACACCCAGATCCTCGTACCCCTTTCGGGCAACTACGAAGTGGACCTGGCTCTGGTGAACAAAATTTACATCCTCATTCAAGCATGGATGGCCACACATGGCCTCTGCCTGAACGACGATAAAACTGAAATCCTGCTCCTCGGTTCAGACCACAAACTATCCAAACTCACCCCGGACTACACCTCATTTAACATTGATAACAATACTATTAAGGTTATGCGCGAGGTCAAAACGTTGGGTTTTTACCTTGACTCAGCTCTCACCCTCAAAAAGCAAGTGAATTCCCTCGCCTCCTCAACCACCTACACGTGTAAACTCATCCGTGCCGCCAGACCCTTCCTGTCCAGTGCCAGCTGCCTCACCTTGGCCAATGCCCTTGTCATGTCTAGACTCGACTATTGCAACGCCTTATACTCAGGTGCCAACAAGTCGGTCACTGACAAACTCCAGAGATTGCAAAATAACGCTCTTAGAGCAGCTCTGAACATCCCACGCAGAGAACATATCTCCAAACATCGGATTGAAGCCCATTGGCTAAAGATAAAGGACAGAATCCTTCTTAAAACTATCTCCCTCACTTCTAAATGCCTCAACAATCAAGCATCCTCCTACCTAGCGGAAAGAATCAACTGGAGACCCTCTAACCGACTGACGAGATCTGCCAATACCTTCCTACTGGAAGTCCCCAGATTCAAACTTACCACAGCGGGCGGTGCAAGTTTCCCAGTTAGAGCTGCACAATCATGGAACACACTCCCACCCGACCTTAGATGCCCTTTACCCTACACAAGATTCAGATCCTACGCTCTCAAATGGCTGCACAACAACGACATGCAACGTCCCTCACCCTAGTGGTAACGGCACAACCTGTTATAATGCTGCTCTCTTTGCATTTAAACTTGATATTCTATATGCATTGTATCACCTACTGTAACCAACCACTGTTTTTCTGTAACAGCCTGTGTCAGGCTTTGTAACTAAGTTTCGAGTCCTCTTGTACTGCTGCGCCCAGATGCCCACGGGCTCGGAGCGCATTACCAAATAAATTAAACAAACAAACAAACAAACAAACAGAGGGGCCACTAGGCCAACAGTGGCTGCGGGGTTGGCCAGGAAAAGGCAGGAAGAAGCAAAACACAGTGTTCAGAGTACTAGGGTCCAGGAGGGATCCCCTAGAGTTGCAGATTAGCACATTTGTTAGGTACAAGTAGGCTCAGGATGACCCACTGAACGGATGCGCCAAGGATAAGCATGCGAGGGCTGGTGGTTTTACTGCTAAGAGTACAAAGGGCCGTTCCCCTAATGTTACTATATGGAGACCTGAGGGGTAGCAGGATACAAGCTATCTGCAGCCCCCAGAGTCACAGGATCCACACAAGCAGGCCCCAGGTAGGTTATACCAGGGGTCAACAGTACCTTTGAATGAAGAAGCAGTTGTTGGAGGATGGTTGCAGTGGTGAGGTGACCGCAGACCTGGTCTCCTGTTCTTCGGCCCCAATAACTGGAAGGTTACTTTGGTGGATCTTGCAACAGCACTCATACAGAGGGACGCCCAGTAACGGATCTTCAGGGTGATGGATTGTTGGGGCCTTATGCAGGCTTGGTGGATAGACAGTTGTTGCGGCGGTCAACTCTACTATGTTTCGCGATCCTCGCCTCTGGTGAGGGGAATCTCTGGAGCTAATTAGAGTTGTTGCAGACTTGGAAGGATGCCCTCAAAGTTGCAGGCAAAACTGTGCTTCCGGAGACGTTGCACAATGATGCAGCACAGGACCCCTGGTATTGGAGGGTGTCAAGCATGGGAAGTTGCAACCCTTCTGGGGATGGCGTACATTTTAGCTTGTCTCAAGACTGATTAGGCCCATCAGTCTATGGGAGGAAGTAGTCTTCTTCTGATCTTCCCTGTCGATTGGAGTGACGAGGTTCGGACAGCAGCTGTGACTCAACTGGCTCTGCCGGTCATTGGAAGTGCTGGCGCCGTCCTCCTTTGTCCTCTTCTTTGGAATCCTCTTGTTCCAGTGGTTGACTGGGTGTTTATGCTCCAGGGACGCAGGATTTAACCAGTCATGTCCCATGCACCATTCAAACTTGGGGGAGGCTGTCCAATGGTGACAGCCAGTCTCCCAGTCTGAACTGGTTTCAACCTGGCACACTGCAGGGCGAGTGTCAGGGGAGTTTCGGTTCACCCCACACCCCCCCCTTCCTGTCCTGCTAGGCACTCGGGGAACCTTTTGCAGGCTTTCTATGAGAAGCCTGTTGAAGACCAGGTGAAAAATGAACCTTCCCCCTTACCTAGAATGGGAGAAGAAGTGATCGGAAAGGACAAGCCATCTGGTTTAGGGTTTCAAAACACAAGGCCACCTTTTTTAGGTAGGGGGTGTAGAAAGAGACTGACCAGGAGGTGTCATGTATGGAGCTACACACCTTAATTTATAAAAGAAAAACCTATCTCTCCCTACTTCTAAGGGCTTGCCCTGCCTCAACCTAGGAAATCTTTAGGGGCCTATCAGAATATCCGTCCATAAATATGTTCTCTGTCCTCTGTCATAAATCTAGCAATATCACCCTAACACTGAAACCAAAGGCCCATAGCAAAAGTAAAGTTCCTTCACCGGGAAAATGACTCCCTTCTCCCGGTGTCTTGCTTCAGTTTGATCGTTATCATTATTTCAGAGTCCCTTCAAAACCGGGCCTGGGGAATGACTCCCTTCCCCCTGTTATTTTATCAAAGTTCTCCATGGCTATCCTTCAGCACTTTTACAGAAAGCCTCTATCCCTCCCTTCAACTATTTACAGGAAATAGAAAAGCTCAAAGCCTCATTTAGCTTTCCTTTAATGTCTGGATCATAAATATCTTTTGCAGGCTCCTCTGTATCTTTGTAAACCTTTCACCAGTCTACTTGAGCAGTGGTAGTGGTTGAGCCATTGCGATAAGGGAGATGACTCACGATGGCCTCTGCTGGAGCAGTGCTATTTGCTTGGTCACTGCGACGAGGGAGATGACTCCCTTTGCACCGTATTTGAGCAGTGGTTTTGACTAGTCCTCTGTGATGAGGGAGATAACTCCTGATGCACTCTTCCTTAATCTCAGCTTCAGCAGTGGTATGAGATTGACCACTGTGCCATGGGAGGTAACTCCCGGTACATTCCTGCTTTACTTTTCCTTCACCCGGTCCCCACCCGGACTTTCTGTATTTCCTGTTACCTGCTTTGCAGGAATACTTCACCGGTTCTTCATGGGCTGCGTATCTCGCTTCCTGCTGTTCGCTTCTCCTCTCTGTTCTCTTGCATGGCTCGGCGGCTGGTTACTGCTGGCGGTCACAGCGTCATTCCAGTACCATCCGGTCCACCCGCCATGGGTCACGTCACCCCCATGGCCCTTCTCTAACCTCAGTGTGTTGGCTCCTTACCAATCAGTTGGCCATGTTACTTGCATCCCTCGGCTCGCCTCATCCCTCTCGAGGACTTGCTTGGCTTCTGTGCCAAAATGCCCAGTTTCAACTTCCGGGTTGCACTAGTGGACTTCTTCAGCGATGGATCTCTCCGAGTCCTTTCTTGCTTGTTGTTTCATTTTGTTGACTCCGCCCTTACGTAACGTCAAAACACATGATTAAAACTTTTTTATTCATTCCTTCTGTCTCCTGATAGCCACCTCGTCACAGCGGGTCATCCCACTTATAAAGAGAGGATATCCGTGACTAAACTAGACATGAAAGATGCATATTTTCATTTCTTTCATCTTGTAAGCTTTATTCGACAACAAAGAAAACATCAATTTAAAACAAGAATGTAACAAATATGTTAAAACATCGAAAAAGAAAATAGTGGTAATACAGTTAAAAGGCAATAATGGGTTACAATACATTCTGTACTTAAATTCATTGTGGTAAAATAAAAGAACTAAAATAAGTAATTGATCGTATTCAAAAGACATACAAAATAACAATATAATCAACTGATTAGAATTGCTCATAAAAATCAAGAGCTGAATAAGTCCACGGAACGGTGGGTCATACAGCTTTTGGATGTGTCACATTAGCTCCTGTCGGCCGACCACCTCCAGTTGCCATGCCGCTCAAATGGAGTCACCATATCAATTAAGTAATCGTCAAATTTGTACTTACTGGCAAGCACACCAAAGTTAGAGGGTTCAAAAGAAACACTTGTAGGGACACAAGAGGGAGTTGAAATCAACTCAGAAAGTAAGTAGGTGCAAGTCTCAAGTGAGGCAGCATGACTTAAGGCAAGAAGGTAAGGACCCTCAAACCCGAAAAAGTACCTTTGGTTAGAAGAATGGGGTCCAGCTGTATTCCGTCTTGCTACAGCCAAGCAGCCTGAGCCTCAGTCGTGGGGACAAGAGGGAGGACTTCGGGAGGGCTCCTGCAGCAGTACTCAGGAAGGTCGTCGGCAGTTACAGGTTTTCTTAGTTTCAGCAGCACTGATGCAGAACGATAACACTGGTTGGCCTTTCCTTGCTCCCTTGGCCCTGCACTCTGGTGAGGGGACTCTGGATCCGGATTTTCTGCTTCTGGAGTGTCCTTAGAAGGCTCCTGGAGCTTTTGGCTTTGGGATTCGTTCCACGGCAGATATTGCACTCGATTAAGGACACTCAACCCCTGGCATTGGGCTTCTGCAGCAACGGAGAGGCACCACAAGTCTGGGATTGCGCCGAAGTGGAGTTGATCTCGGGGTTAGTTGGTCCCACTAACCCAAGGGGAGAAGTCATTCCGTAAGAGCTCCTCTGTCGTGGTGAAAAAGGAGGTCAGCAGCAGGGCTTCACCGGGCAATTGAAGGTCCAGGAGGTTGCAGTGGGCTCACACCTGGCTCTCGAGGCCCACACTAGCCAATCAAGAAACTCACTCATTACGCAGAGGCTCCTCCGCAAGTATATAAATGGTTTCCAATATGGCAGACACAATTAGAAGGAAGTTGCATGCTCGCAGGCTTCTTCAAATAGGCCCTATTTCAGGTACGGAATGTGGGAACGACTACTTGGAAGGGTGAAGTATGATACTGGGAAAACTGAAATAGTTGTTTCTCACTCTGTTAGGTTTCGGCATCTGCCCTGTTGCATTGGTTAAGCTTCCTCTACCTTTGCACTACACACATCAGATAGCAATTAAACTTCCACTGGTGTTATTTTTCATCAGTGTCGTAACAAGAGAGGACTCGCAGTCAGTGGCTCCATGAGTCTGATTAGATTTAAGACAGAGCATAGAGTGGCACAACTCAGAAGACACCTTGAGACAGGTGCTTTTAGGTAAATGCATTAATCGCTTGGTGATGGATTTATGCCTTGTTCATTTTAGGCACGGATGCGCAAACTCGATCCGAGATGAAGCAATCTCTAAATGGCAATTTAGGTCAGTTGCATTTATACAGGTCGATCATTTCGCCAGTGTTACTTATCACGTGTGTAAGGCAGACCTCCTGACCACCAGACACGGAATAAATGCAACCCTCTAGGGGAAAAGCTTGACGCCTTTTGCAAGCAAAACAAAGTTTTATTTACAAAAAGGGAAAAACATGTGCCAGCAGGGGCATTCCACCCCTACTGCCACGGAGCGCGCACTGGTTACATCAGGGCAAACAGAACCTTTTGAAGGGCATCAATCCTATACCATACCAACACACCATGGACCCCTCCTCGGTCCTGCCTAACCCAATAACAAATCAATAAAGGACAAAACTACTACGTATCGTTCAACTAATGCCCTGAGAACTGCCCTCAGCATACCTAGGAGACAACCTATGTCAGAGGCTAGACGGAACATTAACGGGCTTACTATTAATGACAGAATTCAGTTAAAAACTGTCTTCCTCACCTACAAGTGCCTTCATAACTCAGTCCCACGCTATCTCATGGAAAACATTACCAAAAAAACATCCACGCGCCCAACTAGGTCAGCCAATTCCTTCTGCCTCTTAGCGCCAAGATTCAATCTTATGGTCGCCCATTTATGGAACTTGCTTCCCACGAATCTGAGAACTGACCAGTCATTTCATAGTTTTAGGAAAAACACTGAACACTGGCTACTGACCAAGGACTCATGAAGTGTTGCTGGATGCTCCAGGGTTCCTCTTCTCGGCCTAGATTTCTTTTGTGTATAATGTCCGCAAATTTCCTATCTGCAAATTCGAAACTCAGGTATATAAAGACTGTAACCTTATATGTAACATTTGAAAGTGTAAACAATGTCTGCAAATTGAAAGCTCATGTGTATATAATGATTGTAACAGTTTATAGTGATAGCATCGAATGCAAAAGCATAGAAAAAAATTCATTGAAAAAATGCATTTATTTTCATTTTTTTTTTTTAATGGGTTGTGCCCCCAACCCCTGTTTTTTTACCCCTTCAAACCCATTATAATAAAAATAAAACCTTTACCTTTAAAAATGCATTTTTTTGATGCTTTTGCATTCAATGCTTTGTATTCGAGGGAATCACTGGATACCGATTGTAACCTCATATGTAACCTTTAAACGTACCTGCATAGCACCCAGATACCCATGGGTTCAGTGCGTTTTATAAATTAATAAACAAACAACCCCTTTATATCAGGTGAGGAGATCCCAGTCCCTCTAAATATACTCTAACCCTCTTCCTTTATTTTATCTCCATAAACACAGCGCTGCCTTGTTCCCCCAATCGGAAAGGTTCCCATAGTCCTTTACTTTCTTATTCCACACTAATAATAATGAAAGCAAACTGCCACATGGTCTTTCCACACACTAAAATGCACCACTCGCCTCACTCTCCCACTCTATCAAACAACCACAACCATACGCACCCCCATCCCCTCTGTACGTTGTTTTGTCCTGCAAAAGGTGCACTTAGTCCTGTTCATTCTCCCGGGTTTTTCTGTCATGGGTACCTATCACCGGCCTGCAACATCCAGGTGCTGCGCCCGCTCCAAAGAACAGGCAGGAATTCTGGCTACACGGCTCGTGTAAACCACTTCAGGTTGCACAAGGGACTAGTCGCTGCAAGTGTGTTGCCAGAAAGCCTATGTCTCTGCAGAAAATCTGGGATTACATCAGTGTCACCAAATTTGTAAGGCTGACCTCCTGACAACCATACAGGGAATAAATGGAACCCTCTAGGGGAAAAAGCTCAAGACACCTTTTGCAAGGATAACAAAGTTTTACTTCCAAAATGAGAAAAACACATGCCAGCAGGTCTATTTTGAATCCCACAGGCCACATTCCTTCTGGTATGGAGGGGGAGATTGACTCATCTACAGCACTAGTTAAGCTTTTAAAATGGCTGGGGTCTGACATTACAAATCTATCCAAATAATAGTTAATTGTGTCTTATATTTAGACAATAACTACCTTCTTCAGTGCTTGTCTGTCTGTGTATGTGTATATGTTTGCATGAGAGAGTCTTCCCAGTGCCCCTCCCCCTCCTAGTCCGTTATAGCGCCTTAAAGTGGTCTTGCCTAACTCCAAAGCGCTTGGTGGTTCGGGGGGACCCTAGTTCTTTCCCAACAGTGCATACCCATATAAATGGGGTCAGTCATTTATTGACCTCTAGGTGATTGACTGTAGTCTCTTGTGTCAATCTTCATCTACGTGGGTCTGTGCTTCGTTACCTTTACCCTCCAACAACACAATTGGTTCATTGCTCCTCTCTTCCTGTCTCTCCACGTGATGTGCAACTGGTAATTAGACATGAGCTCAGTGGATACTCTCAAGTTCAAAACAGTGCTCAGATATGTGAGGAGTTTCATTCGATGTCAGACACCCAGGTGCCCCCACCGTGCCTCCCCATCATTGGCTTGAATTTGTTACCCTTACCTCACACACCTCGCAGTACAAATCACCAGAAATTCTGATTGTGCTCCCCCCTTGGTATCTGTTGCCTCCTCGAGTCGTCCACCGCAGACACACTAATCACTCAGTCACTGAAGGATTTAGCGGTGTGGATGGTGAGCATCTGGTAGTTTAATAGAATGACTGGGAGGTTTGGGAGCTCCAAATCTGGGATACGGAATGGGGATGAAGATATGCACTGCAGCTGAACACCTCTGACCATCTTCTGATGGCACTGGGTTCTTTCCCTGCTAGGCCGAACTAAAATGGCAGCAGTTCAGCATATTTCCCACTGGGGATACCTACCGTCCGGGCCCCTGCGTCTACTACAATACCCCCCGCTTGTACCTCCCCCCTACTACCTCTTGTTATCCCTTGCAGACTTGTCTACCGTATGACTCTCAATTTGAACCGCTTGGGAGGGAGAGGGAGCTGGGCATGCATCCCGACACGTGGCATGTCAACAATGGTGATGGTACATAACTACTATTATTGCGGGCATCCTGCTCCAGTACACCAGTTCTTATTATTACAGAGCAGTTTCTAAAACAGCACCATATTTTACCACCAGCTAATGGGTCCATATCTCCATTAATGGAAGTTAGTACATCACGCTCGATACACCTAGGATACATCCATCCATTGCGCAGCCAGGGCTGAACAATTACTATTTATAACCAACCAGGAGAAAGACATCATTCAAATTTGTGTAGGTATAAGCTACTTTTGGGCCATGTACTTCGCCATTAGATGCTATAAGTAACTGTCTTCTTCCCCTTTTTTAAAATTTTTTGCATACAATATTATACTTCATATCAGAATTGCATCAAGCCTTGACAGCTCTACTAGCAATTTCATTGGTCATTTGACCTCACCAATTACTCTTTGGTAAGCACTGTCCTCCATGCCAACAGAGCAGCAATGTTGCATTGCATACTGGGCCATATGGATTGTCCAGGATTCTGCTGACTATGCGCTTATGTTTCTCTTCTTCCCTCTCCCTAGTTCTATTTATATTGTCATCCCTATTTGGGTCTTGAATACAATAATCAATTTCTGTTCAACCCATTTTTTGTTAATGATATTACCTCCTCTGAACCAATGGGGTGTTGCGTTGAATTTGTTTTTGGATAAGTGTTGTTTCAAATTAATGTTTACTTATTGAGCGCTTCACTATTGATACTCGGGAATGGCTTATTGGGGACTCACTATTTGGGTGTTGTAGTTGCTTACACATATGTTCTTGTCGTATTGTGGTTGTTACAGCCTGGATAAAGACCCAGGAGGCTTGTAACGCGTGGCGTCTGGAAACCTAATTAAACGCGTTGTAAGTCATAATGTTTGATCTTTGAATATAAGATTGACACAGCATGTGGTGAATTTATACCCAGCGCTATTGTGTCAAGGGTTCTTCCCCTCCCATATTGTTTAAACACATGCAAACAGAGCCGCACTCTGACAGGCTTTGGGTGAAGTCTGCTAGTAGAAAAACCAGGCCCCAACCCCGGTAATGCCAGCAAAAACAGTTGGCTACCACATAGCGTAAAAAGTGGACTTTCTACCTATACAACAGAAGACCCTCTGATAGCAAAAGATAATCAAGATACCAATCAAAGATAGCCGAAAGTTTAGGGAAGTCACACAGAGTTAGCAAAAGGAACCACATAATGATATATGATATGATGGTTTATTTATATAGCGGCTATACACAATGTGTTTCAAAGCGCTTCAAGGCAAGGGAGGGAACAAGGGAAAATACAATGACATTCTTACAGGCCATAAACAGTAAGGATGTGAAATTAACTATAGTACTCAGCCTGACAACATTTCAGATAGTGCAAGAGCTAAGACATAGATAAGGAAGGGAGGGGGAGAGGTGGAAGGAAATGGAAACAGACAGGCGACTACCGTACTAGGCCTGACGACATTTCTGGTAGAGCCGGACAAAAACAAAAGGTGAGGGGGAGGGGTGCAGGAAGGGAGGCGAGGAACAAAACAAGCGACTATCGTACTAGGCCCGACGACATTTCTGGTAGAGCCGGACAAAAACAAAAGGTGAGGGGGAGGGGTGCAGGAAGGGAGGCGAGGAACAAAACAAGCGACTATCATATTAGGCCTGACGACATTTCAGATGGCGCTGGAGGTGGTGGGGGGTTAGAAAAAAGTAAGGGGATGGGGGAAGGAGACAGACGAGGTTACTATCATACTAGGTCCAGGGACAATTCTGATAGAATAAGTGCCTAGAAGAAAGCAAGAGGAGGAGGGGATGAGTCGAGGGTGTTCCATTGCTATGCCTTCTTTCAACAAAGCCAATCCTGTAACTGAAGCATGCCAAGAAACAGTTTGCCTGTCTCAGAGGTCTTGTGCCCAGTGATGATCAAGTGTGTAGTGTGCTCCATATGCTCCATAGAAATATACTAATCCATGGTGTATCTTTTTGCCCTTGTAGGCTCTCACACATCACACCAAAGAGATGTATCTGGAGCATGATGAGAAACTTCTCTCCTACCTTTCCCAGCTGCAGGCTATTGAGGTGCGGATGAAGCCACCTCTTGAGCAATCCACAGCCGACCCGGTACCAGTACAGGATCGTGTGAAACAGGCTGAGGTGAGAGAAGGACTGGGCGTGGGAGAATGGGGCATCTATAATGTTAAGATTTTTGGAGGATTGCTCTGTCTTCACAGGTTTGGGCCTCCTTGTGCTACTGAGTCTAGGCAAGAAGGACGACACTTCATGGTTTATTGTGAGGCTGCAACAACGTATTGCACTGCAGCATTTCTGTATTCAGATTAGTGAGCTGATCAGCACAGGGAGGCCCATCAGTGTGTCCACTCAGCTGATCAGGACTAGCAGGTGCATCGGTTCGGTACAACCAATCCATGGAGGTGGGCCGTGTCTCTGTGGCATCTAACAATTCGGCCAAACTCTTTAAAATCTGTAAGGAGCTGGCCAATTCTGCTGCAGTCTCCACCCCGCCTCTTGCCTTCTAGGCCCTTTGCAATGCTCTTGCCTCTCACTTTATCTCTAAAACCCAGGACATCTTGTCCACCCTCTCCTCAGCCCTATCCCATCTCCCCCCTCCTTCTGTGCCAGCTGACCCTCCTTCAGCTACCCCCACCCAATTTCTCCTCATTTCCTCTTTTCTCCCCTGATGAGGTTGCTAGACAAGTCTAATCTATGAAAGCCTCATCAAAACAGGTCCATCCCTGTTCCTCTAAAACCATTAAGGACCACACGATGCCCTTGCTCCGGCCCTTGCCGATTTCTGCAACATCTCCTTTGCCACTGGATCACTCCCCTCTGAAGCACTCCCTTGTTCATCCTTTTCTTAAGAAACCTACAGCTGATCGTTCTTGTCCGGCCAACTATCGCACAATTTCCATTACTCCCGTTTTGGGTAAACTCCTGGAAAATCTGGCCATCTCTCAGCTAAACCTTCATTCTGACTCTGTTGGTTCTCTCCACGATCACCAATCTGGCTTCAGAGCGGCCAGAAGCACAGAAACTGCTCTCCTGAACATCCTTGAAGATCTGCTCTCCAACCTTGACTCGAACATCCCCTCTGTCCTTATCCTACTTCATCTCTCCTCTACTTTCGACACAGTCAACCATACCACCCTGCTCAACCGTCTCTGTGACAACCTGGGTATCACTGATCAGGCTCTGGCCTGGCTGACCTCTTTCCTCTCTGATCGACCCTCCCAGGTTCAACTTGGGTCTTTCCTATCTTCTATCTCCCTTTCTACCTGTGGTGTTCCCCAGGGGTCTAACCTCTCGCCCTGGCTTTTAAACCAATACCTGGCAACTCTTGCCTACTGCATTTCCTTGTTCTTCTCTAATTTCCAGTGCTATGCTGATGACACACAACTCATTTTCAAGTTTCCTTCAGCCACCTCCTCTCCTTCCCTCATCTCTGATTGCCTAATCGCCATTCAAAATTGGTGTGCCGCCAACAACCTTTGTCTAAATGCCAACAAGATCAAAATCCTCCTCATTGGTACACCTGCACCATCCTTTGCCCTCACTCTCTGGCCCTCCTCCTACCCCTAATTGTGAGGCCAAGCACCTTGGTGTCATCTTTGACTCCACATTCTCCTCCTCTGCACACATCTGACATCTCTAAAAAATCAAACTTCTTACTACACCTCCTCAGAGGTACTCTGCCTTTCCTCTTTCCCTCAGAGGCTTATTGTCTCCCAAGCTCTGATTCTCTCTAGGTTGGACTACTGTAACAACCTCTTTCTAAATCTACCTGCTTCCACTCTCCGCCCTCTGCAATTAATCCAGAACAGGACTGCAAGGCTTGGCCTTGGCCTCAAGCCCTGGGATCGTATCTCTCCAGCTCTGAATTCCCTTCATTGGCTCCCAGTGGATGCAAGGATTAAATTTAAAACCCTCTGCATTGTCCACAAGGCTTTCTGGGGCTTTCTGGATACTTTCAACTATCCCTCCGTAAATACTTCCCCTCTCCAGCCCATTGCTCCTCTACCGCTAACTCCCTCAGGGTCAGTCGCGCTCTGGGTAGTTCTCTGTCTTCGGCTGGGGACTTCCTTTGGAACAACCTCCCTGCCACCTTGAAACTTGAGGAGAACCACCTCCGGTTCCGGAAGCACCTCAAGACCTCCCTCTTCGCTTCTGCCTTTTCCACTCTTCTCCCTTGCTGATCTGTTTTCTCTCTCAGCACTGTTCACCTGCCCACCCTCTGTCCTTTGGGCACAGGTACCTGCTCACCCTGCCACCCTCCTGCACTGCCTCCTGGCCACCCCTTGCACTGGGGTCTGTATCTGTACCCATACACTCCCCCACTCACTTCTCTTCTGCACTTATCAGATACACCCTAGCTGCTTAACCTAGCACTTGCCACTTGCTGACTGCACTACCACCTTTAATTATTTATTTTTATTTCGTTTGTTCTCTCCTCTGTTCCACACTTTCCTCTTTCCCCTTCCAGGCACCTCCCCCTTTTCCCCTTTGATGAACCTGCACGTTCTCAATGTGACTGGGCCTAGTAAGATTGTTGTTTTGGTTCTCCCCTGTTCCTCTCCCTTTGCCTGGTCGCGCTCTGAAACACTTGTGTACGAGAGCGATATAAATAAAATATCATTTAATTTCATCATTTCATAATCAGGGCAGGCAGGCATATTGATGTTTTCATACAGGCAGGCCCATTGATGGGTCCACTTGGCTGATCATTACAGGCAGGCCCATTCATGTGTCCACTTGGCTGATCCTTACAGGCAGGCCCATTCATGCGTCCACTTGGCTGATCCTTACAGGCAGGCCCATTCATGTGTCCACTTGGCTGATCCTTACAGGCAGGCCCATTTGTGTGTCCACTTGGCTGATCCTTACAGGCAGGCCCATTCGTATGTCCACTTGGCTGATCAAAACAGGCAGGCCCATTGATGTGTCCACTTGGCTGATCATTACAGGCAGGCCCATTGATGGGTCCACTTGGCTGATCATTACAGGCAGGCCCATTGGTGTGTCCACTTTGCTGATCATTACAGGCAGGCCCATTGGTGTGTCCACTTGACTGATCATTACAGGCAGGCCCATTCGTGTGTCCACTTGGCTGATCATTACAGGCAGTCCCATTGATGTGTCCACTTGGCTGATCATTACAGGCAGGTTCATTTGTATGTCCACTTGGCTGATCATTACAGGCAGGCCCATTGATGTGTCTACTTGGCTGATCATTACAGGCAGGACCATTGATGTGTCCACTTGGCTGATCATTACAGGCAGGACCATTGATGTGTCCACTTTGCTGATCATTACAGGCAGGCCCATTCGTGTGTCCACTTTGCTGATCATTACAGGCAGGCCCATTGGTGTGTCCACTTGGCTGATCATTACAGGTAGGTCCATTCGTGTGTCCACTTTGCTGATCATTACAAGCAGGCCCATTGGTGTGTCCACTTGGCTGATCATTACAGGCAGGCCCATTGATGTGTCTACTTGGCTGATCATTACAGGCAGGCCCATTGATGTGTCCACTTGGCTGATCATTACAGACAGGCCCATTGATGTGTGACTTACTGTGCTAAGCCCTCTTTGATATCCTGCAACTGCTGGGTCTATTCTTGATAGTATACAAGGCTCTGGATCATCGTGAAAGCAGCAGAAAGTCCTAGATCTTACTGACCCACTGTGATGAATCCAATGGAGTCATCACCAATTCCCCAGCAGTAACCTCCTCCCATGTGGCCAGGGGACCGCAGCCACTACCTAATGATGACCGTGGGGGCGGCTATACGAGGGAGGATCACATGGGAGGGACAGCCACCTGTGAGATGTCATGACTTCATTGGACGAGATATGGTATCCCCCACTAGCCCATGAAGACGACCCCTTGGTACCCAATACCCTAATGGCATGCATCTATAACCCCTTTTTAGGGAAAATAGAGAACCCTTTTCCCAAAGCCTTGTTGACCAAACTTCCATCCCTTGACAAAAGGGCAAAAGCTCCAAGACTGTCTTTTCTAGTTCTAATGATCATCCATGTAGATCTGGCTCATCATGTGGAAAGATTGCAAGTGTTTTTCATTGATGACTTCATTTCCCACAATTACCCAAGTATTGGGACGAGGAAGAGGAAGAGAGCAATGCAGAGAGGAAAGAGGCTCGAGCTCAATGATCATGCTAGTTATTCTCACAATGAACCTGTGCGCTGGCCATTTAAAGATCAAAAACCAATTGCAAGAGGCTGCTGCTGTTTGGAAGAAGTTGGCATACCTCTCTGCGAAGGTGTGTTGTCCCTGGGGGCACAGACCAATGTGGCAGAGCCAATGGGCTCGCTAGCAAGGAGGCAGAGAAAGGTTGCGCGAGCAGGGTGTACCGCATGCACGCCAGGAACAGAAGGAAGATTCCTGGGTGTTCATCAGCCGGTGAAGGTACTGCTTTGTTTACCGGGACCTGAAGGAAGGAAGGCAGGCGTGCTGATGGGAAGCCGCAAGAGAAACCGGAATGATGTGGAAGGAGACCAGAGTGGAAAACGGACAGCAAAGCTTTGCCGCGTAGGCACGAATGGAACTGAAGATGCCACACATAGCCGGTGAGCCAACCCAAGCAAAGTGGGGACCTGGGAGCATTTCGGCAACCGCACCAAACAGATATAAAGCCAAAGAAATTGAGACAATAAAGAGAGTGTTTACATATAGAGAAGGGATATTGAAAATATGAACCCCAGCCATATCTGAGTGTATGGAATGCAGATTTGGGGAAATCAGGAGTGAATGTTGAAACAACCAGATATACAGAACCAAAAAAGATAAATCCACGTGTGGAATTAAAAGAGGAACTGTTTGCCTATGAATGTGAGAATTACTGGCAGGGGAGTAGACCAGGCAATGGCAAATCTATAGGAAGTCCCAAGAAAGGTCTGTGTTTGTTAAATCAAAGAACAAACCTTTGATAGAAGAAACTACAAGGCTAAGGAGCATTCTAGCTATAAGGATTGTTGTGTGCCTAGAAAGAAACAAAGAACTATTAGACCAAGAATCAGTGGCAAGGTGTTGAAGAATCCAAAAAGTATTATTGTAAGCCACGAAAGATATCGAGAACTGTTACAACATTGGCGTTAAGGAGCAATCTAGGGGAAGGGAATAAACCTCTGGAACCAAGGCTTCCTACTCTTGGTGAATTTGGCACATTTTTGTGTTGAAAGGATCAATTAATCTGAGACAAAGTCCAGGAGAAGGGAATTCCGCTGGAACTAGAATCTTAATTTCACTTTGGAATACCTTTGTATTTGAATTGAGAAAGAAACCAAGGGGAAGGGAATTACCTTCTGAAACCGAGGCTCTTTTACCGTGGAGTACTTTTATGTTGGAGCTGTTCTATTTTTTTTTATGAACTCTTTTTGCAGGCACTAGGCTAAAGACATTTCCCTTTTCACCTTGGTTTGTTGTGTGAGGGTCAGGATAGAACGGTTGGACATCTTGGCACAGACAGATCCTTATTCTTTGGTTGTAGGTAGGGGATTCCTCTTAGAGCAGGGTCAGAGAGGCATTTTCCCAACCCGCGTTGTTAGTAAAAGTCTTTAACCAAAAACATAGCAACTTTGTGTCCAGATTTTTGACTCCTCACAGCATCCTCACAGCAAAATACTTTCCAATTAGAGATTAATGTTCTCCTTGAAACATGTTGTTTTATATCACCATTAGCACATATGACTAGTATGTGAACCCATGTTGTTCTTCAACAAACAAGATAAATATTGGTTAGACACAGTTTCCTTAAACAAAAAAAACAAAAAAGGTCTCTGATGATGCATGTTTCATTGAACAATTTCAAAGATGCCACAAAAATCACTCGAGTAGTAGAGACAGTTCAAGGGTTTTTACTTCGTATTTGTGGGGCCTTGGGCAGTCCCTCTGTCTCTAGTTTGAATTTGGCTCTCCACCCTGATCCTGGTGTTCATAAATCCCTTGTTAGTGCTAGAGAATATTGACCCCCTGCTGACAAATTTTTCTTAGGCTATGGGTTGAACTCTAAAATGCTGGGTGTCTAAGCTTTGTCAGGGACGCCCTAACTGTCTCTACCCTATCAAAGGGTTGGTGTTCTAAGGGGAATTGGGGATGTGGCTGCACGTACTCGGGTTTCAGTCAGGCTGTCCTTGCACATCCACTCTCAACACTTCCTTTCTACTCTAACATATTCTCATCCGCTCATCCCTCCTTTTTTCCTGCTCCGTCAATGACTCGCTTCTCCTGATCTTGCCTCCACCCTTTGATGTAACTTCTCCACCCTTCTACTACTCCTCCCTGCAACTACTCCCATCTCCAAACTACTACTCTCCCCCTCCTCCCACTACTACTCACCTACTCTTAACACTACTACTCTCCTGCTCCTAACACTGCTACTCACCTGCTCCCACTCAGGTCTGAACTTGAACCTCTGAGGGAGCTGCCAAACCCCACTGCCCCCACACCCCGAGATGATCAGCCCCCAGAATATCTTAGTCATTTCTGAGGATTGGTCACCCGTAAGGGAAAGGGGAAGTGGATAAAATAAAAAATGCACAGGTGCAGATTCTTCTGGCTTGTTGCACACCTGTTGAGAAGTAAACCAACATTGGTGGATCTAGCTTCTCTTGGATTTCCTCTACTCTGATATAATCTTCCCCCCATGTCCTCCAAAATCTACCAGTGCTTCCTCAGATAGGGCCTTGAGGAAAAGTCCAGGAAATGTTGAGCGAAACTTCAAACAAATAGTTTCTTGCTGCATTTTAATCTTGATGTGGTGAAGACTATTCCTAATATCTTCTGAAGAGATTTCCTATTTTCCCTATTCTTCCCTCTTGCTAAACTCCTGTGCACTAGTCACTGCCATGATGTGGTTAAAACTGTCTCTTGAATTCCTGAGTCTAACTAATTGAAGTATTAAACTGAATTTTAACAGCTTAAAAACTTGCTTTTTTAATTTTTGAATCTATTTAACTCTATGCTTATTTATTCCCAGTCAAACATAGTGGAGCCGAGATTAATTACCAATTGCTGCTGTTCACCTTTTTTTTGCCAATTTAGCGTCTCTGATTGTTGCTAGCACTTTCTATGCACTTCTCATCACGCTCCCTGCCGCATAGCTACTAGCTTCTCGGAACTCTCCTCAGGGTTATGAACGCGACTAGGCCTGACTGTCCTTTGCCGCACCTCTTCAGAGTCACGCAAATTACAAACTTGCTCATGTCGCCTGACGTGTCTTCTCCAGCATCATACCAGGGTTAGGCACACGAGAAAACTCTCCAAACTACACATTTATATTTTCAGCTACCTCAAGCGTTCCACTCTTCTACCCACATAGTGGACCTCTTCAAGTGTGGATGGTAATGAGTTAAATCAGGGCAGAAATATAGCCTGACTAGTGATGACAGCCTATCACTACTGACCCATATCTAAACACTACTGGATTCCATATTAAATTTGCTTAGCACAGAAACTATTTACTTTAATATTTGTCACACTTCTTTAACATTTTATTTCAAGCAATTGCTTACAGTACTCTTACTAAAACAATGTAAATGTACTGCTGCGCTCCCACCAGTTTTTTCATGAGTTGCTCCTTCTCCTGGTCTCGTAGAACTTCCTGCAACACTGAATTCCTATGGTTATCCTGTGGTTATCTTCCTAAATCGTCTTTTCTGCAGGAGCTCATTCACAGTGTTGTTAATGCTTCAGCTGCAATGATGAAAGGCAGCTTAAAATGTTCCAAGAGCTAGGATCTTCTCTCCAAGGTTCCAATTCCTCCATCTTGGCTTTGGGGGATGGATTTTAGATGTCTGTGTTCAAGATCTTTAAATCAAGAAACCACCCTGGAACCCAACAACAAATTCTTTACAAGCCTAATGACACTCCTCCCTCTCTTGTGCACTTGTGCAAAATGTCTATGTACTATGTGTCCATGAATACTCACACTCGCGCTACGACTCTCCTCCTCACACTACTGCCCTCCTCCTCTCAGTACTACTCAGTCACCCTCTTTAAACTGCATACCAATCAATTCCTAGTCGCTCATTACCTCACTCATCACCCAACCATCCACACTCTCACTGAAGAACCCCTCCACTCCTAAGCCAATAGCTTACTTGCTACACAAATCTCCACAAGCTGCTGCTGCCGCCTTCCTTCTGCTGATCTCTTCGTCATCCTCCATCTCTGAACTCATTCGAAAAATATACACCACCTGCCTCCAGTCCCTCATGTAAATGCTCTTCCTTCTACTGGGATTGGATGATTCTTCTTGGTCAAACTTGTGCTGTCTTTCCCACTTGGGTTTTAGGTACAGCGCAAAGTCCTGTTATACAGAATCCTATGCAGTTCCCTTAGGGAGCACTACAGAAGATTAGGACTACATATATATGCAATAAATCCCCTTTGGTATCAGTCTGTACCACACAGATTTAGTTGGTAGCTCTGGCTGAGCAGTCAGACTTATCTCAAGAGGGAGATGAGCAGTATTCAGGGTTTACACAATAGGACTACAGTACTTATGGAACAAGGAAACACTGACCAAAGCTTTGTATCAAAAAGAATATATATATATTTATTTTACACACTCTTAAGTTCACACACAAATCACGATCATTAAAGCAAGTTAAAACAGTCAAGAAAAGTATACACAACTCCCTAATTAAATTGTAGACAAGTTTGAGCAAGAGTGAAAACTGAGCAAAATGGCACAGTGTAAGCCAAGCAGAAATGGCACTCTAACAATTTCTTCGGAGGGAGGGAAAGGACAAGTTATACAGGGTTAGACTCCTAAACACACCAGCAACGCTTCCCAATAGGATTGTGAACAAGTTAGTCAAGGTAGTACTTTAGCATAAGCAATACTTAGGTGAAAACCGGGCAAAATGACACTTCAACAATATATAAAGGGGGAAGGAAAGGTGGTTATAAGAGTTTAGGTGCACCAACACATTTCTTAGTGAAAAGCAATCTAGAGAAGGCATTTGTAACTGAAATAGCCAGAGTCAATAGGCCTGTGCCAGAGTCAATGGTACAAGGCAAAGTGCCCAGGATCAAACGGTTCTAGTAGCTGCAGTCAAGTCTTTGTTTAACGGTTCAAAAAGGAGGGTGCAGAAGGTAAAAAGATAATGTTAGACGACAGGGGCGGCCAGCCCAGAAGGTAAGTAAAGGATTTAAAACACCTTTAGCAATAACCAACGAAACGGGAGGCCTGGCGGAACAATGTACCTTAAAAGTGGAAGAGCTCCTGTGGTGGCGGTAGTTCCTGGCAGTTCCTGCAGTTCGGGAGATCCAGCAGAGGAAGAGAGGCTCTCGTCGTGGAGGAAGGTTCGAGTTACTGCACTGCCCAGGGATGAAGCCAGCCGCGGTGATGCCAATACGGAATAAAAGGTACGCTCCTTTAAATCGCGGTCGTGGTGGACGGGTGCCTGGCTATCCGGTCTCCTAGTGCTTGGCACTGGCGATTTGACCAAGGCAGGTCCTGGAAGGAGATTGGCGAACTGGTTGGCCCTACCAGCTCAAGGGAAGAAGGCTCTTGCAGGTGAAGATCTTCTCTCATCTTTGGAGAAAAGTGGTGAGGATCTGCAGCAGGGCTTCACCAGTGGTTCAGTCATTGCAGATGTCTTTGGCTTCTCTCCTCTTCAGATTTCTTAGTTCCAGTGGCGACGTCTTGTCCTCCAGTCCTGAGATCCCTGCTTTTATGCAGAAAACCCCATTCATACAGCCTCGCTGTCACTCACACAGCGGGGTGGTTATCCTGGCGGGATAACCCCCCAGCCTATCAGGGCAGAGTGCGGCTTGGGTTGCCTAGGTAACTCTGTCCAGGGTGCCTACTCCCCCTCCCACACATCCTGTCTACCCCAGACTCAGTGGCACCGAAAGGAGGGTAGCCTCGAACAATGGTAAAATTCCATAGGAAAATATTTGCGGTCGAATATTTATGGTAGTAACCACTCCCACCAGCCAGAGACTTTGGAGAGAGGGACTGGACAGTACCCTCTCGAAAATGAACACCAGGGAAAAATGATTAACCCTTCCCAGTACCTCCATAGTAAGATGGGTTGTACTGGTTTTGTTCATAACTATTGACTAGCAAAGTCAATGGTATCTTTGCATGCCCTGGGAGACAGTAGTCAGTCCCAGGGTATGGAGTCTATTTTTGGGGGTCACTATGACACCGCTGTGTTACTGCACGGTGCTGTGTAACACACATGTAAAAAGATGATACCTATGAGGGTGAGAAAAACCCCATAGACCATAAGCACAAAAATAGCCTAAAACACACATCAGCAATATGTCTAAGAGTAGGAAAAAGAGTCTCACTCTTAGCAGGAGAAAATAAACCCTTCAAATCCAGCAAATCTGATGGGGGACTCTATAGGTAAGGGAAATTAGCCTTTTAAGAGAATTCTCCCTAACAAATCCTCAAAAGGGGGTTAAGCCCCACCCACTTTCTCCATGCTGCGTACTGTGGCCAGAGGTCTGGAAAGGCCAATGTTTGTGTTGTGGGCCCCACTTCATGGGGTTGCCTGGGAAAGTCTTAAGGAGGGTGGGTCCTTCTCCCTTTTACTTCCCCCTTGGCCTACGGCTCCCTTTGTGTGCTGCATAGGCTAGTCGGTGTAGCATGGCAGCCCTACGAGGTCCTCTGGTTGTCTCTTTACCTGAGTGGTGGTCTGGTGTGGATGGGGTCATCCCCAGTCTCAGCTTTTGGTTCCTTGTCCAGCGCTCTCTTTCAGCGTAGGGACTTTCACATCTTTGTTGATGGTTCTGATGTAGGGCTCTCTCTGTCTCACTGTTTTATCTCTGCAGCTGCCTGTGCACCGTTCTGGTGTTCCTTCTGTTAGGAAAGATTTCTCTTTACTGCACTTTTCCTTCCATTTTAATGGACCCCTGAACTTTTTGCTTTTATTTTTGATCCTGACCTGTACTTTTTACAGTGCAGTGAAGCCTTAAGCTTCACTACACTGACTTTTACTCATCTGTTATGGGGAACTTGCCATGTCCTTCTGGCTGTCAGTACTGGGAAACATTGTTTCCTTTAGTCTTCATACTGATGTTACTACTTTGGTAAATTGTGTATCATTTGTGTAGCTTTTATCATTGTACAATGCATCTTACAATGCAGTACAATGGGGTACACTTTGGTTTTTGCCCTAGACTAAAAGGGGATTTTTGGTTATTCTAGGTGTGCTAAATGGACAAGCTGGTGGCAGCAGTGACTTTTTACAATTTTTTGGGTGCTTTTCATTTTAGCCTTACTGTGTCTACCCCATTTGGCTACTAACTGTGACTAGTGACCAAACATGGCCATGCCAAAACGTGTTTCGCTTGTCCTTTGGCCATCTTGTCTTTTAGCCTTCTTCCTGGCCTGTGAGGCCAGGAAAATCCTTATATGAACTATCCCTAACGTGACGTGTGGTGTACCCAAAATCCCTCATGCGTCGAGGTCCCTCCGACTGTATTTTTTGTGCCGGGAAGGAGCCTTATGACCATCGTGAGTGAGTTCACAAAGAGAGGTGTAAGATGTCTATGTTCCTTCTACTCCAAGAGGGGAGGCAGGGAGGGCACATGTGAATCTAAGCAGATACAATCATCAGAAATGCTATTACGTTAAGTAATGTATGTCTTCTGATGCTTGTTAATCTGCTTAGAATTCCAGTTTAGTTTAGTTTATTATTTGTATAGCGCACCGCTAGACCCTGGGGCATCCAGGCGCTTGACATGATTACATAGTAGTGAAAACGTGTTGCATTCAGATGTTACGGGCTAGGTAAGAGTCAGTAAGCATTACAAGAGTATGTAAACATTACATGCGATGAGTACATTGTGAAAACAGTTTGCTGATATACATAATGAAAAAAACAGTTACTAGTAATATGCACATTGTAGCTAATTATACATTGTAGCTCATTTGCTAGCAGTATGCAGGTAGAGACATATTTGTGCGATTTGAGAATGATCAGGATATACGGTATATGAAAATGAGTTGTCATAAGTCGGTGATTTAAGCTTCCTTGGCCAGGAGCCAGGTTTTGGCGCTATGTCTGAAGCTCTGGAAAGAGGGTTCGACTCTCAGGTCGGTTGGTAGTGAGTTCCGGAGTTTTGCAGCATGCACAGGGAAGCTTGAGCCGCCTGCTTTTTTGAGCTTGTATATGGGGATATTTAAGTAGTTTGTTTGGGCTGATCTGGTTAGTCGGGCTGGTGTATGGAACGTGAGGTTGTCTGAGAGGTATCTGGGTGCTTGGTTGGATAAGCATTTGTGTGTGAGAGAGTGTTTTATATTCGATTCTCTGAGGTATAGATAGCCAATGACAGTCACGTCTGGTAGCAGAGATGTGCTCCTGTTTGGGGATGTTCCTGGCCGCTTTTAGTGCGTTATTTTGTATAACTTGTAGCTTATTAATGTTCTTTTGGCTGGTGCCCAGGTACAGAGCGTTGCAGTAGTCAACTTTAGAGAGTACTAACGGTCAGGCTAGGGTGGTGCAGTTGGAAGTAGAGAGGTTGGGTCTGCTGGCATTGATAAGCTTGCAAGTGTAGGCGGTGGAGGATGAGATAGCGTTGATCTGTCTTGTTATTGTGAGGGAAGAGTCAAGGTATATGCCAAGGGTTTTGACGCTGTTGGAGACAGAAATGTTTTTGCCGTCGATGGTGAATGTCTGATAAAGTTTGTCGAGTCTGGCTTGGGAGCCTAGGAGAAGGAGCTCAGTCTTGTCGTCGTTAAGGCAGAGTCTGTGTTTGGCTATCCATTCTTGAATGTTAGAGTAAATATTGTTAAGTACTGTATTGTCGGTGGAATAGTCGCCTGTTTGTGGGATGAGTATTTGCGTGTCATCGGCGTTATTCATGTAGATGACACCCAAGTGATCTAGTATGTCAGAGAGGTTTTGCGAATACGTTGTATAGTGTGGGGGAAAAGCATGAGCCCTGGCGGACTCCACAAGTAATGGGGGCTGGTACGGCAGAGGCTGTGGGAGCGAAGACTGTCATCGATCTGTTATTCAGGAAGGATTGTATCCAGGCGCTGGCTTTGTCGGAGAAGTTAGCTGCTGAGGTTAGGTGATTGCAAAGAATGTTGTGATTTACCAAGTCAAAAGCGGCCGATAAGTCGAGGAGGAGAAGGAGGGCTAGTTTTCCATTGTCTTTGAGATTGTCCATTTGTGTCTTGAGGTCGATCAAGGCTGTCTCTGTGCCGTGTTTGGGGCGGAAGCCCGATTGTCCTAGCCCTAACAGGTTGTTTTTCTCTAGGTGGTTCTGGATCTGCAAATAGGCAGCTCTGTCGAGGATCTTTAGGAGGAAGGGCATGGTGGTGATAGGTCTATAGTTTGTAGGGACACTGGGGTCTAGAGATGGTTTAAGTAGCGGTAGGACCCAGGAGTCCATAAGGTTATTGGGAACTATGCTGGATGAAATTTATTAAGGAAGTGATGAAGGGTGCAAGGTGTTTGGCCGCGTCATTGATAACTAGAGCAGGGCAAATGTCGCTTTGGCATTTGGAAGGTTTAAGAGAGTTGATTATGTCTTCAACCTCTTTAGTTGTGACGGTGGAGAAATCGAATAGGTTGTTGTTGTCCGACTGTTTTAAGACTTTTTTTCTTAGACTAGATTTTGGCTTGTAGCATGGCAATTTTGTCAAGGAGTGCCTCTTGAATATTGGTACACCAGGCGATGTCTTTGGTGCATGAGTCTGGTATAGGGGATGGAGACTCTAGGTCTCTCAGGATGTTGAAAAGCTCTTTGGTGTTGGATTTGGCATTGCAGATTCTCTCATTGTACATGCTTTTTTTTGTTTGGATGATTGCTGACTTGTAGTTGATGGAGGCTAGTGAGTAGGCTGTTTTGTTGTTCGCGGATGGGGACTGCTTCCAAGCTGATTCAGCTTTATTTTTGCAGAGAGTTTTTAGTTCAGGAGTAAACCACGAGTTAAGGTGTGCGCGTGGTTTGGCTTTCCGCAGTTTCAGTGGTGCTACTGTGTTTATGGCCTTGAGGATGTTGGTGTTGTAGAGGTATACTAATTCAGTGGGGTTGGTAATGGAGGGCGTGAAGTCGATGATGGGTTGGAGCAGAGGGATGAGTTTTTCAACTGTGATGTTTTTGCTATTTCTTGTGAGAGTGGGAGGAGCGTTGGGTAGGGTTTCAGATGTTTGTCTTTGTTGATGGTGAAAGTGATCAGGTGGTGGTCAGTCCAAGCACAAGGTGAGTTGGCGAGGATGGTGGTGTTGCAGTTGAGGTCTGCTATCCGGTCGAGGATACGGCCTTTGTTGTGGGTGGGTTGCGAAGAGTGGTGAGTGAAACCTAGTTCTGATATGGTGTTGGCGACTGTGCTTGCTTTATCATCTTTTTTGCCGTTATACCCCAGGTTAAAATCACCAAGGATAAGTATTTGAGAGTTGGGTTTAGTGTTGTTGGACAGCAGGAGAGCAATATCGTCGTCAAACGAGGATATGGGGCCCGTCGGTCTATAGATGAGGTGGGTGGTGATTGTGCTTGAGTTGGATGAGGCTATTTTGATTGTGAGTAGTTCTGCAGATGGGAATGATTGATTTTGTAGAAGTCTGATATTGAAGGAGCTTGTGGCAATAATGGCTACACCACCGCCTTTGCTTGTTTATCTGTCTGTGCGGTAGATGGTGTAGTCATTGGGTATGGCTAGCGCTAAGGTGGGACCTGTGGCTGCGTGGAGCCAAGTCTCAGTAATGGCCAAGAAGTCGAGTTTGTTGAGAGAGATGATGTCGGCTATGTCTAGGGCATGGGCGACTAATGATCTGGCGTTGATGAGTGCGCCTTTGATAGTTTTGGTGGTAGCTTGGTGTGTTTTTCTGTTGGGAGTGTGGGGTTAGGGGGTGTTAGGGCAGGGAGCAGATTGGTAGGGGGATGATGATGTGTGTTTAAGATGGGTGGATGGTTTGGGATTGGTTTTGCTTTTGCTGGTGCGTGCGTTAGATGAAGTAGAGGTGGAGTGTGTCCTGGATCTGAGACGGTCTTGTCTTAATTTGCCTATGCTGGGATAGGTGCTCCTGGTGGTATCAATGATGGCGGTCTGTGTTGGGTGTGTTAGATGGGTATTTGTGTTGGATTGGAGTGCGGTGGGTGAGCTTTTCAGATGAGCAAGGGTATGTGAGGGTGGGAGGTGAAGCCTAGTGGCTAGTCTCAAGTTGCGGGCGTAGGTGGAGATGGGATGAGTCGGTGATGAGACAGCAGAAGCGATGCGCGGAACAAGGCTTCTGGAGCCAAGTCTAGAGTTTCTGCAGCTAGTAATGCAAGGGCGGTTTGGTGGCAAAATGGCGGATCCAAAGTGCTGGGTCTTTTAAGTATGGGTTAGGGCCAGCCATGGTAGGTAGGGCTGGTGGATAATAGGAGTGGGAGTGGAGCGTCTTGGTAGTGGGCCAGGAGAGTGCAGGTGCACTGGTGGTGCTTGGTGGCACGAGTAGGAGAAGAGAAGACAGTAGTGCGCAGAGTCTAGCAAATCTAGAGATATTATGGGTGGGATGCAGTCTGAGGGACCAGGGCGGTGGGCAGGAGATGTTTGAGTCTGACAGCATGTTATACTAATCACCGTGGGCCAGATGCATAGTCAATGGTAAAGAGACTCTGTCTCATCGCAGTATCACTAATGCTGATGCTGGTACCAAGGGCGTAGCATAGGCAAATTATGCACCGGGAGCTGAGTTGCAGTCAGGCTCTGGACTTGGAGGTGCACAATAATAATAATAATGCTGGCTGCCAGAGGGGCTGCAAGGCCGTGATACCCAGTAGGTAGTACTAATAGCAGTAGGGCTCAGATGAGATACCAAAGCACACAATATACATGCTAAATGCAGAATAGGCACGCAGTATACATGCTAAATGCGGAGGCAGAGATGCATAGTAATGGCAGAACGTGCCAGATGACAGAACGTGCCAGAGGGGCTCATATAGCTATGTACTCAATGAAGTACTCAGGGGCTCAAATGTCGAAATGCCTAGTAAGCATGTTAAATGCAGATGCTGAAAGCATTATATGCCAGAGGGGCTCAAGAGCCTAATAAACACGTTAAATGCAAATGCTAAGAGCAATACATGCCAGAGGGGCTCAAGAGCCTAATAAACACGTTAAATGCAAATGCTAAGAGCAATACATGCCAGAGGGGCTCATTTGTCTAAATACACAAAGGAGGTGCAGTGTGCACGACATTACATCATTAAGGTGTATGGGTTGCTAGAGTTACGGCTGCGGATTGAGTGAGCGTGGGGCGCGTGGTTCATTGCAGGGCGTATGGGTCACAGTGAAAGATGTTTACAAACAATTGCAAGCTTGTAGTGCAGTTAAGACAGGGGCCCAAGGTGTGGAGCTCAACATGTCATGTAAATAATGTCACGTAGGTTGTTAGAGGCAGGTGTTCTTACCAGGCAAGGAAAAAGATTTCAGGTAATGGTTCCAGGCGGGCGCAGGATGCATGGACAGAGTTTCTTGCCCTGGTCTCTGTCGGCTCTGGACAGGATCAGGACAGGATGTTGTTCCTTGTTGGGTTCCTTTGTGGGTGGGCCGGCGCTCACCTGCCGGCGAGAGATTGGTCCACTTGAGAGGGTGAGTGGCCAATCAGGGTAGCCTACAGGGCTTGGATGTGGTTGGATCTGAGCTGCATCAGTGGGCTGGGGTGGCGGCGGCCATCTTTGATTGGTGTTGCCTCGTGGAGAGCAATGGAGGCAAGGAAAATTTCGGCAGCACAGCGCTTTTTCAGTGGCAATATAGCGCAAAAAGCATTTTTGAACGAGCGGGTGCCCAAAATCATAATTTACATATGCTTTGTTCGGAAAATCATCGGCGGAAGACACTGCTCTCTGCAGTAAGTGGCAGGGCAGCCAGGGGGCCTACCTTCGATTTTGGTGAAGCTCCAGCTCAGCTGTAGAACGAGGCACTGCTCCTGCAGTGATAGTTACCTGCACCTCTGAGAAGGGGCACACGAGCTGTGTGGCTGTGCATAGACTAGCGAGCAGTACCCACAGATGGTGGTGGGATGTGTGAAGGAAAAGTAGCAAAGAGATGTCTTAGCACCGCTTGGCCCACCTAAGAGTCAGACCTAGAGTGTGTATCTAGGCAGTAGTGTTGTGTAAAGATGTGTACAGAACTCCAGGTTGTTGCTTTACAAATGGACTCAAGAGGAACATTTGCAATGAATGCTATGGAAGCCCCCGTGCCACAAGTAGAATGTGCTCTAGGCTTGAAGGGCAGATCTATCTTGGCAAGAGTGTAACAGAGTGTGATCCAGTTCACGACCACCTTGTAATAGCTTATTTATAGACAGGATCCCCTTCTCTACCAGCTGCCATTGAAACGAAAAACTAGTTTGTCTTTCTTAGTGGCTTTGTTTTCTCCAGATAATAAATCGTGGCTCTCCTCACATGGTGTGTTGAGGCTTCTTTCTGCCACATTAGTAGGATTTTGGAAGAAGGTGGGTAGTTCTATTGATTGGTCCACATGGAACTTAGAAATAAATGTAGACGCAAACCTTGGGTGAGTGCGGAAGACCACCTTATCCCTGTGAATCGTGACAAATGGGTCTTGAACTGAAACGGATTGCAGTTCACCAACTCTCCTTATCGATGTGATCGCAACCAAGGAGGCGGTCTTGTAAGTGAGTGCTTTAAGGCTAGCCTTATGCATAGGTTAAACGGGAGGTCGCATTAGTCTAGTCAGTACAACATTTAGGTCCCATCCAGGAGCTGGGTTGGAGATAGGGGGATCAAGTCTCTTAACCCCCTCCATAAAAGCCTTGATCACTGACATTTTCCACCACAAAATCTACTTTTGGGACATGGTGTATGATGAAAGTGCGGTTAAGTGGACCTTTAAGGAATTGAAAATCAGGCCCGAGTCTAATAGGTGAGTCCGGTACAGGGCAATATGTGCTGGTGAGCAGCCAATAGGATTGATGCTTCTGATATTGCACTAGATGACAAAGCGTTTCCATTTGTTGGAGTTGCAATGTCTGGTGTTGGGTTTTCGTGCTTCCCCAAGTATGTTCATGCATCTTTGAGGAAGTTGGAGATGTCCGAACTCTATGACCTTAGAAGCCAGGCTGCCAAGTTGAGAGTTTACAGGCATGGATGAAGTGTCTCTCCCTTGTCTTGTGACAGCATGTTGTACGGGCATGGCAGCGTCTTTGCAGGTGTGACTGACATTGTCATCAGGTGAGAGAACCAGGGTTGGCAGGCCCACATCGGGGCCACCAGAATCATTGTGACTGGTTCCTAGTGTATCTTGTGCACTATCTTGTTGAGTGTGGGGGGTTTTGGAGAAGCATAGACACATTTCCCTGACCATGTTATCCATGGACCGTTCCCCTTGAAGCAGTTCTGCAGGTACCGGGAGACGTAATCTGGGCATTGCGTGTTCTCCGGAGTTACGAACAAGTCGATCTCTGGGACGCCCCAGTCTGGGAAGATGTTGAAAACAATGTCTGCATGTAACCGCCACTCCGAATCTACAGGAAGTTGGAAGTCTCTGCTGAGCCTGTCTGCCAGAAGATTGAGTTCCCTTGGAACGTGTTGTGACAGGAGGAACATCTCGGTTTTGAGAGTCCACTTCCATATGTTCTGAGACAGTTTGGATAGCCCTGGAGAGTGAGTGCCCCCTTGTTTGTTCAGTTAAAACAGCCATGGTACTGTCCATGAGGACTAGGAATGTCTTCCCATGGAGGTCCGTTTGGAATGCCTTCAGGGCCTTGGATAGCAGTTCCAACAGATCTATGTGGTTGCTTGCTACCGCTGGGGACCACACACAGTGCACCATCTGGTCAAGGAGGTGAGCCCCCCACCCAGTCAGAGTTGCGTCCATGGTGAGAGTGGCTTCTACTGCGGTGGTTGTGAAGGTCTTCCCCTGCAAGACCACCACTGTAGAAACTGAATGAGGACTGCCGAGACAACCACTAGATTGTTGCATTGTCCGCTGGCCTGACAACATTGGCTCGAGAGCCACTCTTGCATGGTGCGCATGCGCAGACGCGTGTGTGGGACTAGATAAATGCAGGATGCCATCATCCTCAACAGTCGAATGGCCTTGCGTACGGTCACCTCGCGATTGGCTTCATAGTGAGGCATCTGGAACAGCACGTTTTGAACCCTCTCGTACCCTAACCTCTTTCTCAGACAAGCCCGTCTTTGGACTGAGAAAGAGGTTAGGGTACAGTTAAGCTATTTCAAAACATGCTTAGCTAGTGACACTTTGGTTATTTCAGAACCCGCTAAGCAGATGACAATTAGGCTGTTTCAAAACACCTTTAGCTGAAGACAATTGGGCTATTTCAAACAAGCTTTACTAGGCAACACATTGAGCGGATATGCTAATTCGAACTGTATATCACACTAGGCAGATAGGCTGATTCAAATTAGGCATTACATTGAGCGGATAGGCCTTCATAGGTGCATAGTGCCGTGCTGTTGCAGGGGCAGTGCCAGTGTAACATAATATGCATCCGTTTCGCCACAATAGTTGGTTAAGAGAGAGTAAGGTCTTATATCCGATAGGGGTGTGATTCAGTAGACGGTGACTGTAGAGACGGAGGGGTTATCTATACGTTGGTGCCGTGAGTTCAGTGGACAGACGCTTACCTTGATTCGACACAAGGATAGCGAGCAGCGTCTCAGGGCCCCTGGCTCCATTGGCTCTGACACGTTTACAGGCGTTGCCCTTAGTGTGGGCCCTTTGTGCTGGAGGCCCAGCTTATGTGTTCCGGTCTCGCGTGTGTGCAGAAATGGCATGCAGCAGCCAATCTGCTCGTGCTAATGTTACTTAGCAACGGAATACAAAAACAAATGCGTGCAGCGCCATTTTAGATATCAGCTCCTCGTGGATAATGGCTTCCTGATCAGCAAGCGTTGCTGATCAGGTGTGGCAGCAGATTTGTGCCGCTCCAGGGTTGGTACAGGGGCCGCTTCAGTGTATCCTTTCCTGTTCATCTTCTATTCTTTTTCTTCCTAACCTTTCCTGTTCTTCGGTTGTCCTTTGTCTATTGTCACGTTTTCTTTGCTCTTCTGCTCTGTCCTGTTTTTTAGCTTGCTCATCTTGATATAACTGTTCTTGTCTTTGTCTCTTTTCTTTTCGCTCCTTCATCTTTTAATCGTTCCTCCCTTTCTTTGTCTTTTCTGTCTTGTTCGTCTTGATCTCCCCGTTGTCTTACATCTTCGATACTTTTGCCATCCAGTTTAAGTAAAATCTGACCTCCCATCCATTTGTTCTGTAAGAGCGCCATCTCGTCAGTTATCCTTGTCTCCTTTCCAACTCTTTATCTCTCTCCTTATATCTAGAGATGTACTTGCTCGATCACTTCTCTCCTTGTTGCATCTCTTTGTCCCTCGGGACTTTGGAGGTTATATCTTCCTCTGTATCTTTCTCTGGGCCCTCGTCACTACTTTGCGTAGGTGACTCATATGACGGATTGCTCTATCCCGTTGCTGCTTTAAGTGTCCTTAATGGGTGTAACCCTTCGTCATTCTTAGTTACGTCTTTTATTTCAGACGGTGCGGGCAGAGCAGACGGCTCTACAACCCCTCTTGGCATACATTTGAGTATCCAATCTAAAGGAGCTCCTCCTCCTTGCCGTGTTCATACATTTTCCAAAGTTCTAGACTTGCTAGGTGCTTTTCTAACTTTTTTCCTGTGTAGTCAGCATGCAGATATTTTGTCATATGCTGCAGAACTGCTCTCGATAATGATCCGCCTTGTGGCCATGGCATAAACATTTTGTCTGTGGTCCCCTTAACCCACTCTGCACAGTATTGTTTAATCTTAAGCGCATGTTTCGGTAGCTGTTTGCAGAGATGCACTAATGGAGTAACCTCTTCCATTTCTAACCTTCACTTTCCTCTTTGCTACCACTCGCTTATGTTTAGTTACAGTTTCGAAATTAAGTCTCAATCAAAATAAACTTATGAGCGAGCGATGAAGGGGGCGTGGCTACGTGAGCCATGTGAGGAGTCGCTTCCTGGAGGAGCTCCTACGATCCGAAAAATTATCCTTGATGATAGTGCACATGCAGACGCTCGTAAGTCCTGAGAATTTGCATGCCCGCTTATGAAGGCGGTGCACACGTTTGGTGGGCTCCCGGGGCCCGGGTGATCCATGGGGCCGGAGTTGTGGTTACTGCTGCGGCCATGCAAAAGGCGAAACAAAATGGCGGTCTGAGGGTGAGAACAAAGGATCCAGCCAGCGGCGCAAGGACGGCGGAGAATAAGCGACGGACAGACACGACTGCCAGCTGATGCGTGTGGGGGCGCTTGCATTGCAGGCACGGGCGCTGGGGAGCCAGCGTTTGCAGACATCAGGGATCGGCTCCGACCCCGAGACACAGCGGGATGGACCCCGAAGTTCACAGCCCTTGGGACTCCAATGTGGCTGCCCATAAAAGGTTGTGAGGCAGCGTGGGCAAACAAACGCTGCGAGGAAGGACCCGCTCTCTAGCGCTGGCATAGCGCAGCAGCACTGTATAAAGCCGCCGGTGGCAGTGCTGCGCACTGACACATGGACACGTGAAGGGGAGAGGGGTGCCCCATGGAGTACATACTGGGACGCACACGGGGAACGCTGTGTGGTCCCCTACCAGCCCTGCAGGGAAAACCCCAGAGGACCCAGCTGCTGGGGTGCTCCCAAGGGGGAGGGGCACTGGTGAGGCCGTGGTGGGATGTGAGCAGAGCGGCTGTCCATGGAAAGTTGTGAGGTGGCACAGACACCTATATGCAGCGGGGGAAGACTCGCCTTTTAGCGCTTGCATAGCGCAGCAGCGCTGAATAAAGCCGGCGGCGGCAGGGCTGCGCACTGGTAAACGGACACGTCAAGGGGACGGGGGTGCCCAGTGGAGTGCATATTGGGACGCCCGTGGGGGAACGGCGTGGCGCCCCCAACCAGCCCTGCAATGGGAACCACGGAGGACCCAGCCATCGGGGTGCTCCCAAGGTGAAGGGGCACTGGTGTGACCGTGGTGGCAGGTGAGCGGAGCACAGCACTAGCTGCCAGAATGCGCACGCCTTGATTCCGGCTTGCCACTTAGCCCATGAATATACACTCAAACGCTGCTTCCTGGAGGGGTCTGGGTGTCGATATTTTGTTGCGCTGCACGCCCGCTGCGGATCTCCAAGAAGAGCATGATGATTCCGGAGGACACATATGAGAGACTGCCATGGGGGAGGCTCGGTGGGCCCTGTTAGGGAGAATTCTTTGTTTAGGCTGAATTCCCTAACCTAGTGAGTCCCCCAGCAGCTTTGCTGGATTTTTGGGGTTTATTTTTATCTCCTGCCAAAAGTAAGACTCTTTTACCCTCACTCTTGGGCATGATTTGAGTGTGTTTCTTTGACTCTAGATGTGTTTTATGGGCTATGGGGTCCTTTACTCCATAGGGTCTCATGTGTTTTTACAATGTGTGTTACACAGCACCCTCCGTGCAGTAACACAGGGGTGTCATAGTGACACCCCACCATAGACTCCATGCCCTGGGACTGACTACTGTCTCCCAGGGCATGTAAAGTCACCATTGGCTTTACTAGTCCCAAATTATTAACAGAAACCAGTACAAACCATCATATTGTGGACGTACTGGTCGGGGCAATTTGATTGCCCCGGGCTCTGTTAGTTGAGGGGGCACGTCTCCGTCCCCCCTGATCAAGTTTTGGCTGGTGGCAGTGGAAACTACTTTTTATATTCGACCGCAAATATTTTCCTATGGGATTTTCCCATTGTTCGAGGCTACCAACTTTAATTATTTAATTCTCATAGCCTCGAACATACCGCCTGTTTATTTAATTAATATTAATTCGCCGGTTGGTATTGTTGCCAGGACTCGATTCTAAAATGGCGTTTGTGTTCTCTTCTGTGACTCCAACCCAAGTCGAGTCCTTTGTTCCACTTTTTGGCGGGCTTCTCCACAGAAGCCTCCAAAAGTGGTGCCACTCTGTCTGGGTACCACAGGGGGTGTGGGAGGGGGTTTAGGCACCCTGGACTGAGTTACCTTGGTAACTCAAGTCGCACTCTTGTGTTTGATTGTTTGATTGACAGCTAGGCTGAGTGAATGGGGGTATGCTGCATAAAAGCAGGGCTTTGGGGACTGGAACTTCAGAAGTCGCCACAGGACCTAAGAATCCGACAAGGGAGAAGCTGAGCCGACCTGCTACGACGACACCACCGGTGGAGCCCTGCTGAAACGTCTCACCACTTTTCCCAACGACAGAGGAGATCTCCAGCCCGGAGAGTCTTCTTCCTTCGACTGGTGGGGATAACCAGTCTGCTTTCTTTTTCGCTTCCTGGAGCATCTCGTGGCCGCCTTGCCTGTGCCAAGCACCCCGGCAACCGGGATACCACGTTTTACACTAACGCAAATCAAAGGGTAGTACCTTTAACCGGAAAACTCTGCGGCTGGTTTCTTCCCTGGCAGTGCAAAGGCCTTCATCTTTCCTGCACGTCGAGATCTACTCTTCCTCTGGACGACGCCGCAACTTGCACCCGCTACCAGGAACAACTGCCCCTGCTGGAGGATCCTTTCCACATAAGGTACCGTGTTCCGCCTGGCTTCCCTTGCAACCGACTATACGGGGTAGATTTAGCCCCCGGCTTTCGAACCTGGGACACCCTGGCTAAACTTTTCTGAGCCTAACTAAAACCTTTCTGAACTCCCTGCAAGACTTTTTAAGCCTGTTGTCATTGTGTGATCTTGGGTGCATTTGTGCCCTGCTCTCTCCAAGAGTGGGCCCGGCCTATGGACTTTGGCTCACAAGTAACTGTTGACTTTCCAGCCTTGCTTAAGAATTCCTAAATATTAGTTTGGTGTATTTTCCTACATTCTGCCTTTTTCCCTCCCTTTTTCGTTAACTTATTGGAGTGCCATCTATAGTTAAGCGCTCACCTCTGTCTGGAAATAAGTGGTGTTAACTAAGACTTGTCTGATAAGGAATAAGGGATGTATATATAATAATAGTAACTGTGTTTAGAGTGATTTACAATAATAGTGCTGGAGTTTTTCAATCAGTGTGTTTTTAAATAAATAATTATATACCTTGATACCAAAGCTCTGGTCAGTGTTTGCTTGTGCTATTGTACTTAAGGGCCTATTGTGTATACTTTGCATACTGCCTAACTCTTCTTGAGGGAAGTCTGACTGCTCAGCCACAGCTACCAGGTAAATCTGGGTGGTACAGACTGCTACCAAGTGGGTTTACTGCTAACACCTGTAATCCTAAATCTTTTGCAGTGTTCCCAAAGGGAACTGCACAGCTTTCTGCCTAACAGGCCCTGCCAGCGCTGCCCTGTAGGGCAGTTCCGAGCAGACAGACAAACGAGGATCAAACGAATATTGCAGGACGCCATATAAGGGACGGTCACATAAGTGCAGTGAACGCTCCCACAGTGACTGACGGCCCCGGCGAAGATGGCGAGGGCTGCACAGTGAGGAAGGTGGTGGCAGCCAGCAGAGCCATCCTATGCACACATGAGGCGCTGAGGGCATAACCCAGGGCACAACTTAAAGCTGGGGTCCCTCCGGAGCCTTTCCTCGCAAGTTACACCTCCTGCTGAGGGCTGCAACAACACCCGAATGGGTACACAGGACCCAGGGGCACAGACAGTGACCTGAGATATCGGCTGTCAGGGCACAAGCACAATAGGAAGCGACAACGTTCAAGTATGTGGGAGGACACAACCCGCTTGGGGTGCAAACTAACGGGGCGTGGGGACCCCCACTGCGGCCCTCCCCGGGGGCCACTGCCGAATACGAGGTGACCCTGAGGTTCTGAAGGCCACGACCAGGGTGCCCGTGGAGAAATGCACAACAATATCAAGAAAGCCTCCAAATAGGCTAAATCAAAGGGCAAACAACCCACGCTGGAAGAGTACACCAGAACGCCGCTCATGGCAGAAGAAGCCAGGAGCAAGGAGAGGACCCCCACCACGGGTCCTGATGCCACGAGCAAAGACCAGCAAATCCTGGAGACAATAGCGGACCTGAAACTGGCGTGGGCAACCAAATTGGAATCGGCCGTGGTTGAATTGAAGGCGGCACTAGAACCTAAAGTGGGTGCGGTGCAGGAAGAGGTGAACCTCCTCAGACAAGATGTCGGAACACGAGCAGAACGCACAGGCCAATTGGAAAAGGAAGTGGCCCCGAACACAGCCGCAAGTGAGTCCCACAAAGCAGAGATCCTCATCCTCGAACAGTGCGTGAGCAACTTATAAAACAGAGCAGAGGAAGTGGAGGGACGGGCCCGGAGGAACAACGTCCGCATTGTGGGTCTGCCGGAAAGAGCAGAGGGACCAAACCCCACGGAATACATTGAAACAATGCTACTGAAAGAATTAACCGGGGTGGGGGTGCTGACCCAAAGATCCGCTGTGGAACGAGCGCACAGGGCCCTGACAAGGCGGCCACCCCAGGAGCCAATAATAGCCAAGATCCTGAACTATCGGGACAGGGAGAAAATCCTGGAGCACTTCCGGAAGGGTGGTACGATACAGAGGGAATCAGCAAATATAACGGCATACCCGGATTACACACTGCTGGTACAAAGAAGACGCATGAACTAAAGCTCAGTGAAAAGAAGACTGCAGGAAGCCGGCGAAACTGAAGGTGTACCACAAAAATAGGGCACTGTTCTTTGACACCCCGGAGGACACGTCGGAGTGGCTAGAGGCACAGAGCTGTCTGCCGTAATCGGGTATCCAGAAGGAAGACGGCGCAGATAAGTAGAATGAAGCCTGCGGCACTAATGGTAGAACAGACTCAGGCACTGGGACTTGAATATAAAATAGGGCTATGGGTCCTCGGATAGGCGCAATAAAGGCCACGTGAATATGATCCTCGGGGCATGGGTACAAAGTGCTAAACATAGGGGCCTATGGGAACCTGTTCTCACACCCCCGTAAATAGGCTAGGTAGGTGACCGGTAGACCGGTGACACCCTGCTGGGAACCTGATCTCAGCATTCCGAGTGAGGACCAAATGCGGGAGAGCCTGAGATCCAGGGATGGAGCCGGGCACCAGTTGGGGACGGGCAGGGAGTAGGGAGGGGCGGGAAGGTGTGCTGTGAATGTAGTCTTGGGGGGGGGGGGGGTGGTGGAGGTAGGGTTAGTGGGGGAGTTATTGTATTTGGGAGGGGTACGAGCCCATATTCATGCCAAACGAGACAGGAGGGAGGAACTCGGAGGGAGGGACAGGGGACAAACTGCGCATGGAGATGGGTAGCCTTAGAATTGTCACCTGGAACGTGAGAGGCCTAAACAGTTACCTGAAGAGGAACAAAGTAATGATGGACCTGAGAAGGCTGAAAGTGGACATAGCGCTGCTACAGGAAACCCACCTCACAGAGAGAAACTGGAGGTGGTCAAGAAAAAGTGGAAAGGGACTACCATAGGAGCGACATATTCTGCTTATGCTAGGGGGGTGGTTACCTGGGTAGCACCTCATGTGCCATTCTAGATGCTGCGGACCACAGCGGAACCGGATGGGAGGATGGTACTGATGCGGGGGTTGCTGGAAAATAAAGAAGTGAGCATTATAAATATCTATGCCCCAACTAGGACACAACGGCTTACTTCAGGGCCCTGTACGATAAAATTAGCCCCCATCTGGGTGGCCCGGTTGTATGGGGAGGGGACTTTAACTGTACGTTATACCCTAGTATGGATAGGTCGGATGACAAACTAAACAAGCCCAGCCCCGCCGCGAAAGTGCTACAGGCCCTTTTGAGCGACTTTGGACTAGAGGATATCTGGAGACAGCAACATCCAAAGGATAGGCATTACTCACACTATGCTGCCCCGCATGGCCTGTACACGAGATTGGATTACATATTTGTCGCTTCGGAATTGGTAGGGGAAATGATAGGCTCAGAATACAAGGCAAGAGTACTATCGGACCACTCCCCGTTGGTCTTGGAGTGGAGACACCAGCCTCCCAGAGCTAGAATCCCGACATGGAGGCTTAGAGCTGAATCCCTGAAGGACTCTGTATTCCGAGAGGACTTAAGGGAGGAAATTATTGAGTACTTTGACATTAATACAGGGAGTGTGCAGTCAGAGGGAACCTTATGGGAGGCGTTTAAAGTGGTGGTAAGAGGGGCGGCCATCTCCAAATCCAGAGGGCTGCAAGGGAGCATAGAGCGAGAGCTACAAGAGACAGAGAAGAAACAGGAAGAAATGATGCAGAATGAGGGCACCTCACAGGAGGACGCCGAACAGGTGAACTTATTACAACAAACTAGTAGGGAGCACTGGGAAAGGCTACGTAAATTGAATTATAAAAAATATATTGAAAGGCAACACGCAGGGGGAGATAAACCAGGAAGGTTACTATATAGCCATCTATATAAAAATGAGACACCCAGGCCAATTGTCAGGGAGATAAGGGGAGAGGAAGGTCAGATCTGGGACTCCCAAGAGGGAGTGAAGGACGGGTTCCTTAGTTTCTACAAACGCTTGTATGAGGACCCGGGGGAGGAGACGGGAGATTCAGGAAACGCTCAAAGATATAGGATTACCAAAATTGAACGATGAGGAATGGGAGAACCTGGATGCCCCAATTACAATAGAAGAATTGGAGACGGTGGTGCTGCACCTGCCCACATGCAAAGCAGCGGGGTCGGGCAGGCTCCCTAGTGAGTTCTATAAAACATATAAGCAGGAAGTACTTCCCCCGCTGCTGGCTATGGTCAACGAAGCATTCGAGAAAGGAAGGCTGCCGGAGTCTCTGAGAGAGGCGGTGATCATACCACTACTAAAATCAGGCAAGCCAAGCACAGGTTGCGGGTCATATAGACCCATATCCATGCTGAATCAAGACAGTAAAATTCTAACTGCAGTGCTGGCAAACAGACTCAAAAGGGTAATTGGTAAACTTATACACCCCGATCAAACAGGCTATGTGTCGGGCAGGAAATAACGGACAACCACAGGAGACTGCACCACATTATAGAACAGACAGAGAAAGATCCAGGCGAGATGGCTATAGTCTCGCTGGATGCAATAAAAGCCTTTGATTCTGTGAGGTGGCCGTGGTTGTTGACGGCCCTAAAATAATATGGGATGGGACCAGGGTACCTGAGGTGGGTTAAGATAATATACAGCTCCTAAATGGCAAGGGGCAAAATGGGTGCGATAATCTCAAATAAATGGCAGCTTGGCAGGGGCACTAGACAGGGCTGCCCCTGGTCGCCCACGTGTTACATTCTGGCATTAGAACCACTAGCGATCTGTCTTAGACAACAGTACGGGGAGATAGGAATCCATACGAAAAGGGGGGGGGGCGGCACCTGATATCATTGTACGTTGATGACGTATTGCTGGACTTGCGCTTCCCAGAGGAAAATTTACAGTATGTCCTGGAAGTGATGGACCGCTATGCGACCCTTTCAGGTATAGCAATAAATCCCAAGAAGTCAAGCATGTTCCCCCTGGGGAGGTACAGAGGTGCCCCGCATAGGAGCCTACCTGTTCTGCCGCTACCCTGGCACACCAAGACATTTCGATACCTGGGTATTAACATATATCATATGGCTGCGGACGAACACAAACACAACACGGAAAGGGTGGTGGAGGGCATCAGGAATAGTATGGGGTTCTGGGCAAAGCTCCCCCTGGCCGTGATGGAAAGGGCGGTCCTGATCAAGATGGTGGTTCTGCCCAGGCTATTTTTTTTTTTTATAACTGTTTATTGAATTTAAACAACACAACTTAAAGGAACAAACATGGATGAGACATGAATCATCGGTATACATAGGATGAAGGCAGCATGGCAATAATAACAACTAGCATGGGCCCCCTGGGTCAAGGGCCGCGGGACGTCAATAGGCCGAGGCGGCAAACAGTGCCAACAGTACTACCAATTTACCCCCACCCGCAGGTCTCAGTGGAGATCTAGCCATTTTCCCCATATTTTTTCAAATTTACGGGGGCAGCCCCGTGCGTTATAAATCCGGCGCTCTGTGGCTGCGCACCTGTCCAGTTCGTTGCTCCAGCGGTTTAGGCTCAGTGGGTCGGCAGATCCACAATTGGCTGCGATAAGTCTTTTGCTTGCCCCCAACGCAATTGCCAGAAACAATTTCTCATATTTAGATAGATCTACTTCCCCCCCGATGCCCAAGAGTATCATCTTCGGATCCCTAGGGATTGGTGTCGCCAGAGCGGCTGAGATTGTGTTAATGCAGTCCACCCAGAAGGCCTGTATCACCCGGCAGTCCCATATCATATGGTAGAAGGTGGCGAGTTCGTTTTTGCATCAAATGCATGTCCCGTCTTCTATCCCACCCCATCTGGCCATTACGGCGCATGAGTGGTATGAGCGATGGAGGATCCTCAACTGTATTAGTCTGAGCTTGGATTCTATGCCAATTTCACTGGGGAACATCAATGCTTCCACCCAATCTTCAGGTTCCAGGGGTCCTACGTCCCTTTCCCACTTTGCTTTGAGCCCGTCAAGCTGTGCCGCCCCGAATGAGTTAAGGGCCTGATAGAGAGTGGAGGTGACCTTAGAGGAGATGCGCTGCGGGAGAACATTGGTCTCAATGGGAGAGCAGGGGGGTATGATCGTCATGTCAGGGAATTGGGTGCGGATGGCGTGGGTCAGTTGCGCATGCCGAAACCGGTCCATGGGTGCAAGGTCGAATTGTTCTCGCATAGTTTCAAAGCCCAGGATGTGCCCCCCTTGTATCACATGTGCTAGTGTGTGTATTCCTTTTGCTTGCCAGTGATCAAAGTAGCCAATTTTCACTATTTCCGGGAGGAGCGCATTGTGCCATATGGGTTGTGTCAATGTTGGCCGTCTTTTCCAGCCGATTAGCTTGTGCGCGTCCCGCCAGGCGCGCCGGATGTGGTGGGTCATTTTGGGCAGCGCTGGGAGTTGATCGTGGGTGGCATAGAGGATTTGCAGCGGTGTTAATGGGGCCATGGTCTCCAGTTCGATGCGGGTGTGCGGTAGTGTGTGGTCTGCGTGCATCCACTCATTCACCACCCCTATCTGTGTGGCCAGGTAATAAGTGCGTATGCAGGGTAACCCGATGCCTCCCTCCCGTACTGATCTCTGGAGCGTATCAAGGGCGATCCTGGATTGTTTCCCACCCCATAGCAGTGTGCGCAGGTTCTTGTCAATGAGTGCGAAGGTTTCTCGAGGGATGGGGAATGGGGCATTCTGGAGGACATATAACAGTCTTGGGAGGGTCATCATTTTGAATAGTGCGGCGCGGCCCATTAGCGACAGGGGGAGTGATTGCCAGTGGGGGGTGTCTTTATTAAACCGCTCAATTACTGGTTGAAGGATAAGTTAAAGGAACCTTTCGAGTGTCGGATCAAGCCGCATACCGAGGTATTTGAGTTCCCTAATAGAGACATGGTATGGACAGGTCTCCGGGATCGCAGGCTCGCCACCCTGAATCGGGAAGAAGATGGTTTTGCCATCATTGACCTTTAGGCCCGCAAAGCACTGATATTCTCTGAGGATGAGGGAGACAGCCGGGCACGAGATGCTCGGGTTACTGAGGTATATGAGCAGGTCATCCGCATAGAGCGAGAGGCGGTCTTCTCCCCCTCCTGGCCAAGCAAAACCGGTCCAGCTGGTGCTAGCTCTAAGTTCAATTGCTAGCGGTTTGATGGCCAGGAGGAAGAGGAGTGGAGATAGCGGGCATCCCTGTCGCGTACCCCGACCCAAGGGGAACGATTTTGAGGATCTGCCGTTCACCCTCACCGTGGCCTCCGGGGATGCATATAGAAGTTTAACCCATGATATAAATGTCTGCCCCAGGTTCATCCTAGCCATGATCTCCCACAGGGCGTCCCATCCCACAGAGTCAAACGCCTTCTCAAAGTCCACCGCCAGGAGGGCGAGTGGGGCTGGTATTTCCTTTGCCCTGGGCAGTGCCAACTGGACTCTGCGTACGTTCATTCGGGTTGATTTATTGGGCATGAAGCCACATTGGTCTGGGTGGACGAGGGTCTCAATAACCTGCAGTAGTCTGTTAGCGAGTGTTCTGGCGAGGACCTTTGCTTCGCCGTTAATCAGGGATATTGGGTGGTAGGAGGCACATTCGTCCGGAGGCTTCCCAGGCTTGTGTATAACTACTATGCATGCCTTCCTGAGGTCTGGGGGCAGTGCTCCTAGTTCTCTGCTGCGTAGGAACATGCGGTGCATGTGGGTAGCTAGCATGCCACCGAGGTATTTCCATGTCTCTGTCGGGAACCCGTTGGGGCCCGGGGTTTTCCCGGGTTGGAGCTGTGCCAGCGCCTCTTGCACCTCGGTATCAGTGATGTCCGCATTCAGGAGATCCGATTGGTGCTGTGGGAGTATTGGGATCTCGATTCGGTCGAGGTATCGTGAGGGTTCAACTGACGGGTTCCCGGTGGGTGGGGAATAGAGATGTTTGTAGTAGGCGGCGAATGCCTCCACTATGTCAGAATCCTCTGTCAACAGTGTTCCATCCTGAGATCTGATGGCCCTTACGTGTCTCCTGCTTTCTTCGCGTCTCTCCAACCAGGCCAGAGTCTTGTTGGCTTTGTCGCCCCGTTCATATATTTGGCTCCGGACTAATTGGTGCGCAGTCCGTGCGTTATCTAGTGATAGATTACTAAGGGCGTCTTGCGCCGTGAGCATCGCCTCCTTTGCTTCTTGGGTGCTTTGAATTAGGATTTGTCGTTCACACTCCAAGACGCGTGCTTCTGCTTCTCTGACCTCCCGGACTTGACCTTGTTGGTAGGCAGAGACCGCTGAGATAGCCTCCCCCCGAAGGACTGTCTTGTACGCCTCCCAGATCGAGATCGGGCAGTCCACTGAGCCCTCGTTGAGTTCAAAGTATTCCACAGTCTTTTTTTCCAGCTCCTCAGCAATTTCAGGGAGACGCAGATGATATGTGTTTTAGGCGCCAATTACGATCTGGGCGGCGGCAGGAGTTTTTGATGGTTAGAAGGAGCGGAGAGTGGTCTGAAATTCCCCTCGTGAGGAATTCAGCGTCGAGAAGCCTGTGGTCTATGTTGCGGGGGACGAAGGCATAATCAATCCTGGAGAACGATTTATGGACACCCGAATAGAAGGAAAAGCCTGTCTCGTCTCCATGAAGTGAGCGCCATGTGTCCGTCAGTCCCATGGCCTCGGCGAATGCAGCGAGCGGTGTGGAGGTGGGGCGTGTTCCAGATCTCCTATGGGTTCTATCGGCTGCGATGTCCATGACTTCATTAAAGTCCCCTCCAATCACCCACGCATCGGCTTCTTCTGCCAGGAGCAAACACTGTAGTTCGGAGAGCAGTTCTTTCGTCAGCGTGGGGGGGGCATAAATTGCTGCCAGGCCCCATTTCTCACCCCAGATGTCTGCTAGCAACACTACATAGCGGCCCCGGGGGTCTGTCCTGACCTTCCTAACCTGGAGAGGGATACGCTTGTGAATGAGTATCATTGTGTCCCTGGTACCTTTCGTGAATCCGGCATGGTAAGTGTGCAAGTAGTTGGATCTTTTGAAGAAGTTGGTGTTTGTGCCTATCAAGTGCGTTTCATTTAAGAGGGCAATGTCCGGCGAATGCCGGTTTAGGTACTGGAGCACCCGTCTGCGCTTTATGCTGGAGCCGAGGCCGTTGACGTTCCGGGACAGTATGGTTACCTTGTTGGGGTGCATCTTATCTGTATGAGTCCTTCTGGTGGGGCGTCTGGCAGGATGAGTGGCATTTGCACTTTTTTGGGGGCATGTGTCGGTATCTTCTTAGGGGAGACGTCCAGGGGCCTCTCCGTACTGAAATGCCTGATGACCGGCAGACCATCACGTCCACGGTCCTGACCAAGGAGAGTGCACGTTTACCTTTCCTGCATTCGTCTGCTTCCAGCCTTCTTGTCTCGTGAATCAGTTTCCTTGGGTCCCCAAAACTCCCCCCACCCTGTACTTCCCCCCCAACTGGGAGCACCTGTCGCCCAAACATTAAACTTATAATTTGGTGAACTGCAACTTCCTCGGGATGATCCGAACTCGGGTGGTAACCACTGCGGGATCACCCGGACTGCGCTTGGGACTGCGGTGCCTAGACGGTGGCGGCCGCAATAATGTAGTTGCCGTGGTATCCCGTGGCGAGTTCAGTTCTGTGGTGCCCAGACCTCATCCGTTCCCTGTTGTATTTTTGGTGGAAAGCTGTGGCGATTCGGTTTCCGAGACTGTCTGAATGTGGGGTGGCGAGTTCTGTCCAGGTCCGGGTTTGCGAACAGACGGTCCAGAGGGCGAGCGTCGGGCCGCAGGCCCATTGAGGATCTGCGTTTCAAGCCAGTCCCATGCTTCTTTGGGGTTGTGAAATAGGTGGGTTGTGCCCTCGTGGTGGACCTTGAGCATCGCCGGGAAGAAGAGAGCGAACTTGATTGATAAGGAGTGGAGTTTCTTCTTGACAGAATCAAACGATTGGCGGGCCTTTTGGACCTCTTTAGTATAGTCCGGGTAGAACCCCACTTTGTAGCCATTGTATGTGATTTGGACCGGAGGCCCGTGCCATCTGCAGGATAGCGTCTCGGTCCCGATAGTTGAGGAGACGTGCAATTATTGTTCTGGGCGGGGCTCCTGGGGCAGGTCGCCCGGTGGGTACACTGTGTGCTCTTTCGATAGAGAAGAATTTCGACAGTTTCCTGGGGGCGAAGATGTGGGTCAGCCAGTCTTCTAGGAAAAGTTCGACACTGGGGCCTTCCTCTTTTTCCGGGATCCTGAGGTTATTGCGACATGCCCTGCCCTCACTGTCTTCGGCTCGGTATTCAAGTTGGTTGACATTTTGGGCAATTATGGCAAGTTGTTGCTCCAACTGGCGGACGTTATCTTCTGTGTCCGACACTCTTTGTTCCGCTTCTCCGACCCTGGACGATAAGTTGCGGAGATCTTGGCGTAGGAGAGATACTTCCGTGGAGACTCCACCTATTTTGAGTTCCAGCGATGTTCTCGAGTCCCCAATTGCCTTCATTACGTCATTCAGGGAGAGTTGGGGGTCCTGAGTTTCTTCCCTGTTGCCTGGTTCCACCAGGCTATGTGTCTCCTGTCGCGAGGGGGCCTCCACTGTGTAGAGGTCCATTTTACTCTGCAAGGTCTGCCGCTTGGCCTTGTCTTTGCCCATGTCCAGGGCAGTAGTTTGTGTGAGAGTTTAGGCCCAGGTGGATCGCGTGGATGTCCCTCAGGGATTGTCGTGGAGGCCAAGTTGGGGTGGGCTTGTCGGGCGTCTATCTGTTGCCCCTCTGTCCTTGATCCTGAGCCCCGGTGATGCTATGCAGGTTGCTGAGAGCCAGTCCCCTGTTCCGGCTGGTCCGGTGAGCTCGATGGAGGGTCCGGAGTTTACTGGGGGGGGGTTGTCTGTAGTTCACAGTGCGTGATCCCTCCAGGAGCTATTCCCCCTTTGTGGGGTGTACGTCCAGTGGTTTATGCCTGTGGGGCGGTATGGGCCTTTGCTCCCTCCGCAATCACGCCCCGAGGATGGTCAGTCCGCTAGGCTTTTGGGGAGTAGGTGCTTATTGGGGAGAGGGGTGTGCCTTCAGTCCCCGCTGCTCCTCACTGTTGTTGTCTTGGAGTGTGCCGCCTCCCTCATGCGGGTCTCTGTCCCGCAATTCGCCGGATTAGGGGGGGGAGAGGTTGCCCGTATCCTGCTGTTGCTGCTGGGGGGAGCGCGGCCACGCGTTGCCTGTGCCTGCGCCACCACTCCACCCCAGGTGCCGCCATCTCGCTGATGGGGGGGGGGAAAGGGAGGGCGGAGGGGCTCCAGCTCCGCACCTCTTCTCAATTTGTGTGGCCCAGTCTAGCAAGTGTTTTTCCCCTCCGGCAACGGGGAGCGCACTCAGCCCCCGTATGCCAGCTCCTCCGCGGGCGTATCTGCCGCGCCGCCGGGGGACACTGGAGAGGCGCGGGACACTGTCCAGTTGTTCGCGGGATTGGCGGGGGGGCTGCGCGTACCTTGTGATGTCGCCGCACTGTCCCCAGGCTTCTCTCCTTCCCCACTGCGTCCCAGCCTCAGGTGTCGCAGTCTCGCCGCTCGGGGGTGGGGGGAGCCTGTTCTGGTGCCTCCGAGAGGCCGCTCCGTGCTGCCAGCTCCCAGCCACCAGGGGATCAAATCGCGATGGCCGCAGGTGCGGGATGCCAGCCGCTGTCGTGCCGCGATTCGGTGCCGCTTCTGGTCGCCACCTCGGATTCCAACGGTAGTCCGCAGGCGTGCTCTCGCCGATCGTGGTCCGGTGGTGGTTCGCTCCCCGGGGGGCCAAGGCCGCGGCCGCTCGAGGGGGGAGGGGCGGAGCAGCCGCTCACGTCCGTCCGGCAATGGCGGCAAGATTCGCGCCGACGGACTCCAGGGCGTTTCTCGTGATCCCGGGTCCGATTATACCCCAGATTGCAGGGTTCGCCGCCTGGATGGGTGCGCTGCCTCTGGGTTGCCCGAGGTCAGGCGTTTTCATGCAATTACAGGCTTTTTTCAGGATATATTGTCGCGGCCACCGGGAGCTGATGCCTTTAGCTCCTCATGCGCGGCTCGCGCATGCGCAGTGTCTGCCCAGGCTATTAAATTTTTTTTTACGAACATCCCATACATGCTCCCGAAACGTTTTTTCACGAAGCTCCATAGCTTATGCAGGGGCTTCCTGTGGCATAATTCCAGGAACAGGGTGCCACTTTGGAAGTTGCAGAACCCATGTGACAGAGGGGGGGGGCATAAACCTACCGAATTTCGAGTTCTGCTACCTGGCGGGACAGCTCCAGTATGTGGTAAGGTGGCTGTCTGACGATGAGACGGCCGAAGCTAGACTGTTGAGCAAGGATTCCGCCCCATTCTTTCTGAGAGAGCTGGTGTGGCTGCCTCAAGCGGAGATGCAAGGTAGTGCGAGATTGCTGAAACTGGGCCGGAAAATGTGACGCTGGGTGTGGCAACTAGTGGGGAATCTGACCCCAAGCTCCCTGCAGGTGCCGCTTGTGGCGCTATGCAGCGAGGACACGCAAATGATAAAAGCGATCTGAAGATACTGGGAACCGATGGGCCTGGCGACCCTCAGGGACATATGGCAAGAGGGGGAGGTACTAGACTTCCAGAAGTTAATGGAGGACACCGGGGTACATAGCGGACAATATATTACATACACCAGAATTATCAAGCGACTGCGGGAAAGGTGGCCTGGGGTAGGGTTAGCGGAACAACCCGATACAGGCATGGAGACGATGTATGACATCTCGGAAGGCGGGCACGAAATATCCCGAATTTACGAATTATTGATGACCAGGGTGGGCAAGGAGTTGCTCCAACTGAGACAGGACTGGGAGGAGAAGGCGGGAGAACCCTTCTTAGATGGACAATGGGAGAGGGCCCAGAGGTATCATAAGAAGGTGTCCCGGAACGCGAGGCTACAACAGTTCGTTATACGTCACCCACAGGGCATACATGACCCCCAGTAGAATTGCCAGGTTTGGAAGCCCAGTGATATAGAAGTGCCCAAGGTGTGGAGCGGTGGATGCCGGGATGATATACACATTTTGGGCATGCCCGGAAGTGGGCAGATTCTGGATGGAGGTCAAACAACGTCTGTCCCAGAAGGGGGTTCAGTTGGAGGTGGAGTCAGTATGGGCGTGCATGCTGGGGGGTTTTGCCAGACCACGCAACCTGAAGCACATCAGTAAGATGAAAGACTTAGCTTACATCCTGGCCAAACGGAGAATTGCAATGGGCTGGAAAGCAGGCCATAGACCCAGGACAGAGGTGTGGTGAGCCGACCTCCTGAAATGGGCAGAGGCTGAGACAGCGGCATGGTGGGAAGCAGTCACCAGGGGTGGGGAGGAGGAGGTGGGACCCCTGATAGAGTGGAGACAACTAGTGACGACGATGGTGGGACTCCCTCAGGCTGAACTAAGCAAGATGACACGCTTGAGAACAAAGAGGGGGATAAACCCTGAGGAACGAATTCTGAGGTATTGAAGTAAGGGCTCGAGTTAAGGGCATGGGAGGGGGAGGATTGTGACGCAAACATGCGGAAATAATTATGTGAAGGGCATACATGTGAATGTCCTACATGTTGGTAAAGTTGGTGTGGTGTTAATAAAATAATAAAAAGTTTTTTTTAAAAAAATGTGCGAGCACCAATCGTCGCAAGCTCCAATCCCGTCACAACACAATTTTTTACTTTAATCTTGATAAAAAACAACCATCAAAGTTCAATTATAAAATAATCAATTTTCGCGTCTCAACTTCACGCTTCTCTATTCATAACATTTTTTCTTTTTTTCTTTCAATGTCACTCATCATCCCTTTCAATCACATAAAACAAACAGAAAAACTTGACTGGCCACATATACTACTCACAATCTGCTCTTAAGACTCGTCTTACCCTCTAAATCTGCTCCGATTGGAACCTAAGATGAGTAGTGGTACCATGGCGATAGATGGGGATGCAGATTTTATTCATACATCAATAATCAAGACGACACAAATAGTTTGGCAAAGGTTTGTCTGTTTTAATGTCAAGTATCTAAAACAGGGAGTACAATGAACATCAGCAATCGCTCGCTACTCTGACTCCAACTACTTCACAAAAACTGGGTTCTTATACCCATAACTGGTTATCGTTGGCGTTTTGACCTGCGTCATTACCAACGTCATCCTATGTGGCAAATTTCAAAAACCTATCGGGAGGTTCTAAGTGAATAACTAAGCATAGGTTCCATATCTGTATAGAGTAACAGAAAGAGGTAATTGGATAGCCAGCATCAGGTGGGGCAACTAAGCCCTCCCCTAAAAATGGCCACTATGAAGGTCACTAAATGTACGACGTCCCATTGGCTACACACACTATACGACGTCCCATAGGACCCCAACTACATGGTCCCCTACAATTGGTTGGCTTTTAACCCCCCGTTAGTATTTTTCCACCTATGTTTAGCATCACGCAGACTGAACAACCAGGTGCGGGTGAGCTCGTCTTTGCACCAGCTTCCCACCAATTAAAATATCATCCATCATCACCTCAATGGTCCAGTGTCAATTAGTGCTTTGAGGCTGGCCTTAGGTTTGTACTGTTCTCTGAGAATTTTTAAGGAGTATGAGCACTAGCCGGCTTCCGTGCGTAGGTGTGATCACCTCACTCGTCCAACTTCCTTCTATCACATGACTGGACACCATGAATTGAGCCTTTTCGTGTATTTGATTTTAATTGCAATAGTCCTCTGCGATCTATGTTTTTTTCTTTACATCTCTGAACAGGTGCTTCTGTTCTTTCACGTTAATAGTATTCAATGTCAGCCAATTCCAGTTTGATAAATCCTTGGCTTTCTTGGCACAGTGAACTCCTTAGCTGAACTTTTATTCCGTTTAATTCAATTGCTTTTCTCAACTGCGACACTAAAATGAGGCCGCCTTGCTTCGTTCAGTACTGCTTATATACGTAGTGGAAACATTCATCCTTTACTTGTCCATATGTATCTATAGAGGTATATATGTATATGTTGGCGCTTGCCGCGGTCTAGTCTATTTAAAAGCATGTGGCTAGCTTCATGATTGCTTTGCATCTGTACACGTTTAAACTAAGTATCTTCATCAGGTCTGTGGCATAAGTCTATTGATCCCAAGATGTCACTTATCTTTGGCACCTTCTTGTACTTTATAAATTGTGTGCCTCTCTGGTCTGGTTATCTTTTTATATGGGTGTCGATTCAACTTAGTTTGACGTCACCATTCATCTTTGCCATTTAGTTTCTCTGCTTCTTCAGGAATTTCGTTCAAATGGCCATCATATTGTCTTGGATGCAAGTATGGTTTCCTCAATGGGTACTTTACCTACCATATTCACTTAGGTATAGGTATTTTTTATGAGTACTGCACAGAGTCCACCCTCTTCTCTTTGCTGGTTTAACTGTTCAGTATGTGTCATATACTTTGGTTCATACGTTTCAGGTAATTTAGGCGTGGCAGTTGGAGTGGGGGTGCTTGGCTCCTCCTCTACAGTAGGTTCACCTGGGTTGAGGGTCCTTGAGGATTGGGAATGAGGTGCCTCTAGGCGAGACATGGTATCCCCTCCCTTATCCTCGTAACAATAAGCATAACCCTTCCCCGACCTTCATGGGTTGTCGGTCGTATTCTTTTAACCCATGTAACATCCCTGGGAGTACTGTGAAGAAGAGGCAACTCAAGGGTAATGCAGATTACTCAGTGAAAAAACCACTCTGGTACTGTGACGAAGAAGAGGGTTAGAAGCCTGTAGCCATCAAGATCAGGTAGGTCACTCTAATAGACCTATGCAGGTCAGGCAATTGGGAGTAATTCGAAACACCTGAACCTCCTTGACATTCAGAGAACAAATAAAAGCTGGAGGGGGAGAGACCGGTGTGATAAAACTGGGAATCCTGAGCAAAGGAGAAACCAATAGTCCTGAGATCCGAGGAGCAGCAGGAGACTCCTATGTGGAGGCATCTGTGATCGTCTAGAAGGAGAAGCCAAAATGCTGTCAGGAAACCCGGAAAAGACCCACAGAGGAGTGCCAAAGTTATGCCTACGAGTCTTCACAGTATTGTGCCAGCAGCAATAGCTGCTAGGAGATGCAGAGCCCTGAAGCTGTGGTCCGTTTGTGAGCATCGGCACTGGCTAGAGAAGGAGACGATGTACAGAGAGGGAGACGTTGTGCGGCGAATGTGGGAAACGTGTGTACCTGCTTTCCGAGAGAAGGGAAGCCGTGGGAACCACCGAGGCAACCAATGTCAGGTTGAGGAGTGTCGAAGGAAGCCTGAATGACAGAAATCTGCTGACAAGTGCCTAGTGAGTAACAATGGCCAACTGAGCATATATTGAATAAGCTGAACAGAAACATCATATTATACTTGATGAAGAGCTGGGTGCCCAATTGAACATATATTGACTACCTAACTGAGCAAGAAACATATTATATGTGATAAAGAGGTGATGGCCTATAAAAGGGGCCGTTGAGCCTGCAACGTGAAACCAATACATTCTTTATTGATTTTGTGGCAAACACAGAGAGAATTATATATTGAATGGAACGAAGAACCTGAGGATTACAAAAAGGGGCTGTCAAGGCCCGAACCTCCAAGAATTACACATATGTAACTTTTCCAATGAAACATCTCAAGAGTGCTTTGAACTGTTGAATCATTGAACATCAGCTGGGGGAAATCATGGTTGTGTGACCTGTTATCGGTGGACCATAAAGTCTGACAACGGTGCCTATACCAGTGTGTTTCTGTGTGACAATTCTATGAATACTAAGACTCCAGTTATAAGCACAACAGTTGGCCACTGGTTGCGAGACCTGTAATGGGTGGACTGTGTAGTTCAATAACTGTGCCTAGACCAGAAGCTACTAAAAAAGTTGAACAAACTGCTCAAAGTGAAACTTGGAGGATATGAACTTGTGAATGAGTGAACCTGTGAAGTTGGAAGGTTCAACTGTTGTGCTGACCCTTAGAAGAAGGGAACCCTAAGTATTAAAGTTGGAGAACCATGGTCTTGGGGAAGGGAATTCCGGAACTACAGTGATGCATGAACTTTTGTGGAAAGTTTGAGCTTGGGGAAGGGAGACCCCTGCATCTTTATTTTGTTGTGAACTGGGATACCTGCGAAGCCACAGGAACAAGTTTCAGAACTTGTAAAATCCTTGCTAAGAGGAGATTAAGCTTGAATTGTGTTGAACTTGAATCGGAGAACCTTGTGGAAACAGGAAATACCATTTGCTGAACATTTACTTTGGAACACTGACTTCGGTTAGAGAGAATCCCCAACTAAATTATTGTTGTTGTGAGGGCAGCATAGGTTTTTGACATAGAGATTTTGTGTTTGAACTTCCTGAAAGCAGACTTTCCCGAGTTTACGTTAGGCAGGGAAATCCCGCCATAGTATAGGTTAGTAAGGCGTTACACCATCCCAATCATCAATAAAGTTGTTGAAACTACAGTTCTTTTGACTGTCTCATCTCTGTTGGTACCATGTCTGTCTCACAGGTGGCAGTCCTGTCCGAGGACTGAACTAATGTGTTTGAGGTTCTGGTGGCTGAAGAGACGGCCATGATTTATTCCCATGCTTGACTCTGTGAGATAATCTACTTGTGGAAGCTGCTAACTCTGGAGTAGCAGGTACAGGTCAGTAACTCATTCACTTTATTCTGTGTGGGAATAAATAGTGAGGAAGTGTTGTGCTGGAGTCTTTTTTTTACTTTGTAACATCTTTTCTGTGGTTTTAATTTGAGAACATCAAACATCCTCATCATGCCCACAGAAACAAGTACTCCCCCTCCACCCAATTTCCAACCCCCTTCCTGCCAGATCCCACTAAAGAGGTCATTGTAGTCCAGTTCTGTGAAAGTTTCTTCACACAGTTGCATCCCCCTAACCATCGACCTGACCCTTCTTCCTTATGCGGCGCTGCCAATTAACGTGTCACTGACGGAGTGCTCATCATTCCACCTCCTTCCGTGTCTAGTATACAATCTTGAACTTGTGTTTCCTGCTTGTAAAAGAGAAATTCATCGAACAACCTCACTCTAGACATCCCTTTCTTAGTCATTCACCCCAGGAGCTTAACTCATCCCCCACACTCTAGCTGTAACCCTTTTAGTGCACAGACTTGGCTCAGTGTACCACACGGAAGGCTGACACCGAACAAGGCGAATTCACAACAGTTCAAGATAACAGATTACATATTACTTTTTTTTTAACACGCTTTGGACCCCACCTAGACTTAAAGACCTAAGCACCAGCATGATATATCATTGGTTACTCAAACAGGAAGGCACAAGAACCCCCATATCACTTGGAACTACTTTGAGTTTACCCTGCTTGCCATGGCAAGGGGTATTTGGCCTTGATAAAGACCACGATGGTGGAAACATGTGCTGGCTTCTGATGGTTGAATAAACCTTCTGATGTTGAATTAACTGTAAAGGTGCAGAAGTACGAGTCAGACAGATTGGTGGCGTGGTGTTTGGCAAAGACTTTTATCCAGGCAAAAATAAAGAGAAAACATATACCTCCCTAAATATAAAAGGGGGTTCCCTTCCTCTACTAAGGAACTAGGAAATCAGTCAGAACATCCAAGCAAATAAGTCCACCGCCATGTCAAAATGCCTACTTCTATCCCCCACACTTGAAACTAATAAGAAAAGGGTAGTGGATCTTCCTGGTCCATCAGAATGACTCCCTTCTCTGGGACAATGAGCCACAGTTCCCACCGAAGGCCCCTGTTGCTTCCTGGTGTGCTGCGGCAGCTGCACGCAGCAGTTGGTTCCACGCAGGGTCTGCGTCTCCTGTCGACCACAGGTTCCAGATGCTTCACCACGGCTCCCATCGGTCTCTCCACATTGGACCAGATGGGGACAGCTCCGCCTGAAGGGCAGCATCCCCAGCAATGACTTCCTCTGGTCTCTGCTCTGGTCTGCTTCCCACTTGGCAGTTCCTCCAGGGAGGGCTTCTCTGCTCTTCCTGATTTCCCTTTTCAGTTGTGAATGGGCTCTGCTCAATCCAGTTTCGAGAGTAAGTGCCTTATATATTTCCAGACTTTTTCTTCGTCCAAGTACTGATTTTGAGGTCTTCCAAAAGAGTTGGCCTCTCCCTTGGCTCAGTACTTGAGGGATGCATGTCCCTAGAGGAGTCTACACTCTTCCTCGTTGCAGTAGTTCCTATATTGCTGGTTGAGCATAAACTGGTCTCTCCCTCGTCTCAGTACTTGAGGGATGCATGTCCCTAGAGGAGTCTACATTCTTCCTCGTTGGTAGAGCATAAACATATAGGAACACAAGAGGAAGTGTTGGTGCGAGGGGAATAGGAAGGTGTGCTAGGGTTAGGGGCGCTCCGGGGGACACCATGTTCCCCTCAGGTCATCACTAATTCCATAGGGGGCTTCCCGCACCCATCAGATCTATGCACTGAGTACCACCTTCAGAAGGACTATTGGGTAGTGGCCTAACCTCCATGGCCTCATGAGAAGGGGCTCCCCCTAAGGGAGAAGGAAAGACATCTGAGGATTTGTCACAAAACCTAAACTTGATCTATTTGTTGTGAAACTCAGGAAATTGACCTTCCCCATCAATTATAAGCATAGGAATCAGATGGAACAAAGATCCCAACTACGGAAATTTAACAGGGACGTTGCGCAATAGACCACACCTCTCTAACACACAATTCCAGTGGCAAGAGGGCATGGCCACTGTTTTGTGTGCACACACAGCAGTTTCTGCATTTTCTATTATTATTAATATATTCCTTTAGGCGCTGCGGACTGCAGTACTTAATGCCCCCCTCACCTTATCTCAGTGTACCTAGATGTGCCATCATCTGACTAGATTGCCAAAAGGTATGGGGTGGCGAGCTACACTGTCCATCTGACCACTCCCGAGAGCGCTCCCAGCACAAGAGCACAGAAACATCTAATTATCACATTCGCACTATACATAAAGGAAAGTCAAGCTATCTGTTTTAGCATGCAATCATCGAAAATTAGTTGACTTCCCCATCTTTAGTATGTCCCTCAAGTAATGAACCCCATGCAGGTATTTAAACTATATCGAGCAAAGGCCGAAGGCCATTTCCTGAGGGCACTGCAGTGCTTCTCTCCAGTCATCGCTGCCGAGTTCTCACACATCTCCCTCCTATTTCCCCATAAGAGTATCTTATGGGTTTGCCATGAATGTGACAATGGCCCGATATAGAATTTAGTAGGGCTGTGCCACTATGAGAGTCGCTAGTATATTTGTTTCTATTGGGGAATCTTCCGGGAGCCTAAACCTCCCCCTTCACTTTCATGGTGAGGGTATGACTTGTGACGAATCGAGGGAATTCATCCCTTCTGATCGCCTCGTGAGGCTAGGGAGGTGAACTCGCTCAGCAACACCCTCACTAGGGGTTGAGGCAAGTGGGTCCTTACCGGGAGAGACTGCCTCTTTGGGGACAAGGACTCTCGTTCCTGTGAGGAACTCCCTACAGCTGTACATACCATGCCCTAAGTGGGATGCCCTACAATACTAGAAACTACTGAAGATCAAGACTGGAACGAAGAAACACTCAATAGACATCGTTATCATCAAGAAGAAGAAAATGTCCCTTTTAAATAAAATAACTCCAATCCACTGGGAGGAGTATGTTGAAGTACATAGGCTTGGCAACATCTGACTAGAGAGCTGGAGAGAGAGCAATGCTTACGCAGCCACGGGAGGAGGGAGGGAGGGAGGGAGAGAGAGAGAAGATAGACAGACAGACACATGCAGGCTAAGGAGGCCCACAAGTTTAAAACTCGCTTGAAATTTCAGAGCGACACACAGGAAATCCCAAGGGGGAGAAACCCAAAAGAGCAGGAGCCCGGAGAAAGGTTGTGGCGAGACCACGAAGCAGCAGAAGTGATGGATAACTGGTCTACAAAACTTTGCCAACATCACCAGAGAGACAATACAGTGCAGTATCCAGTCCCTTACTGAGAAAACGCACAGGGCAAAGAAAATCCAAAGCCGAGAGCGCTGACAGAGGGATGCTGATGGCAGGATGAAACGATAAAGAGGGCTCCCAAGGTACGAGAGTCCATAGGAGGTTCTCCAGTATACATGAAGCTAACAGGGACAACGGGAGGACTCTAGGGGATCCTTATACTGTACATTGTTCTGCACACAATTGAAATGTGTGCCAAGTCAAGTAGGCAAGAATAACCTGAATTATAATGATCCGGGAGAGTAAGGCTATCGGAATAATAATCCAAACCAAGAATACGTTGACATTGGCAACCTGGATAACGGATCCTACAAAAGATCACCAAAAGTGATTTCCAAGGAGATGAGAACCGTCAGCAGTCTCTTAGAAGAATTACAAAAACTAATCCATGATGTCACACAAGACTATATTAAGCAAGAACACTGTTGATGGGTACTGGAAGTACCCTCAGGAGAAGGAAGTTGTTCTCCTCTCATAAATTAGTTTTCACAGTGGTAGAGTAGGATAGATTATTTTGGACTTTCACATATGACGGACGAGCATCTTGGTTAGTAAGATAGGTAGTGACCACCCGGAGTGATGGGGAAAGCTAGGCTTTATAACCTTAATTTATTAAAAATCAATTATCCATGTCCTTGGTGTTGGCAACCTTCTTCTGACTTGCCACAGCCTCTAGTGCAGAAAGTTGAAAAGTTGCCTTGCTGGAGGGCAAAGTAAACTCTTATCACCTGGGAACTCTTGTACATGATGTCTTGTATCATGTTTGCAAAGTTTACTACCTTTTCTTCTCCATTTCTAAGCCCCTGTAATTTCCCAGTTCTGCCATCCTTTCACATAGTCATTGTGATTGTCTTGACCCACTCGGTCTCCTAGAAGCTTGTTGCCAAAGTATTGCCACCAATGTTGTAATTTGTGGGAGACCTCTCCCCTCTACTGTACCCTCTGATAAAATAGTCTGGTTTTGTCTGTGGTGTGTTGCCGTTTTCTTTTCTTTCTGACTGACATCACATCTCTCTCCTTCAGGAGCTGAGCTATGAACTGCAGCATCTCATCCTTCCGGTGCATCGTGAGCTAGAAGCTGTCAATCAGATACTGACCTGCCAAATTCAAGACGTTGCTGAGCCATTACTGAAAACTTTGGAAAAGGATTCACAGACTCTGCAGAAATCTTTCAAGACCATCCTGGACGCTTCTCACACCTGGCTGCAGGAACTCTGTACTGCAGCTCAAGTAGAAAAGGTGAGCAAGCCTCTAGGTTCTGGAACTCATTGTGAAATGTTAAGGGAGGCTTTGGGAAGTGTGCACTGGAGAACAAATGGAAAAGGTGAGGGATGCTCTGGGCAGTCTGTATTGGAGACCGGTAAAGACTGGACGGGGGTCTGTACTTCTGCTCTCTATATGGTAGAGGAGAGGCACAGAGGACCCCAGCCAAGATTCTCTATTATTGGTAACGTAGTCGATCAATCAAGGCCTAGCTTCTCAGGAGGTGATGCAGGCAGGTTCTTAAGTACAGTGTAGTCCCCAAACCCCCACAAAGGATGGTCCACACACTGTATTAGTTAAAACACAGTCTTTATATAATTAAGTTCAAGGTTATGTACACTATCACAATAACTCACTTTGTGCTCAGAAAATCTACAATGGCAAATATGTACAGTTCTAAAGTGGTACCACAATTATTATCAGATCTCATTTAAGTGCATCAACTATACTCTGGTCAAATGTCACACAGATCACTTAATAACGGCAACCAACAATAGACATAGGAGGAAAGCAGTTGGTTAGAACAATTGGCAGAATACTGGCCCCTACCAACTAGACACAGTTCGTGTGGAGATCCCCCCACCTGGGCAACCTGTTGTTACGCTCACCTGGCTCCAACAGGGGCGTCGGTCGGACCCGGACAGCTGCGGTCTCCACCCACGTGATGCGTAGTGCAGCGATGACTGACTGGATCTGCCCTCCTAATCTTGCCTGCTTAACCCTTAGAAATATTCTCCGGCAAGTAGAGAGATGGATTTAGCGACTTGTGGATTCAAGTGATGGCACCCCCACAGTCCTCCCCAACGAATCACCTCCAAAATGCCCTCACAGCAATCTCACCTTATATTCTTGAAATATGAGCTCTCCATCCTGCGTGGATTTGCAGGGGTGCGTCGATTCCAGTTACTTCACTGGTTTGAAGGCTCGGGAGAGTTCTGGAGAGTATTGACTCTGAGGTTCCTGGTGAGGACCAGTAAGTATTAAGTTCATAGAGTTCAATATGTCCGATGTTCACTCTTGTTCCCCCCTTCCTTTCTTGTCTTGCAGCTGGCTCGTGAAAATATGCTTTTGTGGCAGCTGGTGGTGCTGAGGTAAGAGTCTGAATTACCCGACGCTGTCCGGTAAATGTTGCACGTGTTTAACGTGTTGTTTTCTCTCTCTTTGCAGGTGTGGCACATGAAGATGTGGAGAGTTATAGAATAATGCCTCCGGTGGTAAATCGGGTAAGTCTATGGTGGTAAGAATTATATTTGTTGGTTCCCTCGGCTCACCTTGTGGTTTTCTTTTGTCTCCTAGGTCCTGAAGTTCGGCGAAAAAATGATGGAGGCAGCGCCGACCCAAAGGATGCTGTGAAGACTGGTGAGTATGGCGCGGCGCTGCAGCTGGAGGTGCGGCGCGTGCAGAAATGATGTTCTTTACAGGTCCGGAGACAAGATGGATCCAGAATCAGGTTAGAAATAAGTTTGTTTTCTAACCTTGTCCCTTTCTTTCCTCTTTGTTTTAGGAGCTCTGGATTCGGGGCGGCCGTGGCAAAAGACTGGATGCAGGCTGCAGGCAAGGTGAGTGTTACGCTGCTGGATGTAGAATAACGCGAAGCGTGTGTTGCTGGTCGGGTGTGGTTTAAATAGCCTCAAAAGTAGTCCCAGGTAAGAAGTCCCTAGAATCACACCCGAGTAAAAAATAGTCCCTGTAGAAAAATAGTCCCTTTCAGGCTTCATGTTGGATTGGAGTCATTTGCAGCATGGTCTGCCTGAGGTAAGTAATGACTATGAGCCTGGCGCCTTAGGCGCCAGGACTGATTCCTACTATGAGCCTGGCGCCTAAGGCACCAGGACTGAACCCAGATAGCCCCTAGGCGGGGCTGCTGAGGTTTTATTAAATGTCTAGATGCCTACTCCCGGGGTTGATGGGCTTGGTCCGGATGCCTGGGGGTAGGCATCATGATACCTGTAAAGTAAAGATATATCACAAGCCCAGTCCAAAAAATGTTGTAGAAGTCTTATTTCCTTCTATAATGTTTCTACTACCCCAATGTACCTGGAATAGCAGAGTTCGACGACGGGTCGTCGACGGATCCTTCTTGAGCGGCTCCCTTTAAAGCAGGAGCTACAGATTGTCGAGATCCCACGGAGAAAGAGAACTCTGTGTCGAGGCGGAAGCTTCGGTCCCAGCGATGCTCGTCGTCCTGCAAGGAAGAGGCGTGCGGGGCACCTCGATGACAATAGTTCAGGAACGCAAAAAGTTTATGAAGAACTGTGGCCCAGCAAGGGCGTCTAATCGTCTGGCGTGTCTACGTTCGTTGGGTGGCGGGAAACCCACCGGCGGATGCTTCTTGGCATGTCGACGGCCTGATCTTCTCCAGCGGCATAAGGCGGGCGGCGGTGCGGACGAGCGCGTCCGTGAATCAAGTTTTAGGCAAAGGAGCTTGCGGCTCTGGTTGTCGGCGTCACGGCATAAAGCAGGCCCCTTTTCTGGGCAACACGGCTTCGACAGGCCTCCAGCGGTTACAGCAGACTTGCGAACCTTGGTCGACGACGGTGGACGCAATGTCCAGTGCTGCTCTTCGTTCTCCTCGGCAGTCCCAGCATCCGGTCAGCAGCCTTTTGAGGGTCTGACTTCCAGGGCGCTTCGGCGAAGGTTAGCGGTGCTCGATGGTCCCTCGGAGCACGGGAAGAGGGCGCCTAACCAGGTCCTCTCTTGGATCAGTCTCGGCGGCTTTCGGCGAAGGGAGACCGCAGTCAACCTTCTTCTTCAGGCTCGGCTTTGAGATTAAGCATCAGTTTCAACTGCAGCTTCTGAACAATTTCCAGTTGTCAGAGGTCCCCAGATATACTATTCTGTCTCTCATCCACACTGCTGGGTCACACTCAGCAGCCAATCATACAGAAGGGCATTCATGCATTCAGTCAGCCAATCAGGCATACAGTGCATTCAGGCCATACTCCTCCCTCTCAGACACTGCCAACAAGGAATGTGTATTGGGACAAGTACCCAGCCATTCAACACTACACACTGCATTTAGGCCAGTTTCGGGCAAGGCTGTCTCAGTCCTTGTATTGCATGCTAGAAACCAGACATCCACAACAAGAAGTGCATATTGGTCACACACTCCATTCACCCAGGTCCCACCCACAGGGTGTACCCACAACATACAGTCACTGTGAAGGCTCCAGCCAGTCTGGCCTGGACTTCACAACAACACCATATATGGAACTTCCACCCCACAGCCAGTCAGGGGGAAGGGACAGAGTCAGGGCTTCGCAGGACTTTGGGAAAACAAGGTAACAGGCAATAGAGAAAGCAAGAGGCCGCAAAGGCCACCTTGTTTTCATCAGGAATCAACTGATTCCAATGGCAGGGCCTGGGTATCCCAAAATGGAGGACACCCAGAGCTCCTGTCAAATTCAGCATGGAGCTGCCACCAGCCCATACCCTGCTCTGTGGGCCACACACAGGTGCGCAAAAACATACACTAGGAGCACAGGGTTGTACCCCCACCCATGGGTGCCATAAGGGTATCCCATGGGTCTGTACATAAAACCAAAAGCAGGAAGAGCTGCACTGCCAGGTGTCCCACATGGACTCCTGGCCAGAAAATACAGAACACAAATGAAAAAGGACTACAGGACAAGGACAGGGAGGCCCTGTCCCTCCAATGCATTTCCAGCATCACAAGACCATGCAGTAAACATGCTCTGGGAGCTGGAACTCGAACAAAAAAAGGCGAGGGGAGCTCTGGGAGCTGTGTATTGGATTCCAATCCGAACAGATGAAGGATGGTTCCTAAGCTGTGCAGTAGAGCCCAAGCAGAACAGGTAACGCATGCTCTGGGAACTGTGCACTGAAACCCAAGCAGAAAAGGTGAAGGAGGCTCTGGGTACTGGAGATCAAGTAGAAAACACAAGGACATCTGTGGGAGCTGTGTGCTGGAGGCATAGCAGAAAAGGTGAGGGAAGGTCTGAGCTCTTGGAACTGTGCACTAGAACTCAGGCAGACCAGGTACTGCGAGCTGTGTGCAAACGGGGAGAAAACCATGAGCTCTGGTCTGCTGCAGCCCATAGCAAAAGGTTGAGGGAGACTCTGGGCTCTGAACTGCATTTCAACAAGCAAAAGAGAAGATTTTCCCTATGATTTTAAATCTCTCCTCTTAAGTAAAGAATGTATAAGTGACAGGGCGCATATGGGTTATATGCATGATGGGGCGAGTGTTGTGTGAAGGGTATTGCATGCAACCGCTGTGTACATGCGACAGAGCACACACATTGATTATAGAAGTTAGTGCTACAGTTCAATGGTCCTGCACTGCTGAACATGTAGAAATGTGCTGGTTATTATAACTTGGCTCCACGTATCTCCATGTAGCTGCTTTACAAATCGCTTCTAATGGAACATTGCCACTGAAAGTGAATGGTGCTCCGTTACTATGTATTGAGTGTGCTATTAGTTTGAATTTTCCTGGACAACATACAGTGGTTGCACTCCAGTCTATTAGGATGTTAATGCCAACAGTACAGCAAATGGAACAGGGTTCTGCTTGCAACGTAAATAAATAGCAAAGAAGAAAGGGAAGCCCAGTGCCTGCATGCTCTGCCCAGGATGTGCCCTCTTTCCATGCCCACCAGCTTGCTCTTCTCAGTTCCTTTTCTCTGAATCTGGGTTCTGGATGCTTTTCAGCAACTCCCATAGATTTCCTCATAGCACAATAGGTTTTCTTCTCCAGGTCTTTGCACTTCAATGTTCTATTGCAAATTGGACTCTTCTATAGGGATATGGGCTCATGTGTTGTTCAGCTCCTGGTCTCCCGGTGGATACCTTGTATTTCTGCATTGAAGTGATGCAGTTCCTGCCCAGTCAGCTTTCTAACTGGGCGACCACTCCCCCTATGCTTGCAGTGTCCTTGTTAGGAATTATTTTTAAAAAATGGGGTTCTAGGAAGCCTTACTCAGTGAACCTGTAAGGTGTGCACAAAGCCCAGCTAAACTCTCAACGATAGCAGTGAGGCTTCTATTACGGAGATTTAGGAACTAGTGTCAAGTACAATTAATATGCACAATAGTTGTCAAGCAATAGATTGTCCACACAGCTAAGTATCACACAAATACTTTTTTATTAAACAACACATAAGCATTAAGCAAGAAATATTATGAGGTAAGTAAAACTATCTGAGAAACATTGCTTTCCTTGTAATCGTCTTTCTGTTGCTTGTATCTGCTTAGAGTCAGATGCTATGCTTAAGCGGGCATCCAGTGGTTGGTGCAGAGTACATCTTGTTTTGTTTTTGATTTCGAATGGGTGTTGACAGGGGCGTTCCTGTAACATTATCCCTAATTTATGTGTTCAGTTAACCAGGGTCCTTCACACGTTGATGTCCTCAGATTGTTTTTCTGTCCTCCGGTATGTAAACGGGTTTCTGGAGCTTTAGAATCTGCTTAGATTCAAATGCTTTGCTTAGGCCACCATCCAGTGGTTGTTTTGGGGTATTACATATTGTTTCTTTGAATTCAAAAAGTAGGTGTTGACAGGGGCGCGTATCTGTAATACTATCCCTACTCTGTGTACGGGTACCCATGATCCTTCATGCGTCCGTGCCCTCATTTATTTTCCATCAATGAAGTGGGATGCAAAATTGAGTGTTCCCGAGAGGAAGCAAGAGCAGATCAAACACTGAGGTCTAACCAAGGATTACTCGCACGACGATCGACCAGAGGCAAAAACATCTCCAGGCACAGAATCAAATGCCGAAAGGCGCACCATGCTGTAAAGGCGATGCAGTAGGGAGAGTGGACGAGGGCTATATATATATATATGTATATATATTTCTGAGGCTTGTGGAATCTGCTTAGATCACATGCTGTGCATAGGCCGCACCTCAAGGTGCGTATGGAGGGTACCCCTTTCCAATTCTGCCCCAAGTGCAACCGCAAATACCCTTGGGTCGACAGGCACGCCACGTGCAATCTCTGCTTGCCGGGGGACCACCCCGAAGCGAACTGCAGAGCGTGTAGTAGGTTTAAGCCTAAGACACTTAATGACCGTTCGACAAAGCGTTGGGCCCACCACGCCAGGCAGGCGGCCATGGCAGCGGAGGGCGCCTTCAGCGATGGCAGCGACGCCGTACTTTCGGACGGCGAGGGCATTAAGGCGTCGAAAGACTGCCGAGCGCAGGTCCCCGACCTCGGAAGGTTGTCCGGCAGGGCGGCTATGGGGAAGACCCCCGGCGACGCAAGCGCTACACACCCTACACACACTAAGCACACTAAGTCCAACCGAACCTCGACGACGTCGACTTCTCGGAAAGAGGCACGGATAGAACGGTCCGACTCGGTGTCCTCTGGGCGCTCTCGATCGAGATCGCCTCATGACGCAAGGCAATCATCCACTCTTGCCAAGAGTGCCTCGCTCCCTAGATTAACGGAAGTTCGATCGTCGGAAGACGAAGACGACTTCCACCCCCAGGCCGCGCTCCAGGAGACCGAGAGCGCAGTTAACACCAGCGAGGCCCCACGCTCGAAACAAGATACCTCTCCCGACCCTCGGCGCCAGGCGTCGAAAGTCTCTGGGGCCTCCAAGGGGCAGGGAAAACATTTTTCCACGCACGGGGAGGGGGGGAAAGAGCGGAAAGCACAGCCTTCCACTCCTGTAAGACCATCCTTCCACCCTAAGCAGACAGACAAACACAAATCTACTGGGACATCAACATCCAGCAAGGGTACCCTTGATAAGTCCTCTAAGTTGCCTACTAAAGGCATACCCTGTTCAAAAGAATGGTCCAGTGAAGACATACACAGGGTCATGTCAAGGATGTCTTCCTTAGCTGATTTTTATGACAAAAACCCAGAACATTTCCTTTCGTATGACCCTCAAGGGGCCACACCCTCAGGCTCCTCTGATCCTATCCCCCTAAGTAAAAAGGCCCGGTTCAAAAGACCTGAACCCTTCGAGGTGCAGCCTTACTCTACACCATACTCTACTCCACACCCCAGATACCAAGGACAGCCTTTCCCTGAAGGGGACCAGGAGTTTGAAATTATGGAGGAACAAACCGGGACTGAATACTATGCGGATGATGAGGACCTGGAGGAGGTAGAAGATGAGCAGGAAATTTACAGAGTAGATTCCCCGGTAGAGAGCGAAGCCCCAGTTACCGACTCGCCAGTTGATAACCAGCCCCTCCTTAATGAAGTTCTCGCTCGCGCAGCAGAACATTTTCACATCGACACCCACGGTGTACAGGAGGAAAGGGACTTCGCAGAAGAGTTGGTGGGAGAGAGGAGGCCGGTCGCTCAGACCATCCCTATCCTTAAATCCATCCAACGTAGAATAGATCCATCCCATGTGAATCCTAACCTCACCAGAGCCGTCAACCCCAGAGTCGAAAAACTTTTTCGGGCAGCCCAGTCTGACCCTCTTTATATAAGAGGACATCTTAAACCAGACTCCCTAGTGGTTACCAACACTCGGAAGAGAGTTGGGACACCCTTATCGTCGTCAGAAGCTCCTCCCGACAAGGAGAGCAAAAAACTGTACGGGTTTGGCAGGAAGGTAGCCTCAACGTCCGCCTACCAAGCAAGGATTGCAAACTCCACCACCCTGTTGGCAAGTTACAACTGCCATCAATGGGAAGAGGTCGCGGCGCTCATAGCCTCTGCTCCTGAACCGTTAAAGGGCCAGTTGGCTCAGATCTCGGCAGAAGGGAGAGCCGTGTCTGGTTGCATATTAAAAGCAACTTTCGACGCCGCGGACAACGCAGGAAGATTGATAGCAGAAGGTACTGTTATCAAGAGACATGCGTGGTTACGGCAGTCGGGGTTCAAAACAGAAACCCAGGCTTCATTAATAGACAAGCCGGTGGAACCCGATCTATTGTTTGGGAAAGCGGTCGAAGACGCACTTAAGAATGCCAAGGACGAATACGAGACTCTCAAATCCCTTGGCCAGCTTACCAACAAACCCCCTAACCAGAGGGGGAACAGTAATTTTCATCGCCCACGCGGCCAAAATTCACAAAGAGGCAACTATGCCCAAGGACAGGGTACACAATGGAACAACAACCAGCAGTCTACCCAAAGTTACGGCAGGGGTAACAAGAGAGGTCGTGGAAGAGGCAGAGGCAGCCCCAACAAAGGAGGTGGCACGCCTCCACCAAAGCAGTGACGCTCAGTTCAGGGTCCCTTCTCACGCAACCCCAGTAGGGGGGCGCATTTCCAACTTCACCCAGGATTGGGAAGGGATCACCTCAGACAGATGGGTGCTATCAACAGTGTCCACAGGATATTGTATAGAATTACTGCAGCGTCCCCGGAACCACCCTCCACGACAAAGAATACACTCCTTAGAACATCAGGAGATCCTTCTCGAGGAGATCGCCATTCTGCTAGAAAAGGACGCGATAGAACTCGTCCCAGGACACCAGGTAAACAAGGGTATCTATTCAACTTACTTCCTTGTGCCAAAGAAAGATTTGACAATGCGCCCAGTATTGGACTTACGGCCTGCCAACAAGTATGTCAAGCCCCAAAAATTCCGTATGACCACGCTACAAGAGGTAATCCCCCTCCTAAAAAAGGGGGATTACATGGCAACCTTGGATATGAAAGATGCTTATTTTCATATTTCCATGCTCCCAGCGCACAGAAAATACTTGCGCTTCAAGGTGGACAGTCGCCACTACCAATTCAAGGTACTGCCCTTCGGGATAGCTTCAGCACCAAGGGTATTCACCAAGGTACTGGCGGTGGCAGCTGCACACCTACGCAGGGAGGCAATCCCAGTGTACCCTTATCTGGACGACTGGCTCATAACGGGGGAAACCCCAAGAATTTGCAGGTCAAACATTCAGAGGACTATCGACCTCCTCCACGAATTAGGCTTCTCTATCAACGAGAAGAAGTCAAGTCTGGTGCCAAGCACCTCAAAACAGTTCCTAGGAGCAATCCTAGATACTCAGAAAGGGTTGACCTTCCCTTCGGAAGAGAGAATTCGGAATATACTACTGCAAATTCCACATTATCAGTCAGGTCAACAAATAACGGTACGCAAAGCAATGCGGTTACTGGGCATGATGGCGTCATGCATTTACCTGGTCCCCCACACGCGTCTGCGCATGCGTCCCATGCAGGAATGGTTGGTGAAACAGTGGTCTCAGGCAAGTGGTCAGTGGGACGATCTAGTGGTCGTTTCGCCAACACTCGTACAGAGCTTACACTGGTGGACAAGAGATAATCTCGCAAGGGGAAAACCCTTTTACGATCCCGAAGTACAAGCAGTGGTGACTACAGATGCATGCCTGACTGGGTGGGGAGCTCACCTTCTCCACCACACAGCTCAGGGTCTCTGGTCTCACTCAGTAGCCAAGAACCACATCAACCTGCTAGAGCTTCTGGCAGTATTCCGAGCGCTTCGGGCCTTCGAGCCCCATCTGCTAAACTTGTCGGTGCAGATCCGGACGGACAGCACGACAGCCATGTTCTATCTGAACAAACAAGGAGGGACTCGTTCGCCAAATCTGTCCAAGCTTGCCCAGAAAATCTGGATATGGGCACTCAGACGGAACATCTTCCTGTCATCACAACATGTTCCAGGGGAGCTCAATTCCCTAGCGGATGCCCTAAGCAGAGACTCCCTCTCAGAAGAACACGAATGGGTCCTTCACAGAGATATCGTAGAAGATCTCTTCTCTCAGTGGGGTTTCCCCACTATAGACCTATTCGCCACAAGCGAAAACAAACAATGCCCAGGATTTGCATCCAGGTTCCCCCAGCCAGACTCCCAAGGGAACGCACTGTGGATGAACTGGTCAGGGATGTTTGCGTACGCTTTTCCACCAACTCCTCTCATCAGGAAGGTGGTGTACAAGATGAACAAGGAATCGATGACGCTCATCCTAGTTGCTCCCATGTGGGCGAGACAACCATGGTTTCCACACCTACGCAGGATGGCGGTGTGCAAGCCCATCAAACTCCCAGCCTGGTACAACCTACTGTCCCAGCAACAAGGTCAAACAGTGCACCAGGAACCCAACTCAATGAACCTGGCAGCATGGCTCCTGAGGTCATAGAGTTTGGGCATCTCAATTTACCACAGAGGTGTATGGACATCCTAAAAGAATCCAGGAAACCAAACACAAGGCACTGTTACTTTGACAAGTGGAAGAGATTCGTTATTTGGTGCCAGAATAAACAAATCAACCCAGTTGATTGCACTCCTTCCAACGTTGTAACTTACATGCTCCACCTGCTGGACGCAGGGTTGGTTTTTAACTCTCTGAAGGTACACCTGGCAGCCCTATCGGCTTACACCACATCCCATAACAAGGTATCGTGGTGGAAAGTACCAGTAGTTAAAGCCTTCACCGAAGGAGTAAAGAGACTTCACCCTCCTATTTCGAACCCACCGCCAGGATGGGACCTCAATGTGGTGCTAGCTAAGCTCATGGGCCCCCCTTTCGAACCCATGCATAAAAGTAGTCTCAAACACCTGACTTATAAAACGGCCTTCTTAGTAGCCATTACCTCTATAAGAAGGGTCAGTGAAATTCAGGCTCTGTCAGTGCAGGATCCTTTCTTTACTATCCACAAGGACAAACTGGTTTTACGCACACACCCTAGGTTCTCACCTACATTTATATCTAAGTTCCATGTAAACCAGTCCATCGAGCTTCCGGCTTTCTTCCAGAACCCGCAAAGCTCAGCTGAGGTGAAACTACACACCCTTGATGTGCGTAGGGCGGTCCTCTACTATGTAAATAAAACCAGACCGCTAAGGAAAACAGATCAACTGTTTGTCTCCGTAGCTACAGGCAGAGAGGGGGATCGCGTCTCTAAGGGCGCGATCTGGAAGTGGATTATCAACTGTATACAGCTGTTACTCTCTTTCTGAAAAAACTCTGCCTTTTACGCCAAGGGCCCATTCTACTAGAGGCATTGGGGCCACTCTGGCTTTCATTGCAAATGTTCCCCTCGACACCATTTGCAAAGCAGCTACTTGGAGCTCTATTCACACTTTTACTCAGCATTACTGCATTGACACTCATTCCAAGACAGATACACAAGTGGGACAAGCGGTTCTAAGACACCTGTTTGCTCATGACCCTTCTCACATCCCACCTCCTTCTTCTGGTACTGCTCGCTAATCTATGCACAGCATGTGATCTAAGCAGATTCCACAAGCCTCAGAAGGGATACATTACTCACCGTAATCGTATTTCTGATGCTTGTATCTGCTTAGATTCACATGCGACCCACCCTTCCTCCCCTCCGAGAGAAGGCGCATGATTGCTTGTAGTCTTACCTTTCTGTCTATCTGCTTGGATTATCTATACTCACGCTACTCCTCATGCTTCCTCATGTCAGAAAAAATACAATCTGAGGATCCTAGATGCGTGAGGGATCTTGGGTACAGTGGACGTCACACTAGGGATAGTATTACTGGCACGCCTGTGTCGACGCCCATTTTCGAGTTTCGAAAAACAAACTGTAATACTTCGCAGCTTCCACTAGATGTCGGTCTATGCACAGCATGTGAATCTAAGCAGATACAAGCATCAGAAATACGATTACGGTGATTAATGTATCCCATATATATTTATAATTCTATTCAGTGAAAAAACTTTGTTAAAGGGACGTTATGGTTACAAATAAAACCGAAAACCCACAGAAATTCATCAGTTTATGTTAAGTTAAGCAACCATAACTCGCGCCACCACTGTCGACATCAAAGATGACATCACATATCTGGGCACTTTCTTTTTGTTCACTGACCTATCAAGGCCAAGTGATGATGTTAACTGATGGAGACCATTTTACAAATTAAGTTATCACATATGTACATATTAACCTTATTGTATGTTGTGAAGTCACTTCTCTTTGGATTTGTCCTCAGTTTATGGTACACATACATGGGGTAATAAACCCTCAAACACACAATTCGTTTGTGTACTTGATGATAAAGTCTAATGTTTTGGTGGTGTTGTTTCTTTCTTCCTGACTTTAGTTTCCCTGTACGTGCCTCTGATTTTTATGCATTGTGGGTCTGCACATGTATTGTTTGTAAGTCTTGAATTATTAGCAATTTTTTCCATGTGTAACATTAATCAAACCTCTAAGGTAGTATTCATTATTTCACTATCCAAAATTAACAGATTAAAAATAGCTGCGGCCATTGCCTGTCTCTATGTATGATTAGGTTCCTGTATTAGCAACAACACGCCAGTATATGGTTTTGTTTCGATGAGTAAATTCTTTGATACATTAAGTAGTTCGTGATCGGTCTCCCAATCACCTCCGACATCGTGTTACCAACATTATAAACACAACCGCCTGTAGGGACTTTTGATAAAAATTAATTTCATATGTGATGTCATCAATGACATTTGTGATGTCATCTTTGATGTCCTGGGTGTTAGTCTCAGCAGTGCATGGTGGTGGGGTGAGTTATGGTTGCTTAGTTTACCATAACTGGTGAATTTCTGGGGGGATTTCGGTTTTACTTGTGACCATAACATCCCTTTGACAAAGTTATTTCACTGAATTTCATAGGTATTAGTGCAACTGAACCATAAGTCCCTTCAACAAAGTTCTTTCTGTGAATTTCATAGGTTTTTATGAATGAAAATGTTTCATGATGTTATATCACTGTATATAAATTATTAATAATTCCTCTTTTAACATATGGACATATCAAAGAACTGTAGACCTCCTTTAAGAAACATAGTTTTTGCAACACATACTGATGTGCGTCATTATCAGCAGCGCCTGCTGGTGACGAAAGTCATGGGAGAATTGTCTAGGGCTTGAGGATCAGCCATGACCCCAGCCTAACTAAACCACCCCTGTTATCCACTGCACTTACCCTACATCCTAGTTCAGTGTCCACTATAGCCTCATAATGTGACCAATGGGCAGTGCTCATGGCTTCAGAGTAGACATTTGTCCTTGCCAAGGACCAGGCCCACTGCCCAGGCAGCAAAGTCATATCACTGTTTTTTGTACTTACTTTTTGACACTTTCAAGTCCTTGCTGCTGCTCCTTGTGCAAGTTTGCGGCAATCCCAACCAGCACTTCGTGCTACAGCCGCAAGCAAAGCAGAATTTGTTTCTTGCAGTTAAACCTAGGGCTTCAGCCATCCCGCATGCAGGGGCTTAGGAGACCCATAAAATCTGGGGGGGGATGGAGAGGCAGGGGACAACTTGGGGACTTTGCTTTTTTAATTTTTTTCTGGGTCACCAAGATGGCTTATGGTGGCCTCTATTAAAACTTGTCTACAATTCATTATTCAGCTGGTGGTCGATACCAAATATGCAGTTGCATTCCTATTTTAAAACAAGCTTTGGTAACGCCAACAGTTTGGGCTTTAATGTAGGCATGGAAAAGGCACTTGCCAGGCACCGCCATAGTGGTATTAGGGACCCACTGATGGTAGCAGCTTCAAAATGGTGCAAGCACCTGGACATATAATAGCAGTGCTAGGCAAATGCCCATTATGTATATACAAGCAAACACTTGCCATTGCTGGTTTTTAGCGGGACTTCAGTGAAGGAAATGCATACTGCTAATAGAGTGGTTGAAGACAGCCCTGGACAAGACATTTGTATTACACCAGTAGTATGTTCCCTGCTCCAATTAAGTTATTAACTACACAGGGCTTTGTAGTAAACATTCCTACGTCAGTGGCTTTATCTAAACCAGAACTGGCACTTTACGTGCCCTTTATAGATCATTCTAGTGTTTTTTAAAGGAATAAGTTATGGTGTAAAATGAGTCTGCTTGCCGCGTGGCATCCACTGAAAACCCATGAAAGTTGCTAAGATAGCCCAAATATCATGATGCTGTGTTGCAAGGCAAGAAGCCACGCGCCCTGGCACCAGCTCCCACTACAGGACAGGTCAGAGGTGAATATATACTTCATTTAAGGTTAGTCCTGGCTTCAGACCCAGGCTGCAGGTAGGATTGAGAGAAAAGGGAGATCATGCAAGAGCAGTCTGCTGGGACTCTTCCTGGAGAGGAACCAGACAGGAGCGCAGATGACACTGGAGCAATGGGAGAGCGCCATGCCCGAGCTCAAACGTGTATTATTTGTCTTCCTTCTAATAAATCCTCCCCATGCCGGCCTGCGCACCTGGGAGAGGGGGGGCCACTGTGTGCATTATCAGGCCCAATCAATGCGCAGACAGATATGGTGTAGTGTTTATCTGCAATTATTTCAACAAACAACTTCTAATCATCCTCGTACGGTAATAAATGGCTCTGTCAGTCGAGGAGGCATTGCTCCATGGAAGCGAAGAAATGAGGTGTGTGACTCGAGTTAAGCTCGCTTATTCTTTTTTAATCTGCTCGAAGTGCCTTCTCCTGTAAGGACGCATTACGAATTCGGTTATCAGTTATACATTTCCAAAAAAGGTCAATAGAAAATGAGTCCTAATTCCTAGCAGTTATGCCAAACAGAAATTGTATGTCATTGTAAATTTACAAAAATGTCAGTCCATTGCTGCTAAAGTGAATTTAGTTTTAGCAGCCTGGTTATAAACTTTACAAAACTTTCTCTTACCTAATAATGCCACATTAACAGGGTCAGGGGGGGGGGGCGAAGAGACATGTGTGACATGAAGTTGACCTCTCAGTGCCAAATGAGCTTTTAAAAGAAATGCATGAAAAACTGCTACATAGTTCATTCATTCGTACATGTGAAGCAAATGATAATGTTGCGTCTGAAAGATGGCTCATTCACATTTCAGTGGCTGGTGTGTGTGTGTAGTGTAGACCGTTTACAGCACATGTATAAAGGTAGCCACTATAGGAATGGCAGTGATTATGTTAGGTAATCCTAGAGCTTGAGCACAGCTCTGGTGCATTCACTGGCAATAACTGTATCAACACAGCATATGTGGAAAGTGTGTCTGTTTAGCAGCACACACTTTCCTGCAGATAAACCACCTACACTTTGATTAGCAAAAAGCAAAACAGGTCCAGGACAGTACACCCTTGCAGATGACATTCTGTGTCAGTACTGTCTGAGCATGTGCTTGCTTCTCTTCAACATTGTACTCAGTGGAGTGGGCCGATTAGCATCGGTGGGCCAGGCCATTTCTGTGGCTGTGACGTGTGAATGGGAGGAGATTGTGGGGGTGTATTTAATACCCCCTCCCCCATTTCTGTTGAGGGGGATGCAATAAAAACGATCCCAACACTTCCCCGATGTTCTGACTTGAGTGTCGTGTAGACCGATGAGACCTCTGTCCCCAAGTGACGCACAGGGGAACAAATAGAAACCCGCTGTGCGACCCTTGAGGCCACAGGTGAGAGATGTCTTCCCAGATCCCCGGAGCCTCTGGAACACCGATGCTGCTGTCAAGAAGGAATGAGGTTAAGCACCAGGCAATCACAATACAGGCAGGTAAACAAAAGAATCTAAAGTGTCTTACCTATCTGGTGTAAGGGAGACCCAGGTAACCTAGTAGGGAGGTTCGAGGCTCAAAAAGATACAGCGGTCCCTGGAGTGGTAGAACCGCAGGTAAGCGTGGATACGGGTAGGCCACCTGTAAGATAGGGCTTGACTTGGGCGTAGAAGTACAGGCAAGATACTCAGGGATGATCCACAGACAAGTCGATGTGCAGTCCAAAAATCCGGCAACAGGTAAACAGTTCCAAGCAAAGGTACAAAGGGGTGTCCAAGAGAGTCCAAGATAGAGTTCCGTGGTCGAGGTAGCAAGGAGCAAGTAGTAACGCCAAACAGGGTCCGAAGCCAGCTGAGAAGCAATGATCGTCCTGCCTCTCAGTTCTGTATACTGTGTGTCCCTGGGTCATGTGACGTCTCTGGGCCATGTGACGTCCACCAAGATCACGTGAGGAACGCCACACTGTATCACGTGACCGACGTGATGACGTAACGCCGCCCCTTCTGCGATATATCCTCCAAGGCAGTTGCCAATGCAGGAAAGGTTGTAATCGAGCCCGTACACCAAAGAAGGTACGGTGTTTTCGGTTCTGTGGGTTCACCGAATCCCTTGAGCCTCGAAGCTGGAGTGGAGATGTTGGGGGAATGTGAGCAGTGTTCTGATGTGGGGAGGCCTGATGTGCTGAGGGTCGCCTAACACCCGAGCAGCAAAGATGCTGCGGGATAAATTGAATGGAGAGCTGATGGGGTGTTTACTTTTGACGTGCTGCATGGTGCCCGAGTCATGGGTTAATCGTTGGCAATTTTAGCAGCTCAACCATCATTTGAAATAAAGGCCGCCATCTGCGTCCCTGAAAATAACCCCCCCACTACTTTATGAATGAGAAGGGGACACATGAGGGCACATCTTTGGACTAATAGACAGTTTGCAGGTGGAGCTGCCCACCATTTACGTTATAATTGCTATAGACAGATTTAGCAAGGTGTCAATCTCTCAGCCCTCACCACACGCTGGTGATTTCCTGAAATATTAAGCAAGCTGTCAAATCCCTGAAAGACCGACAGCGCCTATATTGACAGCCCCACAACCATCCGTGCCAAACAGCAACTGTATCCCAGATTAGTAGTGCCCACGCCGACAGCCCTATGCTGACAGTGCACAAGGACTGACAGTGCTCCACAGCCAGCAGTGTTCCTCATCTGAAGGTTTTCTAGAGTGGCATGCATTCCACGGTGAGAACTCTGTGCCAGCAGCCTCAAGCAGGGTTGTCCCACAACAATTGCCCACACTGACACCCAGCCATATACCTACAATTACTCACATTAGCCTTATCACACATTGACAGTGCCCACTTATCCAGCTCCACAGCTGGCAGTGGTCCACACCAACCGTACCCTACATTAGCAGTACCCACACTAGCTGCTCTAGACCAACAACCGACGAGGAGTGCACCAAAATGATTAGTGTTCCACAGCTACCACACTGCCAGTGCCACCATAATCCTCGACAGCCCTGAAGGGAACGCCCCCCACAATCAATCTCCTGCAATCAACAGTGCCCTACTAACCAAGAGCCCACAACTGTCAGTGACAGCACTGTCCACACTGCGGGTCCACAGAATGCATTGTCCCACCCAGAGAGTGCTCCAACCCATAGCACTCCGAATAGAACTTGTTCCACTTCCATGCCATTGCTCCTTCGGTTGTGCTTCTTCTTCGGTACACAATAAAGTCTCCTCTTTTTTTGTTTTATTTGGTAATCGGCAGTGTAAACATGTAAAGCAGGTACGTGTGTTCTTGAAAAGGTCCGCAAACAAAAACTGGGCAAAGAAGTAAGTGCCAGGTCTGGTGAGTTTTGAAATCTGAATATTGGGATGGCAGTTTCAACACCTAAGCACAGGAAATTAAATTAATATATACAGGCTTACCTACAAGTGTCATAAGCAGTAGCATCCGGACTGGTAACGCTCTCCCCTGAGGGGCCTGCACCACGTGTCAATTTATTTTGTTTTACAGTCTTGGCACCAGCATGTCAGTAGCCACAGCAGCAATGTCTTGTAGTGGTAGTGCTCCTCAATCATAGCCTATTCCTCCTAACCAACACTACCCACAGCAACAACCCCACTTCCACCAGTCCCACATTGAGCAGTGCCCCGTATCAACAACAAACGCCCCAAAGAAGGAACCACCACACCACACTCCACTCCATCCCGAGAACCCACCACCCGGCCCAACTTTCTTGTTTGAGAAGGAGATACGGGGTCGGGCTGATAGGAACTCTGACGTTTGCTACTTGAGAAACTAAGGAAGGCTGTTCAAACCGGTGAGTATTTTACTTTAGAGTTAGTTGAGGGACCAGGGGCTTCACAGAAGACGCCCTAGGAGGATTCCAGCAGTGGGGCTAGGTGAACTGGACAAGAGTCCCCTCAATCACAGAAAACACCCCACAACTACACAGGAATCACAAGTGATCTCAGGTAAGTACATACCGAAGGCAGCACAGTACCTCAGCACAGAAGAAGATTTTGTAGCAGGAGGACTGTAGCCTAAAAACCTGGTCAGTGGATTCCTTGTCGTGGTGACTGAAAACAGAACCTTGGAAAGGAGTTTGCATAAGGGACCGAAGGAGAAGGCTCCAGTCAAGGTTTTCCTCATGGCTGGATGCGTCTCTGTGAATTTGGTGCCTTTTACAGGAGCACAGTAGAAGACAGAATTATCACTGGTCGGATTCTCGTTGTTACAAAGGCCCAGCACTCTGGTGAGGGGAGTTGTCAGAGTTGATTTGTGTCTCTGGAGATCCAGAAGAATGCCCACGACGTTTCATCGAGATTCAGAATTCGGAAGATCGTGCACCGCAAATAGCTCAAGGTCCCAGCGTATTGGGCTATTGCAGCCCTGCAAGTCCGCAGCACAGCATGGGATGGCTCAAAATGTAGGTCTTCTCGAATCTAATGGGCCTCACCAGGTTCTGGCTCGGGGTGGTGTCCCCAGGTCGATTGGAAGGAAGGGCTACAGCAGGCTCAGGTTATACAGTAGGCTCTCCGTCGCTGGAAATTGTCTCAGCCGATTTTCCTTCATCATCCTCTTTGGTTCCAGTGGTTGACTTGTCTTCAGCTTCCCGGTTTGTAGTATTTAACAGGAACTACAGCACAACATCAGCATTCTCTCCCTGCATTTTACAACAAGGGGCGGTCTGGTTGTCCAATCAGGACAGCCAGCCCCCCACTGGGATTTGTCCCCATTCAGTCAAGGAGGAAGACAAAGGGCTGTGGAGTTTTGGACTCCTCCCTCGCTTCTTGCCTTCACAGAGAGACTGGAGCTTGGGCGGGGAGTCTAGGGCACTCCCACCAAAGATGTAAATCGCATAAAGAAATTTCTCGCTCTGGATGTCAGGGGAAGGAAGAAGGAAGGACAAGAAACACTAAAATAGCAAAAAAAACAAGACGTGGGACATTTTGGTAAAATTAGCACCCTTGGGTGCCTTTACAGATGCTGTGAACTCAGGACGCAGTAAAGGTGCACCGAATTAGTAAAAGGTATCACTGCCACCAGCCATTAAAGGTAAGCTTGTCCCTCTAACAGAATTATTACAGTTTTACTGTGAAAGGGGACACTTTGTATCTCCCCAGCACTCCACATAAGGTGGGTTTTGCTGGTGTCACCAAATAAAATGTAAAAGGGATCCAAAGATCCTTTATACCCTTGGCAAATATAGTTCTTTCAAGGTTAGCCAGAGAAAGGTAAAAGGGGAGGCCCTTGGGCAACCCAGCAACAACAGGCACGTATTGCCAAAAAGTTGTCAAAGAGGATTACTTTACAAAGACACAATGGAGAGTCTAAAAAATGACACCCATAAAAAGAGTAAAGGATTCTGTGGGTGTGGAAAAAGTTCCCTACTCACAGAGGTCTAAGGAAAAGTAATCCACCAGTAAAGCATAAAGTTCTGGGGTTGACAGGTCAGGAAGATTTACCATTAATATGAAAATGTTACCCAACAGCAGGCATCCCTCAACCAGGTTCATGTTTGCCAAATATGCAGTTCACTTTACTTTCTCACGATTCAGGATTCGCTTCCCTTAGCCTTCCCTAGGCAATGGGTCAGACTTTCAAGTGTACAAGAGATTTGACGTGACCCTTGTAGGACCACCTTGACACCTCACACTGCCCTTTCCTAGGGCCTACCGGTACTTGCAGTTTCAACAAAAAATGGGCCAGTGAGAGTCCTCCGAATGAGCACTCATGCCGTGCCTGACCACTCTGCAGCTGGCCCTTCTCAGGCTTTCCCAAACGTTCAAATACATAAGTTCTTTGTTCTCTTGTTCTTACACTCATCTAATGTTTCCACTTGCATCCTTGAGCTCGATACACTTCAGTTTGCAGTCTTCTTCCTTCGACTCACCGATTGTGTCGAGTGCACTGGCTTGGCTTGCCTCTGGAGTCAAGGATCGTACCATGGTAGCCAGTGTGTCTCCCCGGCTGTGTTATCAATGGGGGAGGCCCCCTGGCACCGTTAACATTTGTTCCTCCACACGCCAGCAGTAACTCCTGGTCTTCTGAATTCCCTTTCGGAGTCTTCGCAGATCTGAGTTGAAAATGGCAAGGGTGGTTTCCCCTTCGTCGTCTCTGTTTCCTTGTGCGTTTGACCTTGCTCCTAGTGTGCTCTGGTGCTCTGCCTTTTATCCCTGTGGGGAAAGTAAAGGGCCATCAGGTGTGTGAGAGTATTGTCAATTGCCTGACTCTGCCTGACCTTAGTGTTCTGACATGTCAGATAAATGGCTCTGGTGTTAGTCCATTGTCTGTTATGGTGTAATAGTGTTTGTGCCGGAAAATGGGGTCAGGGGTTATAGCTTCTAAATATCCTACAGGGTACGTTGAATAAAAGGTGTTACAAGGAAGGGAGTACGGCATCTCAACCTTCGGTGTCCCACTTCCACTCCCCAAAGACCCCTCATCCAGGTGATCCTCCCCCACTGGTCCACCCCTAGGAACTGGATCCAATAGCAATGGACGTGTCCTGGCCGGTATCCGGTCCTTGCCTCGAATCCAAAGCATCGACAGACCATACCATTGAAAAAAAAAAACATCCAATGCATTTTTTTTTTTAAATGTTAAAGGGTTTAGTTAAGTAAAAATGTGTTTTAATGTTTTTAAAAAGGAGGTTCGGGGGGAAAGCCCCTATTTAAAAAAAAATATTCAAAATAAATGCATTGTTAATGGCTCCAATCAAGCAGTCCCACTAAGTCAGTGCCTTGTCTGGGATTGCTCAAGGGAAGCCCTTATTTATATATTTTTATGTCCAGTTCGTGTACTCTGGATGACAACCCTTATATAACACCCCTCTCTTAGAATCCACCTGACCCCACTGAGCCAAGAAGTAAATTTGTTTTGCAAATTTAAAAGGTTTATTTGAGAATTAAACAATATATATACATCGCACTTTTATAATAAATTAATCATTTATATCACACTTGTGAATATGAGCAGTAATCAGCAATAGGTAATCCTACAATAGCACAGTTCTGGTGACTTATGACTAGGAACAGGGGAATAAGGTATCAGAGAATGCTTTATGGTTTCAAGGAGATGCAAAGATGAATAAAAGGCAGTACAGAAATAAACTTGATATGATTTCAGCAAAAGATAATGTGATCACTTTTTCTTTGACAATTCACTCCCCCCCCTATGCAATGTAAGGAGATGGAAGTAACACGCACAATTCTCAGGAATACACACAAATGCAATACAAAGTTCCAGTTCCCCCCAGCGAGCTTAGAGGAAAACAGGTATGATTTTAAACACAGGCAAAAACCTTTTAAATGTGGTGGCAATGAAGTGAAAAATATACTCAAATTGCTTTTAATTCCCTATAGGAGGTTCAGGGTGAGTGCGAGATACTTTAATTCAGTTCAGACCAGCCCTATCAATGATTCAGGGATGGTTATCAAGTTGAAGACAGAATTCCGTGATGGAAGCAAAAGATAAATGTTTTCACACGTGGCTGGAATGAAGCAAAATGTCAAATCACGGCAATTTAGTTGGGTGCGTCGAGCGCAATTACGGAGGCACTATAAGGAGTAGCAAGTCGGTGTGGGGCTTAGAATCTTAGCTTTAAGATGAAAGTTAAATTACGTTCCTAGGACAAACGGTTCCGGAGATACGGACGGTTTTGTGACGGTAGATTCTCGAAATTAAATTTTAAAGTTCAGAATGACAGATGACAGTTTTGCAGCTTTGAATCAAAAGAAGGGACACAAATTCTATGATGCAGTTCTCAATAGGTTAAAATAATTTGAATTAGATTATTTTAAACTAAGAGATTGGTTTTGCACAGTTCTGGCTGAGTACTCACACTATATGTTGGACAGGAATGCGACTTCGTCACGGATCGGGTCAGGATTGGCTGCGGTTCTCTCGCCACTGGGTACTGGTTCTCTGGTTCCGGATCTCTGGTTCTGGTCTGGTCTCTGGTTCTGCTCACAGCGATCTGGGTCAGCTCTCAGCGATCTGGTCTGGGTCTGGTCTCTGGATAATTCTGCCTTCTGGGTCTGCTACTGGTTCTGGCAAAGGTTCTTGGCAAAGAATTCAAACAGCCCGCCCGGCTGTGAATAGTTTGGTTAGGTTTTGAGGCCTGCTGAAGAGAACTCAGCTTGTGGGTTAGGCCTTTGCTTTGAGTTCTGGAGTCAGAGTTCTAAGTTCTGGTCTCTGTCTTTCTGGAGTCAGTCCGGATCTCTGGATGTGAAGTCGTCTGTCAGCGTGCTCCGCAAGGAAATGGAAATTGAATGTCCTGCCTATCCTGAACTGTCTCCTTTTATGTGTTTTGAAAGTGGGTGGGTCAGCTCATCTTCTATGCCCAACCCACTCAGGGTTCTGATAGGTTGAAGAATTTTCTGTGCTCTCACTGGAGAACAGAGTTGTGTGTCAGAGTGAGTCATGAGGTGTCATCTTTGTGGCATACAGAAAGAACACTCCCCTTTGCTTTTACCTTAGAAAATCATTTTTCATAACTACACATTTCCCAGATACACAGTTGTTTGACATTACATGTACATATTCCAGATTACTTATGGTCCATGCTTGTTCAACTCTGATCTTCCTAAGAGCTTGCATTCAAAAATGACAACTTATTTTCGTTTTTTGGTAGCTTGTGCAACATTGGTTTATCATCAAATCTTTACACAGACCTGTACCCTCTTCTTGAGCATATTAATCTAAGTTATCGTGTCTCTAGCATACATACAGTGTCAGTAGGATTAATAATTAGCGGGGTTTTGCCTGAGAACATGGTACAGAGTTGAGTCTAGTCTTAAATTGTGGGTACATTTCTTAGATTAAGGATCTCCAAATTGTACATTTCTGTCATATGGTTACAATCAGTTATCAGTGTTCTTTTAAAACATATATTTGCCTTCAATTCAATTCACTTCAGTGTTTGGGTCTGCCCCCAGAAACTTGGGAGTCAAGGATCACATGTCTCTTCTTGCTGGCAGAGCTCTGTTTACAGTCCATACCCAAAGTAACATACCCCATTCAATTGCAAGAGCCTATTGTGCTGGGTTCAGTAGGCTGCAGGAAGTACCCTCCCTTTCAATCACCAGGGCCACGTGATATCCTGCCTCTTGTGTGTAGTTCTGAGGTGAGGTGGTTTCCCAGCCTCTTGCAATGTTAATTGAATCAGCCTGTCTTCAGGGAACAGCAGGTGTTTAAAATTTTTAATTAACCAAAAAGGCTTTGAAGTTTCCAGCTGTCTCAGGAGGCTGATTAGCTTCTGAAGTAGCAGTTCTCCTGTCAGAGTTTAGACCGCTAGCGCCGGCTTGTGGAAAATGCCGGTACTGCACCCATTTTTGGGATCTGTCTTGAATTAATGCATTTCAAAAAGGGGATTTTGCTTGATAGTATATAATCCTTGCTTAACATGGCATTGGTGTTTTTCCTTTGGCACCACATTTCACTCATGGCACTTCTGACCCAGCACGCTCGCACTGGTGGGTGGCAGGTCAGGCGACCATTTTGGTGTGCGCAAAAACTGCACGGTTTTCCTGGATTTTCCGCCATCTTGGATTTCCTAAGCCCACAGCACCAAATGTTGTAACATAATGACTCAAACGTGGGTCATGACACCCAACAGCATTCAATGGTTTTTTTAGATTTTTTTTGTCAATGGTATGGTTGTCGATGGTTTGGCTGTTGATGGAATCACTAGTAACCGTCCGGGCCACCTGGACGACAAATCTCTGGGGACAAGCGAGTGAGACACATTCAGGTTTCTCACAGGTGGTAATGGATTTGCCCTTGACCACCACTGCAGAGAATGAACGAGGGCTGTTGAGACAACCATAGACAGTCCCACTGACCTCTGGCCTGACACCATTGGCTCGAGATCCACTCCTGCACGGGGCGCATGCGCAGACGGGCGTGTGGAAACAGAAAGATTCAGGATTCCGTCATCCACAGTAGCCGCATAGTTGTTCAGCGACTGGCTACATAGTGAGATTTCTGGAACAAACTGTTTGACTTGACAGGGGACCAAACTTGACTTCTTCTCGTTGATGGAGAATCCCAGATTGAAAAGGAGATCTACTGTCTTTTGGGAATTCTCCAGACACGTTCCATACGATTCTATTTATGAGCCAGTTATCGAGATAACGATACACTGGGATGGATTGCCTGTGCAATTGCCTGTGCAGGTGAGCCGCCGCTACCGCTAGTACCTTTTGTAAACACCCTTGGGGCTGAGGCAATGCTGAAGGGGAGCACTTTGAACTGATGGTGGAAGCACTTTGAACTGATGGTGGGAGCACTTTGAACTGATGGTGGGAGCACTTTGAACTGATGGTGGGAGCACTTTGAACTGATAGTGGGTGTTCTTTATCTTGACCCTGGGGTACTTTCTGTGCGCTGGCAACATTGAAATATGAAAGTATGCATCTTTCGTATCCAATGTGGCCATGTAATCCCCTCTTCCAACAGAGGGATTACTTCCTGAAGAGTCGTCATCCTGAACTTTTGAGGCTTGACCTATTTGTTCGCAGGACGCAGATATAAAACATTGCACATGGTTATATACTTTTTGGGTACAAGAAAGTATATTAAATAAATACTCTTGTTTACCTGAAGATGGGGGATGACCTCGAATGCTCCCTTTTCGAGAAGGGCCTGGACCTCTTCCAGCAGGATATGCAGTTGCTCTATCGACCGTCGTCTGCTCTTGGGTGGATGGTAGCAGGGTGGCTGTAGGAATGCTATGCAGTAACCGTGGGTGACGGTCTTGAGTACTGTATAAACCCCAAGGGTCTTTCCCTGCCTACTCCCAGCGGATCTTCTGCGCAGGGGGCCAGGGGCGGGCCATCGCTTTTGGATCCCAACCCTGGTGGTGGACAAGTGAGTGAGGATCACCTGGGTAGGGGTAGAGGGTCCTCAGGGATTGGGAAAGGAGGGCCCAAGGGCAAGACATGGTATTCCCCTTTTTCTATCCCTCTTCTATCCTACCCTCCTTCTACTGTCGTAGGGTATTGCCGTGCATGTCCTGCCCTACACCAAGGCCTCCCGACAAATATTAACCTCCGGAGGAAGGTAAGGGAATGTAACAACCCACACCAATTTATCCCTTCTACTAACTACGACACTAGGTTACCCTGCCGGCCCTCTAATAGTGAGACCCAATCCTTCCCTTCCCTATCAACCCCATCCACTGAGGGTGCCAGGGTGAAAGAACTGATGCCACTGATTTCTTGTTACCATTCTCCTGATAAAATGAGGAGCAGAAAACTTGAAACCTCGTACCCTAAAATTGAAAAGGGAGAGAGAAAGTGAACAGCAACACCTCTTTCCTATTATAGGAACACCCCTCGGCCATAATGACCGATCTACCCCCTCGCCCCTCTGAGTCTTTATGGGATGTATTCAGGCACCCCCTGCTCTTCCCCCTAAACACTACTTAAGTACTGGGAGAAGAGGAGATCAAGAGGAGTACAGATTTCCTAGGAGAAACACTATTTCGAGGGGATTGGGTCCTCCGACGTATTCAAAATCTATGACATGTGTAATCACCACAGCTGTGCTGCTTCGGAAACTTTTTTCGGCTACTGCGTCAATGACGTTGATGCGCCGTCGTCGAGGACGACCTCTGACGTCATCCGATGTGATAAGTAGGACGCACGATGCCCGTAGCCTCAGTTCCGTTTTTTCCGCGAACGTGTTGCTTCGTGAATCTAGGTTAACGCCTCGACTCTTTGGAGTTCTGTTCTTCTCGGTTCTTTGAACTTGTTCGTTTTTGTGAAAATCCTTTGTGGGAAGATGTCTTCTACTTCGTCTTCGACCCCGCGTCCGGGATCAAGAAGGGCGGGGAGTGTGGGTCCAAGATGTCGGTGACGGACTGGCACGACGCCTGCCTCTGGTGCCTCGGGGAGGCCCACGACACGGATGACTGTATCGACTGCCAGTCACTCACGTCCAAAGCCTTAGGCGAACGTAAGAAGAAGTTGTCGGTAGGTCGGGTGTCCAAGCCCCGGAAGTCGAAGTCTGCGGGGCTTTCGACGGATGATTCGAGAGGTGACTCTCCGTGTCATCGTCGGAAGTCTCGTGGGTCTCCTTCTAGGAGTCGGTCTCGCCACTCCTCAGCCTCTTCGAGGCATTCTCGGAAGCGCTGACACCGGTCGTCATCCAGGTCCTCTTCGGAGGACTCTGCCCGGCACGTCGCTTACCCCACCAGCCGTGCGACGCCGGAGGAATGGGCTTCCTTTGGGAAGAAAATGCTGGCGATTCTTGAGTCGCAGGGTACTAAGCCGTCCGCTCCTCCGAGTGGGGTCGGTCGTGAGAGGTCAAGAGACACCGCGAGTGGTCGGCACGAGTCATGGGAGAGGTCCCGTTTGGACAAGGGGACTCGTTCTCGACGTACCCGTTCCAGATCCCGGTCCTCAACGCGTTCGAGACCGTGTGCACCTGTGATGTCTTCGAAGAAGACATCGCCGTCTGAGGCGTCGAGGGCATCGACAGGCTTTCTCGAGGCTCTGGCTCCGAGGAAGTCGTCGAAGTCATCGACGCTCAGGTCGTCGAAGGACACGCTCGGAGCTCCGGCTTTGAGGACTGTGTCGACGCCGCCGATGCTGGCGGCGCTGCATCTGACGTCGATGCCGATTTACTCGACGTCGATCCTCTCGGCGCCGATGCCTGTTCTCTCGACGCCGGCGTCGATTCACTCGACGCCTTTCGAGGCCGGGGTGTCGGAGGTACCCTGTGGCAGGGGGGAACCCCCTAGGAAGGCTCTGGTTAAGAGCAAGCACTCTCGGGTGCCTTCTTTTCGCCACCTGGAATATATTTCAGAGGTGGATGAGGATTCTGATGGCCTGGTTCCTAGTCAGGTTCCAGATGAAATTGTCTCGGGCCATAGTCAGTCTGACGATTTGAGGCAGTCACTGCATGATGCCAGTGGACTGGGCACCTCTCCGGAGGTGGAGTTTCGTAGGCCTGAGCCTGGCTCTCATGCCGATTCCTCGTACCGGCGCCTTATGGCTAGGGTTTCTGAGTACTTGGGATGGTCTGCTCCCCCAGGGGAGTTTGTGCAGGATGATGTAACGGACATCCTTGATGTTGGTCCCCCAACTGACCCGGTACTGCCGTTCCATATGGCTTTACAGAGGAGGGTGGCGGCGGAGTGGACTACTCCGGAGAGTCTCCCGGCGGTGGGCAGGTCCTTGTCGCGAAAATACCGTCCAGCCAGTATCGACCCCTGCTACTTGACCAGGCACCCCACTCCGGAGAGTTTGGTGGTGCAGGCGGCCACGGCCCGGCAAAGCAGGCGTCGTACCCTACCATCCCTCCTGATAGGGACGACAAACGTTTTGATGGCTGGGCGAAGAAAGTGTTTTCTTCTGGTGGTATGGCGCTTCAGGCGGCCAACTCCATTTGTGCCTTGTCTCGTTTCACACACACTCTGTGGAACTGTGTTGCGTTAGCGGCTGAACAAATTCCCAAAGGGGACGAACAGGATGGTTTCCTTGCTATGGTCCAGGATGGTAAGGATGCCATGTGTGAGTCCGTTCAGTCGGGTTTGGACTTGGCTGAATGCGTCAGCAGGTCCATGGCGGCGAGCACCGTGATACGCAGGTTTGCGTGGTTGCGGAAGTTGGGGTTTGCTCCTGATGTGCAGTCCCGGCTCCTCAACATGCCCTTTGACGGTGAGCACCTTTTTGGCAGCAAGGCTGACGAGAGCCTTGAGAGGTTGCAGACCTCAAAAGCTGCAGCGAAGTCGTTGGGCGCTGCAGTTCACCAACCTCCGCCTTTTCGTCCTAGGGGACAGCAGTGGAGGGGTGGTTCCTTTCGCTATTACTCATCCTTCAGTAAAGCGAGAGGAGCTGGCAGTCAAAGAGGCCATCGCAGGGGTACCAGAGGTGGACGACAGGGTACCCGTGGTGCCAAGGCCGCTCGGGCAGTTGCCTCTTTGCCCTCAGGTAACGCCACAGCCGCTTCCACTCAGTCATGAAGCCACGCCCCATGGTTCGCCGGTTGGGGGAAGGCTGGCGCAGCATCTTGTAGAGTGGCGTGCCATTACTTCAGATGTGTGGGTTCTGGAGATCATAACCCACGGCTACTGTCTTCCCTTTCAGCACAGGCCTCACGACAATCCACCGGGGAACCTCTCTTTGCAGAGTCCGGATCCGCTCCTTGCGCAGGAAATTCAAGCCCTGCTGGAGAAAGGCGCCATAGAACTGGTGCCTGTAGCAGAGAGGAACAAGGGTTGGTATTCCCCTTATTTTTTGATTTAGAAGAAAGACGGGGGATTGAGACCCATCATGGACTTGCGCGGTTTGAACAAACTCCTCAGGAAGGACAAGTTCAAGATGGTTACTCTCTCCCAAGTCCTCCAGGCCCTTCAGCTTCAGGACTGGTTGGTGTCACTCGACCTCAAGGATGCTTACTTCCATGTGCCGATCCATCCCAAGCATAAGAAGTATCTGAGGTTCGCGGTTGGCGACTCGCACTTTCAGTTTCGGGTCCTGCCGTTCGGATTGACCTCCGCCCCGAGGGTTTTCACCAAGCTCATGGTGGTGGTGGCAGCGCATCTCAGGCAAGGGGGGATTCACGTCTACCCCTACCTGGATGATTGGTTGATCAGGGGGAGCTCTCCCGAGCAAGTCCTGGATCATCTGTCCGTCACCTGCCACTCCCTTCACAGGCTGGGCTTCTCCCTCAATTTAAAGAAGTCCCATTTGACGCCAACACAGCGGCTCCAGTACATCGGAGCAGTGCTCGACACTTCCCTGGGGCAGTGTTTTCCTCCCCAGGTGAGGGCTCTTCACATTCAGAGATGGTGCACAAGTTTCAGCATGCCCAGACGCTCCCAGTCCTCCGGCAGGATGTCGGACCCGGTTCAGGTGCCGCCCTCGGTCGCCCGGGACCTTCTGTGGTGGGCCGTTGAAGGCAACTTGATGAAGGGGGCTCCATTTTGGCTTCCCTGGCCGGAGGTGACGATCGTGACGGATGCATCCCTCACGGGATGGGGAGCTCATGCCAACGGGCTGACAGTCAGCGGTCGTTGGTCTCCGTCGGAGTCCAGACTCCATATCAATCTGTTGGAGCTGAGGGCCGTCAGGCTAGCCCTAAAGGCTTTTCTGCCAACTGTGCGAGGAAAGAGTGTCCTGATCCTGATGGACTACACAGTGGCCATGCACTACCTCAACAAAAAGGGGGGGCAGGGTCACTTCCTCCGAAGGTAGTGACGGAATTTCATTTGGCCCAGAAGGTTGTTCTTCCGGCATTCTATCCTCCTCCACATCCTGGTAAGGAAGAGGAGAGGCTCCATAAGCTTGATCCTAGGAGAGCTTTAAGCTTTTATGTTTCACGCATGTCCCGGGTCAGAGTGGACGATCAACTCTTTATTGGTTACGCTAGAAAGCGTTTGGGGCAAGCTGTGACGAAACAGACTTTGTCTCGCTGGATTATTTTGGCCATCTCGGAGTGCTACCGCTTGGCGGGTAAGGACCCACCGGCTGGCTTGCGGGCCCATTCTACTAGGGGTATGGCTGCATCTACTGCCCTGCAGAGGGGTGTTCCTATTCGCAACATCTGTGACGCAGCCACCTGGGCTTCTGTGCATACATTTGTACGTCACTATTCCCTCGATTCCATCAGAGGACAGGATCTGGCCTTTGGCAAGGCAGTCCTTTGCTCTGCTATTTGATTGGCTATTCTAAATTTTGATTCTAAATTCTTTCCCTCCTCCTTGCTCTGGTACTGCTTTGGGAGTCTGTCATAGATATGGAATACGTCGGAGGACCCAATCCCCTCGAAGAACAAGTTACTTTCTTACCTGGTAACGTTCTTTCGATGGGATGGTCTGACGACGTATTCCATATCGCTCCCACCCTGCCTTCCCCGCTGCAGAATTTCTTTTGCAATTGCAGCTTACGTTCCGCAAGGCTTTGTGTCTGACTGGCAGTTGACTAGCGTCACACGTTCTGGGGGAAAAAACTACAACTGAGGCTACGGGCGTTGTGCGTCCTATTTATCACATTGGATGACGTCGGAGGAGGTCCTCGACGACGGCGCATCGACGTCAGCGACGCAGGACGCAGACAAAAAGTTTCCGAAGCAGCACAGCTGTGGTGATTACATGTCATAGATATGGAATACGTCGTCGGACCATCCCATCGAAAGAAAGTTACCAGGTAAGAAAGTAACTTGTTCTATAGTACTGAGAAGAAGATGATGCAAATCAAGGCACATCAACCTCTCCATTTTCTATGTCTCGTTAGCGAGGCCAGGCAGAGTCAGGCAAGTGACTTTCATCATGCACACCTGCAGCCTGTGAGCTTGTCAAGACAGTATAAAAAGCACTGTCCCATCTTTTTTGTTGCCATTTCCTGTGTTTGTGCACCCTGATGTCTGCAGGCTTTGGAGCCCTACAAATAAATAAAATAAATAAATAAGGTACTCAATGGTGGGAACAAGTAGGAAGTCGGATGGAAGTCGCAGTGGAGCCGGAGCATCCCAGGACCAGAAGGCAGCGAGCGGGATGCTGAGACACTTTTCCCTGCAGAGCAAGACAGGGAGGATGAAGCGTGGCGAGGGAGCTGTGTCACCAAGGAGCCAAAGTCCAAGAGTGGCAGGCAAGGCGATTCCTACACTACCCAGAAGGTTGCTTGTTCCCCTGGGCAGCAAGAGAGAGAGCGCCCAGGAGTGTCCAAGGGGCAGGGGACGAGACCCTTATCTCAGCCGCAGAAACAGAAGCCAGCCGAAGTAACCGCGTGACCAGTGAGTTTCATTGAATGAGAGAAACCCAGTGTGTAAAGATTTCTAACATAGAAAAGTATCAAGGGAAAAGCTCTTAGTTTAAGTGAAGCGAATGAATGAAGAGTTGGACATGGAAGTGGGAAACAGAGTGGTCGCGTGCAGGAATGTACGTTATCGAAAGACTGTAATTAAAGTGGAAGCTCCTGTGAGAAAAGGGGAGCTCTGTGCAGTGCTAAAAAGTGAGCAAAATATAGAGATCTGTCAAAATGGGAGATGTGCGAATACGAAAGTGGGAGCAAACTCCCAAAAGTAAATGAAAAGAGACTGTCCATAAATATAAGAGTATTGAGAAGCATTGGATGGGCCCAGGAGGGCCGCAGAGACCCCACAAAGAGAACAGAATAAATGCTAACAAAGTAAGGCACCTGGTTGTGCGACCAGTATTGGGTGGACTGTGCGGTCTGACAACTGCGCCAGAACCAGAGGAGTCGTGGCTGGGAAAGAAAGCTGCCGGAAGTACAACAGTGGCAAACCCAAAAAGGACTTGGTTCAGAGTGGGGAAGGGTATCCCACCAGTAACCAAGGGGAAGAATGACAATTTGCTAATAAGACTGTGTGAATTGAACTTTTGTGTTTACCAAGAAGCAACCTTGAAACAATTGAGTATTTGTGAACAGTCCAGAGGCTCTAGCTCCTGGCTAGGGGAGTCCAAAGGACCCGTTGCAGAGGAATACCTCAACCAAAGAAGGTATTGTGAACTTTTGTCAAGTCTACTGAGTTGCCAAGGGAATCAATCCTGAGACCCTGTGGAACTTTCAAAACGTGAGTGCCTTGAACTTGAGGAAGAGAGCTGCAGAAGAGCTCCATTGTTACCCTAACTTTAATTTCAACACTATTGAGTTGTTCTGTAAAGGTGGAGGCAAGCATAGGTTTTGATGCAGACAGAGGTTTACTTTTGACGGACAGACTGACTTCCCTTAGTTAGCCTTTAGTTAGGGAACATTCACACCTCAGAGTTGGGGCAAGTTGGGTATTTTCCCATCCTGACCACTGAAATAAAGTGATGTTGAAAATCTATATATCTGCCTGTGTCAACTCTTCATACCATGCCAGTCTCACAGTACCCACTGATCCGAAGTGATCTCCTCCCGTGCATGGTTAAAAGATGTTAGACAACTCCAGAATGGGGAGACATGAGAGGGGACCCGTACTGTTAGGTCATTTGCTGCTAGGGTTTGGGGAGCCTCCAGCAGCACAGTTTCTCCCTCTACCATTCCAACATGGAAATCCCCGCTGTTGTGGGGATTTGAAGCCGATGTAGGTACCCTGACCGGAAAACCAAGGGGCTCCTCCTGACCTATAAAGCCCCTGGGATGAACGGGCAGATGACTGCTCATGAAAGGACCAGCGGGTATTAAATGCCCTTTGCAGGACAAATGGTTTGACCAAGATTTGGTTAAGTGATTTTAGAGTCTTGTGCTCTTTTTTAGCGGTTTCCAGGGCCTCTTCAATCGCCTTACCTAAAAGAGCAGAATCTTCCACTGACTTAGTGATTAGGGAAGTCTGGGTCGCCGGCTAAAATCAAATAAAATGTAGCCAGGCATGGTTTTTTAAGAATCCCATGTGCAATGACGAGTCCCGCTGTTTCAGCACAATCCAGAGTGTTGTTCAGGATGTTCTAAGTGACATGGCGTCCTTCAGCGACCACAGCTAGGAGGTGGGTGCGGGCTGGCTCTGGGACGTTCTGAAGTCCCTCCTGTTCGAGAACCCATTGTACATCACTATAGCTCACAAGGAGCGTGGTGTTGTTGGCAATTCAGGTCCAAAAAGCAGCAGAAGTGGGGACAAATTTGCCAAGAGCTCACAGCTTCTTCCAATGCTTGTCTGTGGGAGACTCTGACGAGGATCGCAGCACTCCTGATTTTTTCCTGGTGGTTGTAATGGCCAGTGAGCACGGACAGCATGGCCTCTGATATACAGAGAGTCTGATGGTGATGGGTTGAATATCTTTTCTACTGGAGGATTGACAGCCCAAGTGAGTGTGTCAGCAAGGAGGGAGCCAGGTGTTTCTACACTGAGTTAAAGAGGGGAACAGCCTAGCCGACCAGGACATTGTCGGTCTTGGGTGGCGATTTTAAAATGATCAGTCGCCTTCTTGAGAAGGTTGAAAAGCATCTGGTTGTCAATGGGTGATGAGTCCCTGGGCTGAACAACGGGAGGAGTGTCCAAGAAGATGCTGTCTTGGTCGTGGGAAGGGGTAGTGTGCCAAGTACCCATATCATCAGTGGGGTTCCAGTTTAGTTAATGTCCTGGTCGGGGCCATTCTTGTCGTCCATGAGGTTCCTATGGACATTGTTTATCCGGTGATTCAAATTGTGCACCTGGTTAAAGGAGCCTCTGGAACTTCAGAGGAATAGGACACAAATCCACAGACCTCTTTTGAGGATATCATCGACTGGTCTGAAAAGTTGATAAACCTGCCCATTTTAGCCATACTTGCCTCAAATTTCTCTATAGTCCACCAAGAGGAGTTGGACTCATCAATGGGTGTGAAGGACTGGGCAGCTGGAACAGGATCCTTCTGTAGGGCCTTGGATATAGGGGGAGCAGCTGGGGAATACCCCACTGGTAATGGGGCGGCCTTATTAGGGTCAGAACCCTGTAAACAGGCTTTGAAGAGCTTCTCCCAAAGCTTTGGGAGCATATTGGATGAATGGGCCGGTTTCAGCGTATTTTTGACGCTACCACATTGAGTACCGACGCTTTAATGGGAGCGGCCGCCGAAGAAGTCATCTTAATGATGTGTGCAGGCCGCGATGGCGGGTCTGCAGAGGGCGTTGAACTACAAGGTTCAGTAGGCACTGTCAAACTTTTCGACAGGTTCGCGGGCATCGAAGTGCGTAGGACCAAGGGAGGTGTCTGCTACTGGCCTTGACGCCAGATATGCTGAAAAGCCAAGCGGGTCATCAGAGCTGGTGAGTCGAGGGGAGAGGCGATGAAAACTGAACTGTGTTGAACGAAAGCCGCAAAATAGCAACTTAAGGGAAATTCAAAGAACTGATAGAATAAAGGGGAGACCAGCTACAGAGGGATCCAGCACCATGTGGGTGCTTTTTCAAGAGACTTTGGTCAAGCCTGTGTCTGTTGAAGCTGTGAATACCAGAAGGCCTTGGCAAAGCCGCAAAGGAACAGTCAAAGTAGTCAAACAGCGGTCTTGCAAAATCCTCTGTACATTCGAAAGACTTTGACCGACAGTGAATGGCATGATTGATAAAACAGTGAACCCGGCAGAGGGATGCTGACAAAAAGGTTGAAGTCTGAAACCCCTATGACCAGTGTGTCGGTATAAGTAACCTGATCGAGGGATGTCCATGTTGAACTTTTTTAATAAATTTATAGAAGAGCTTGGCTATGTTGGTCAGGTCTGACATGCCGACATCTTTTTTCAGTAACGAGTACAAATGCTCTTGTCGCACGTTCCCTGTGGTCGCGTCCCCTTGGGTAGTGGTTTAGCCAAGTGAAAACCACATATAAATGGTTAAGTAAAGAGAAAAGATCCCAAGTTGAGACTGCGCCCAGTTTTTTCAACAAGCGTTTTATTATATTGCTGCCCTTAGTGATGACAAGTGTTTCGGTCCCTCTTGGACCTTTCTCAGATCAGGGCTGATAAAATGTATCAATCAAAAGAAATTATCACAAAATGATAGATATTTTAAAAATCATATGAAAGCAAAATCAAAAGATGACAGAAATGTTCATTCACATGTTTTACCAATTATGACAGTAATTGATGGATTAAAGCAAACCATAAAAAATAACAGTTATTAAATCAAAGTAAACCAAAATGCCAGACAAAAAATGGAGTGGGGAATAGGGAGGAATAGTGGGGGTCAAGAGATAGGCAAAACCACATTTTCGTTAGTCAATGTTACATGTTGTGTCACATAGGAAATCAAGGGAATTTGGATTCAAGTTATCTTTTTTACCTTATCTTCATCTACTGCCCCTTATGGGTTAAAGCAGATAGTAGTCTCTCTTCGAGTCTCGGTTTAGATCCCTTAAATAAAATACACAAATCACACAAAGTTGTCACCTCTAATTTTGTGTGCAAGATCTCCATAGGTATCACCGAATATTGCGAAATAGTAATTCTCTAAATCAAATAGGTGTGTTTCTTTTAATTCTTAAGCGTTGAATTGTCGTAAGGATGTTCATATGTCTCCATTACTTTGAGTGCCTAATTAATAGTACTGTGCGTTATCCATAAATTTCATACCTACATTTATGAGAAAGTAATGCCCTTATTCCTTTTATGTATATAAATACTCATTAAGGTTTTTCAAGTCGTTCTTAACTGACTGTGTATTCTGGCTTTTATAAATGTTATAATAAGGAAACCCGTGCGCGTGTAAATGCTGTGCACGGCAAGACAATAATAATGCTGCCTCGTGCTTATATCTTAGTCCCGAAGTCGCGGCTGATGTTTCTAACAAACGCAGCGTGTGCTACACTTGCAGGACAGTCTCTTACCTGACAACTTTGTACTCACGTCTAATCGCGTGCCGCAGATTCTCCTGAGGGGCCAGGGATCGGCACCAAGTCCCTCATTATTGTGTTCATGTTGTCATGGAAACGGATCCTAGCCCTGGTCAGTTTTCTAATTCTGTGACAGCATTTCACCTATGCTCTCGTGGCGCCATTTTAAGCTAGTGTTTTTAAAGTTACTCTGGTGTATTTCAGGCATGTTTTCTATTCAATTTCATTCACCATAACTTTTGATGTATTTTCAGAAATTACTGAAACTTACTATGCCATGTACTACATCATTCCGAGATTAAATTGACAGTGTTATATACTTACGAAACTTTTTAAGACACCCGTATTTTTTGCAATTGCGTAATGGTTGCATGCATGTTAATCCTGGGTTCTAGTCTCATTTAATGGATTATTAATGAGACAAATAACCACTTAGGGTTCATGTCTAATATAATTTGTGTAACTATTGTCACTTACTATGAGTGCCAGTCGGAGCATTACTATTCTCATATGAAGATAGAATGCTAGAGTGCCGTACTGAAACCTGTTCAGAGAGATAGGTACAAGTATACACATTACAATATATTCGTGGTAGTTAATTTGGACAAATAAGGTTATGAAAGAGAAAAGGGTCCTCTATAGAAAGGACACCATTTCATTGTCCGTGTTTAATCCAAGTACTGTAGAGTTCAGGTTGCAAATTATTCTCGCTTCCACTTGTCTTAGTTTCTTTTCTTTATTTCCACCTCTTCTGCCTAGTGAGATCTTCTCAAGGCCAATAAATCGTAATTCAGCTTTATTAGCCATCTGATGTTTTTCCTGCCAATGGTAGTCTTGGATCTTGACTGCCAATTTTGGCAAGATGTTCTCTGACTCATATCCTAAGTTCTCTTATAGTGCTACCAATGTAGACCAAATTGCAAACACATATAATTCCATACACTATATAGTTTGACCTGCAGTTGATTGGTTGTAGAATCTTCAGTGTTTTATTATTAGTGCCAGTAAATGTGCCCATTTTGTTGTGTGCACATTGTGCATGTATCACACTTTCTAAAACCATTTGTAGATGCTTTAAGCGAGTTCGTTGGTTCTTCCCCAGTCAGATCTGGTAAGTTCGATGGACTCCATTTTTTCTTTATGATTGGTGCCTTTTTGTATATAAGCCTTGGTTTGTCGTTCACAATGTTCTCATCCAGTTTGAGAAGGTGCCAGTGTTTTGCTAGTATTTTGTACAAATTTCTGTGGTCACTAGTGTATTTGGTGATAAATCCTATCGTTGGTTGCTCCATCCCTTTAGTCTTTGGTGTTAGTGTACGCTCTTGAGTTAGAATTGAGCTTTTTTCCAATGCTCTTTTGACACATTGTTCTGTATACCCTCTTTCCAGAAACCGGGCTGTTAAAAGAGAACATTCCTTCTCGAAGTGTTCCTTTGTTTGGCAATTTCTTCTTGCTCTTATAAATTCACCTATAGGCATGTTCAAAATTGTTGGTCTATAGTGGCAGCTCCCTGCGTGGAGAGTTGAATTCACTTCCGTTGGTTTCCGATATGTTAGGGTTCTGATCTGATTGTGATCAATGTATATTGTGAGATCGAGAAAATCTATGCTTGTCTCATTGCAGTTGCCCGTAAATTGTATTCCCATTTGATTTTGGTTGATTCTGTCTTTAAAGTCTGTAAAGTCTGAGGTTGTACCTTTCCATATTATTAATACATCGTCGATGTATCTCATCCAATGCACAAGTTCTCTCTCCTCTCATATGCGTTGTCTTTGTAGATGATTGTGTCTTCAAACTGGCCCATAAAGATGTTAGCTAGGGCCGATGCATATTTGGTGCCCATTGCTACGCCCTTTGTTTGTCTGAAAAAGTTATTGTAGAATTTGAAGATATTACTTTTAAAGGTCAGTTCCAGCATTTCTTTCACCATTTGAATTTGTAGGTACATCGATGCAGAATCCTCCTTAAAGATATGATCAATTGCTTTCAAGGCCATGTGTGCTGGATCGATGTATATAATGCGCATACATCCAAAGTTGCAAGTTGATGATTGCTTTCCCAATTTATGCTTCTCAACTTTAGAATGACATCAGTAGTATCCTTTATATATGCCTTCAATCTCATTGCTCTTGGTCTTAGGATGTATAACATTATATATAAATTAAAATCAAATGGGAATACAATTTACGGGCAACTGCAATGAGACAAGAATAGATTTTCTCGATCTCACAATATACATTGATCACAATCAGATCAGAACCCGAACATATCGGAAACCAATGGAAGTGAATTCAACTCTCCAAGCAGGGATCTGCCACTATAGACCAACAATTTTGAACATACCTACAGGTGAATTTATAAGAGCAAGAAGAAATTGCCAAACAAATGAACACTTCGAGAAGGAATGTTCTCTTTTAACAGCCAGGTTTCTGGAAAGAGGGTATACAGAACAATGTGTCAAAAGAGCATTGGAAAAAAGCTTAATACTAACTCAACACCAAAGACTAAAGGGATGGAGCAACCAATGATAGGATTTATCACCAAATACACTAGTGACCACAGAAATGTGTACAAAATACTAGCACCTTCTCAAACTATACAAAAAGGCACCAACCATAAAGAACAAATTGAGTCCATCGAACTTACCAGATCTGACTGGGGAAGAACCAACGAACTGGCTTAAAGCATCTATAAATGGTGTTAGAAAGTGTGGTACATGCACAATGTGCAAATTTGCACACAACAAAACTGACACATTTACTGGCACTAATAATAAAACACTGAAGATTCTACAACCAATCAACTGCAGGTCAAACTATGTAGTGTATGGAATTATATGTGTTTGCAATTTGGTCTACATTGGTAGCACTATAAGAGAACTTAGGATACGAGTCAGAGAACATCTTGCCAAAATTGGCAGTCAATATCCAAGACTACCGCTGTCATGATCCATCGATCACGCCCTTTTTGGTCTTCCTGGTCCCTGGCACGTCGGGGGTTACTCGCGGTAGTACACCCAACATGGCCGTATACACGGAACGCAGTCTATCGACCTTTACGTCCTAGGCAGCACGCTCTATAAATTAGCCACCCCCCTGCGACTCCGCGTGTCTCAACGCTACCGTTAGTTGTGGCTTGACGTGTGTCGTAGTTCGTGCTCCTGGAACTGTGTTGCTTCTCAAATTCCCAGAACCCATTCTTTACTCCTTTTCCTTCCCCTCTCCTTGTACCTTATCCTTCCGCATTTCACGCGGTCTGCCCCCGAAGGTTGCCTTCCTTCCTGGTCTTCCTGGAGTTCCTTGATCCTGGACGAAGAAGGTGAACGAATCCTGGAATCCGAAGACGGACGAGCGGGCTTATACAAGACCCGAACAGCACAGAAGAAAACCCCGGCGAAGGATTCCGCCAAGCAGCGAAAACAGGTGAGAAAAAGTGAAACCTATGACAGATTGAGACGCCACCTGATTGATTTTGATACGGACATGGAAGCGGCCATCCAGGACCTTATGCGTGGTATGCAAGAGTTGACAACCGAAGTGCAGAATTTAAAGGCAGAGAACGCGGCCTTAAGGCAATTGGTGTTATCCCGTGAATCCGCCACGAAAGAGAGTGTAATACTGGGCAGTGTTGCTGATAAATATGATGGTTCCGCAAAGAGCCTTCGTGGATTCCTTGATGCATGTTTGGTCCACTTTACCTTTAAGCCCTATTATTTTTCTACACCTAGGGCTAAGGTGGGGTTTATTATCTCGCATCTTTCCGGTAATGCCTTGACCTGGGCTACCCCACTAGTTAACTCTGGGGATGCTCTCCGGGATGACTACGACGTCTTCATACAGGCCCTTAAGACCATGTTTGACTGCCCAGAACAGGTCTACAGTGCTCAAGAACGTCTACTCGACTTTCAACAAGGTACCCAGGATATGCTCACGTATGTCACTCGCTTCAAACAGCTGGCTAAAGAAGCGGATTGGTCCTCTGAAGCTTGTTTTACTCTATTCCGAAGAGGGATAAACGAAGACATCAAGGATGAACTAGCCAGAGTGGCATGCCCGAGTTCCTATCAAGCCTTGATGGACCTCACCCTACAGATTGACTTTCGCATCCAGGAAAGAAGGGCAGAAAAAAAGAAAAGCAAGGTACCACTCCAAAAGAATCCCATTGGAATACCCTTGAACCCCGAAGGCATTTCTACTTCCAGCAACAAGCCTGAACCTATGCAGCTAGGGGCATTCCGTGGACCTATATCCTCCCAGGAAAGGATGCATAGGATCCATACCGGATTGTGCAACATTTAGTGAGAGAGTGCCCAATTGCCCCCCCACGGCGTTCGGGAAACGCCAGCTCCCGATCCTAAATGGAGCACAGGTTCGGGAGAGAGATTCCTGCTCCACATCTATTCCATCCTTGAACTCTCCTGGACAAAATTCTTTGGTAATCTTACAGGCCTTCTCATCGCCATCCAAGAAGGAAACATATCCCATCCTGGCACTGGTGGACTGTGGAGCTATGGGGGTGTTCATAGACCAAGAATGGGTCCTTAAACATCATATTCCTTACGAATACCGGACTATAATGCCACCTGTAGAAGCAATTGATGGAAGACCTCTTTCCTCAGGACCCATCACCCTTCAGACCAAGGAAATCGAGCTTGCTATCAACCACCATCGAGAAAAGATAAGATTTGACATCATCAAATCGGCTCATTACCCAATGGTTCTGGGAATGCCCTGGCTTCAAAAACACAACCCGTTCATCAATTGGGCAGCGGGTTCCCTGTTCCTGGGTTCTGAGTTTTGTATGTCCCATTGCATAATTTCGGACCTTGTTCCGACACCATCAGAGGGACTTCCTACGAACCACCAAGGTACAATTTCAGTCTCAAACATTATCCGGGTTCCGGAGATATACCAGGAATATTCTGATGTTTTCTCCTCTGCGATTGTCCAGGCGCTACCTTCCCATAGACCAGAAGACTGTGTTATAGAAACGGAACCTTCTGCTGTGATTCCCTTTGGAAGGATGTTCATCCTTTCCGAACCAGAAAAGAAAGCCCTTCGAGAATACCTGGATATAAATCTTGCAAATGGCACCATACGACCCTCTAAATCCCCCAGCAGGGGCCTCATTGTTTTTCGTTCCTAAGAAAGACACCCAGGAACTCAGACCGTGTCTGGACTATCGAGGTCTAAATCAATGCACCCTTAAGGATCGCTATCCGTTACCCCTGATCTCGGACTTCCTGGAGGCAGTAAGGGGCGCAGTTGTTTTTACCAAGTTGGACCTCAGGGGTGCCTACCATTTGATCCGTATTAGGGCAGGAGTCGAGTGGAAAACAGCCTTTCGAACACCCTTTGGTCACTTTGAATACTTGGTCATGCCCTTTGGACTTGCTAATGCCCCAGCGGTCTTCCAACGCTTCATGGATCGGGTGTTCTCAGACATGTTATTTCTTTTCGTGATTGTGTATCTGGACGATATCCTAATATTTTCGAAGGACCCTTCCAAGCACGAAGAACATGTTAAGGCTGTGTTACAGCGGCTACGCGAAAACAAGCTCCTGACAAAGCCAGAGAAGTGTATCTTCCATGCTTCTACTATACACTACCTAGGATTTGTCCTTCGTCCAGAAGGCATCGATATGGATCAATCCAAGGTTAAGGCTATATTATCCTGGCCAAGCCCCACGTCTGTGAAACAAATCCAATCCTTCCTGGGGTTGGCAAATTTTTACAGGAAATTCATATCTTCCTTTTCCAACCAATCGTTGCCCTGTTAAAGAAAGATGCTCCCTTCCTTTGGACCACAGCTCAAGAGGAAGCCTTCCAACGGTTGAAGACTGAGTTTACCCAGGCCCCCATCCTGGCTCAGCCTGATGTCAACCGACCATTCATAGTGGAAACAGACGCCTCCAGGTACGCTGTTGGAGCCATGCTAAAACAGCTATTCGGGGACAGGATGGAACATCCCATCACCTACCTTTCATGGACATTAACTCCTAGTGAAACCCATTACTCATGTCATGATCTCTGCTTCCAAAAGGTCAGGGTTTTCCCAACTCCCTTGGAAGCAGATCCATAACCCAGGTTCCGAGTGCCAACCAGTCCCAATTGGGACCTTTTGGACCCAGTCCTGGCGCCAGTGGCACCAGGCTCATAAATATGCCCAGTCCCAGCGCTGGAAGCGCCGGGCTCATAATGCTTGGGTGGACTTACCTTCAGCAGACCATGCTGCTTACTTGCCTGCCAGTTGAGCCTCTGATCCTCTTCTGTTTGGAACTACTTTTCCTGTTGGGTGGGGCTGGAGCCACTCCCTAGATTCAGAACACTGGAACTCTTCTGGAAGGCAGGAACTCTTTTCTTACCAGGAACTCTTTTCTTACTTAGGCGTGGCTGTGGAAGGAGACACCTAAGCACTACAGGAGGCTATTTAAACCACACCCGGTGGATGAATCTTGCTTTGCGTTATTCTGCAACCTCTGCAGCAGAACGCTCATCGTGTCTTCTGCATCCGGTCCTGGGCCTAAGGAAAAAGGCTTACCATCCTGAATCCAGTCTTCAGCAACACCTATAAAGACAAGAAAGAACAGGTTAGCATTCCGGCATCTGAAAGGCAAAGGCTTACCATCCTGAATCCAGTCTTCAGCAACACCTATAAAGACAAGAAAGAACAGGTTAGCATTCCGGCATCTGAAAGGCAAGTTTACCAACTCTTTGCACGCTCCGGAGGCCTTCGGCGCTGCATCCCGCATCTGAAAGACAAAACAAGGTGCGTTTAAAGACATTGGGGAACTTTAATACTCACGTGCCATTACTCCTTTCCACATCTAATCCAGTGGGTATTCCGGCACCCTGCAGCCGCTCCGAACTCGTACCTGCAAAATAAAAAGACAGTTAGAGCGCATAGTGAAGCAGGCAACAAGCGCTTACTTACGTGCTTCCAGGCGCTTCTATTCATCACACGGGCTCCATCTTCAACTCACTTCAGCCCGTCATCCGCCATCGCCGGAACCCTGCAAAACAAGAGACATCATTACTAAAGACTTTAAAGACATTTGAATGACTCGAAACTTACCGTTCGTGCAGTAAACGACGGACAGCAGTCCTCTGAAGTCAAGAGGCCTGCGCTACCTATCCAGTGAAGAAACTGGTTACAGCACCCTGCCCCGAGGCAGATGGAGAGCTCGGCATTCACTTACCTAAGGTGAGAGCGTTAACATTTGGGGGTCTACAGGAGAGGAGAAGAGGAAAGAGATAGGGACACCCCAATAACCCCAGTTCATTAACCCCATATTTTCTATCTGCAGACATCTTACTCTACACGTCAGGCATACAGTGCACAGAGGTCCAGCCCAAAGAGCCAACCGGGTGCTACACATCACCTTTGAAGATACGGTAGTCGCCCAGTCAAGACCGGCGCCTCTGCGAGAATCAGGTGAGCGTTACAACTCAGTCTTGGAAAAGGAACTGTTAGCCATCTGCCAACCCTTCACAGAGTGGCGTCATCTACTCCTCGGAGCGAAACAACCCGTCCAGGTCCGCACGGACCATCGAAACCTACAAGTACTGCAGGCCTTGGAATGTAGGAATAGCCGTCAAGCTCGGTGGGCCTTCTTTTCCCAATACCAGTTCCAGATTTGCCACGTTCCCGGAACACAAAATCTAATAGCTGACGCCCTCTCTCGACGTCCAGACTACAAGCCCCCGGGAGATCGGGCATATCCCAAGATGTTTCCTCATACAATATTTGTAGCTCAAGCAAAAAACTCCTGGAAGACATTTGTATGCAAACTCAGATTTCGGAACTCTGGAAGAGTCTTTCAGAAAAGAATCAGTTGGATCTGAGAACCAAGGACGGATACTTGTTTAAAAATACTAAACTGGTCATCCCCACACAGAAACTACAACAAAAAATAATAAACCTCTGCCATGATACTCTTCACTCCGGTCATCGTGGCATTTCCAACACCCTCCGTCTAATACAAAGACAATTCTGGTGGCCCAGGATGAAGGCTGATGTTCAACTATACATTCGATCTTGTTCTGTCTGTAATCAAAGTAAACATGACAATCAGAAACCAGCGGGATTCTTATTAGAGCTTACTCCACCAACAAGACCAAGGGAAATCATCGCTACAGACTTTATTGTGGAATTACCGCCATCCACAGGATACACCACTATCATGGTCACCATTGACTTGTTCACTCATATGGCTCATTATACACCTCTGTATAAATTACCATCCTCGTCAGAACTTGCTGGAATCTTCCTGGAACACATCTTCCGACTGCATGGACTTCCTTCCTAGATCATATCGGACAGAGGACCGCAGTATATCTCAGTTTTGGAAACATCTTTGCAGGATACTATGAATCCAACGAGCCCTATCCTCGGGATATCACCCCCAAACCAATGGAGCCACAGAACGAGTGAATCAAACCCTTGAACAATACCTTTGTTGTTTCTCTACTAAGGTCCAGGACGATTGGTCGCTTTTAATACCAGTGGCTGAATTCGCCTACAATAATTCGGACCATTCGGCTGTTGGGACTAGCCCTTTTTTTTGTAGCCAAGGATTCCATCCTTCGGTCTTACCTTCAGTCCTTCCGCACCCTACACCAGTTCCATCAGTCGATTCCTGGATTGAAACACTCATCAATGTACAGAGAGAAGCCAAAGAACATCTATAAAGGGCACAAATCCAAACCAAGCACAATGCAGATTCAAGAAGAAGACCAGGGCCTTCTTATACTATTGGGGATAAGGTATGGCTATCCTCGAAACTACTGCCCGACATCTCAGACCGAATAAATTGGCTCCCCGTTATTATGGACCTATCCGTGTAAAAGAAATCATTAACCCTGTGGCTTTTCGACTCAAACTACCAGATTCCTGGAAGAAAATACATCCAGTTTTTCACAAATCTCTATTGAAGCCTTACATCCAATCCACCCGGACTAATCTTAGACCCAGTCCTGTGATTGTCAATGACCAGCTGGAATACGAAGTATCGCAAATATGTGAATCCAGATATAGACGAGGACAACTTCAATACCTGGTGGAATGGAAGGGCTATCCACCCAGTGAACGTACCTGGGAACCAGTCTCAAACCTAAATTCCCCCAGATTGCTCAGAAGGTTCCATCTAATACATCAAGGTAAACTCGGTGGAACAGGGTTTAGAAGGGGGCATGCTGTCATGATCCATTGATCGCGCCCTTTCTGGTCCCTGGCACGTCGGGGGTTACTCGCGGTAGTACACCCAACATGGGCGTATACACGGAACGTGGTCTATCGACCTTTAAGTCCTAGGCAGCACGCTCTATAAATTAGCCACTCCCCTGCGGCTCTGTGCGGCTCAACGCTACCATTAGTTGTGGCTTGACGTGTGTCGTAGTTCGTGCTCCTGGAACTGTTACTTCCCAAATTCCCGGAACCCATTCTTTACTCCTTTTCCTTCCCCTCTCCTTGTACCTTATCCTTCCGCGTTTCACGCGGTCTGCCCCCGAAGGTTGCCTTCCTTCCTGGTCTTCCTGGAGTTCCTTGATCCCGGACGAAGAAGATGAACGAATCCTGGAATCTGAAGACGGACGAGCGGGCTTATACAAGACCCGAACAGCACGGAAGAAAACCCCGGCGAAGGATTCCGCCAAGCAGCGAAAACAGGTGAGAAAAAGTGAAACCTGTGACAACCATTGGCCTGCCATTGGCAGGAAAAACATCAGATGGCTAATAAAGCTGAATTATGATTTATTGGCCTTGAGAAGATCTCACTAAGCAGAAGAGGTGGAAATAAAGAAAAGAAACTAAGACAAGCGGAAGCGAGAATAATTTGCAAATTGAACTCTACAGTACTTGGATTAAACACGGACAATGAAATGGTGTCCTTTCGATAGAGGACCCTTTTCTCTTTCATAACCTTATTTGTCCAAATGAACTACCACAAATATATTGTAATGTGTATACATGTACCTATCTCTCTGAACAGGTTTCAGTACGGCTCTCTAGCATTGTATCTTCATATGAGAATTGTAATGCTCTGACTGGCACTCATAGTAAGTTACAATAGTTACACAAATTATATTAGACAGTGAACCCGAAGTGGTTATTTGTCTCATTAATAATCCATTAAATGAGACTAGAGCCCAGGATGAACAGCCATGCAACCATTACGTAATTGTAAAACATACGGGTGTCTTAAAAAATTTCGTAAGTATATAACACTGTCAATTAGATCTCGGAATGATGTAGTACATGGCATAGTAAGTTTCAGTACTTTCTGAAAATACATCAAAAGTTATGGTGAATGAAATTGAATAGAAAACATGCCTGAAATACACCAAAGTAACTTTAAAACACTAGCTTAAAATGGCCGCCACGAGAGCATAGGTGAAATGCTGTCACACAATTAGAAAACGGACCAGGGCTAGGATCCGTTTCCATGACAACATGAACACAATAATGAGGGACTTGGTGCCGATCGCTGGCCCCTCAGGAGAATCTGCGGCACACGATTAGACGCGAGTACAAAGTTGTCAGGTAAGAGACCGTCCTGCAAGTGTAGCACACGCTGCATTTGTTAGAAATGTCTGCCGTGACTTCGGGACTAAGATATAAATGCTCGGCAGCATTATTATTGTCTTGCCGTGCGCGGCGTTTACGCGTGCACGGGTTTTCATATTAGAACATTTATAAAAGCCAGAATACACAGTCAGTTAAGAACGACTTGAAAAACCTTAATGAGTATTTATATACATAAAAGGAATAAGGGCATTACTTTCTCATAAATGTAGGTATGAAATTTATGGATAACGCACAGTACTATTAATTAGGCACTCAAAGTAATGGAGACATATGAACATCCTTACGACAATTCAACGCTTAAGAATTAAAAGAAACACACCTATTTGATTTAGAGAATTACTATTTCGCAATATTCGGTGATACCTATGGAGATCTTGCACACAAAATTAGAGGTGACAACTTTGTGTGATTTGTGTATTTTATTTAAGGGATCTAAACCGAGACTCGAAGAGAGACTACTATTTGCTTTAACCCATAAGGGGCAGTAGATGAAAATAAGGTAAAAAAGATAACTTGAATCCAAATTCCCTTGATTTCCTATGTGACACAACATGTAACATTGACTAACGAAAATGTGGTTTCGCCTATCTCTTGACCCCCACTATTCCTCCCTATTCCCCACTCCATTTTTTGTCTGGCATTTTGGTTTACTTTGATTTAATAACTGTTATTTTTTATGGTTTGCTTTAATCCATCAATTACTGTCATAATTGGTAAAACATGTGAATGAACATTTGTCATCTTTTAATTTTGCTTTCATATGATTTTGAAAATATCTTTATAATTTTGGAATCATTTCTTTTGATTGATACATTTCATCAGCCCTGATCTGAGAAAGGTCCAAGAGGGACTGAAACACGTGTCATCACTAAGGGCTTTAATATAATAAAACGCTTGTTGAAAAAACTGGGCGCAGTCTCAACTTGCGATCTTTTCTCTTTACTTAACTGTTTTAATAAAGGTTGGCAAGAGTGAAGTGAACCCGGTAGAGGGACGCTGACAGAAAGGGACTCAGCCTGAATTGTTTAAAAGGAAAAGCATAGTGAACCCAGTAGAGGGAGGCTGAGAATTGAGAGGGGTCTACACCCGGAAGAGGGGGACCCAGGGGTTAGAAATCATCACCCTAACACCAGAAGGCCATAGTGAACCCGGCAGAGGGAGGCTGAGATAGGAAAGAGGTCTGCGCCCGGCAGTGGGGGACCCAAGGGTGAAGAACCCTCATCCTAAGTGCCATAGGAAAGGAACCACATATCAGGCCCTCGGAGACCAGAGAGATAAATACCACAAATCCTGACGTTGCTAAAGACTTTTGTGGATCTGAGCCCGGCAGAGGGGAATCCAAGGGTGACAAGGATCACGTTACGTACGACGAACTGTCATTTGTTATTTTTTGTGAATACATCAGGTCTTCGAGGGAAAGAGACTTTTTGGCTTCAAAAGAGACTTAACCATTGAAGAGCCTGATGGCCTAAAATGGAACTGTCAGCTTGTGCTGTGACAGTTTAAG